>NC_135502.1:183011226-183324719 GCF_052857255.1 Amblyomma americanum | reverse complement strand
ACGAAAGTTACCGAATTGCCGCCGCAGTCCCCGTCACAACTGACAGCGTGTGCATGTGCGTCGAAGCAAGGACCAGCAGAGACTGCTCTTACGAGGAGAGAAGCGAGGCAGAAACTTTTCCGTCAAACGACAGCCAGCCGGCACAGCACGTACGCGCGCCAACGTTAATTGGGGATAGCCAGCCGGCGTAATGGGAACTCTCGAAGTAATGAAATGGAGGGCGCGCTCACCTGACGAAAGTTACCGAATTCCCGCAGCAGTCGCCGTCAAAACTGACAGCGTGTGCATGTGCCTCTAAGCAAGCACCAGCAGAGACTACTATTACGAGCAGAGAAGCGAGGCAGAAACTTTTTCGCCAAACGGAGCCAGCCAGCACAGCACGCACGCGCACCAACGTTTACTGGGGATAGCCAGCCGACGTGCTGGGAACTCTGGAAGAAATGAAATGGAGGGCGCTCTCACCGGACGAAAGTTACCGAATTCCCGCAGCAGTCGCCGTCACAACTGAGAGCGTGTGCATGTGCCTCGCAGTAAGCACCTGCAGAGACTACTATTGCTTGCAGAGAAGCGAGGCAGAAACTATTCCGTCAAACAGCAGCCAGCCGGCACAGCACGCACGCGCACCAACGTTAACTGGGGATAACCAGCCGCCGTGCTGGGAACTCTCGAGGAAAAGAAATGTTGAGCACGTTCACCGGACGAAAGTTACCGAAATCCCGCCGCAGTCACCGTCACAACTGACTGCGTGTGCGTGTGCCTCGCATCAAGCACCAGCAGAGACTACTATTACGAGCAGAGAAGCGAGGCAGAAACTTTTCCGTCAGACGGCAGCCAGCCGGCACAGCACGCACGCGCACCAACGTTGACTGGGGATAGCCAGCTGGCGTGCTGGGACTCTCGAAGAAATGAAATTGAGGGCGCGCTCACCTGACAAAAGTTACCGAATTCCCGCAGCAGTCGCCGTCACAACTGACAGCGTGTGCATGTGCATCTAAGCAATCACCAGCAGAGACTACTATTACGAGAAGAGAAGCGAGGCAGAAACTTTTCCGTCAAACGGCAGCCAGCCGGCACAGCACGCACACGAACCAACGTTAACTGGGGATAGCCAGCCGGTGGGCTGGGAACTCTAGAAGAAATGAAAATGGAGGGCGCGCTCACCGGACGAAAGTCACCGAATTCCCGCAGCAGTCGCCGTCACAACTGACAGCGCGTGCATGTGCCTCGCAGCAAGGACCAGCACAGACTACTATTACGAGCAGAGAAGCGAGGCCGATACCTTTCCGTCCAACGGCAGCCAGCCGGCACAGCACGCACGCCCACCAACGTTGACTGGGATAGCCAGCTGGCGTGCTGGGACTCTCTAAGAAATGAAATGGTGGGCGCGCTCACGGGACGAAAGATACCGAATTCCCGCAGAAGTCGCCGTCACAACTGACAGCGTGTGCATGTGCCTCTAAGCAAGCACCAGCAGAGACTACTATTACGTGCAGAGAAGCGAGGCAGAAACTTTTTCGTCAAACGGCAGCCAGCCAGCACAGCACGCACGCGCCCCAACGTTTACTGGGGATAGCCAGCCGACGTGCTGGGTGCTCTGGAAGAAATGAAAATGGAGGGCGCGCTCACCGGACGAAAGTTACCGAATTCCCGCAGCAGTCGCCGTCACAACTGACAGCTTGTGCATGTGCCTCGCAGCAAGGACCAGCACAGACTACTATTACGAGCAGAGAAGCGAGGCAGAAACTTTTTCGTCAAAAGGCAGCCAGCCGGCACAGCACGTGCACCAACGTTAACTGGGCATAGCCAGCGGCGTGCTGGGAACTCTCTAATAAATGAAATGGTGGGCGCGCTCACCGGACGAATGTTACCGAATTCCCGCAGCAGTCGCCGTCACAACTGACAGCGTGTGCATGTGCCTCGAAGCAAGCACAAGTAGAGACTACTATTACGAGAAGAGAAGCGAGGCAGAAACTTTTCCGTCAAACGGCAGCCAGCCGGCACACCACGCACACGAACGAACGTTAACTGGGGATAGCCAGCCGGCGTGCTGGGAACTCTCGAAGAAAAGAAATGGTGGGCGCGCTCACCGGACGAAAGTTACCGAATTCTCGCAGCAGTCGCTGTCACAACTGACAGCGTGTGCATGTGCATCTAAGCAAGCACCAGCAGAGACTACTATTACGAGAAGGGAAGCGAGGCAGAAACTTGTCCGTCAAACGGCAGCCAGCCGGCACAGCACGCACACGAACCAACGTCAACTGGGGATAGCCAGACGGTGGGCTGGGAACTCTAGAAGAAATGAAATGTAGGGCGCGCTCACCGGACGAAAGTTATCGAATTCCCGCAGCGGTCGCCGTCACAACTGACAGCGTGTGCATGTGCCTCTAAGCAAGCACCAGCAGAGACTACCATTACGAGCAGAGAAGCGAGGCAGAAACTTTTTCGTCAAACGGCAGCCAGCCGGCACAGCACGCACGCGGACCAACGTTTACTGGGGATAGCCAGCCGACGTGCTGGGAACTCTGGAAGAAATGAAATGGAGGGCGCGCTCACGGGACGAAAGTTACCAAATTCCCGCAGCAGTCGCCGTCACAACTGAGAGCGTGTGCATGTGCCTCGCAGCAAGCACCAGCAGAGACTACTATTGCGAGCAGAGAAGCGAGGCAGAAACGTCTCCGTCAAACAGCAGCCAGCCGGCACAGCACGCACGCGCACCAACGTTAACTGGGGATAACCAGCCGGCCTGCTGGGAACTCTCGAATAAAAGAAATGGTGGGCGCGCTCACCGGACGAAATTTACAGAATTTCCGCAGCAGTCGCCGTCACAATTGACAGCGTGTGCATGTGCTTCGAAGCAAGGACCAGCACAGACTACCATTACGGGCAAAGAAGCGAGGCAGAAACCTTTCCGTCAAACGGCAGCCAGCCGGCACAGCACGCACGCGAACCGACGTTGACTGGGATAGCCAGCTGGCGTGCTGGGACTCTCGAAGAAATTAAATGGTGGGCGCGCTCACGGGAAGAAAGATACCGAATTCCCGCAGAAGTCGCCATTAGAACTGAGAGCGTGTGCATGTGCCTCTAAGCAAGCACCAGCAGAGGCTACTATTACGAGCAGAGAAGCGAGGCGGAAACATTTTCGTCAAACGGCAGCCAGCCAGCACAGCACACACGCGCACCAACGTTTACGGGGGATAGCCAGCCGACAAGCTGGGAACTCTGGAAGAAATGAAAATGGAGGGCGCGCTCAACGGACGAAAGTTACCGAATTCCCGCAGCAGTCGCCGTCACAACTTATAGCGTGCGCATGTGCCTCGCAGCAAGGACCAGCACAGACTACTATTACGAGCAGAGAAGCGAGGCAGAAACCTTTCCGTCAAACGGCAGCCAGCCGGCACAGCACGCACGCGCACCAACGTTAACTGGAGATAGCCAGCCGGCGTGCTGGGATCTCTCTAATAAACGAAATGGTGGGCGCGCTCACCGGACGAAAGTTACCGAATTCCCGCAGCAGTCGCCGTCACAACTGACAGCATGTGCATGTGCATCGAAGCAAGCACAAGTAGAGACTACTATTACGAGAAGGGAAGCGAGGCAGAAACTTTTCCGTCAAACGGCAGCCAGCCGGCACAGCACGCACACGAACCAACTTTAACTGGGGATAGCCAGCCGGCGTGCTGGGAACTCTCGAATAAATGAAATGGTGGGCGCGCTCACCGGACGAAAGTTACCGAATTCTCGCAGCAGTCGCTGTCACAACTGACAGCGTGTGCATGTGCATCTAAGCAAGCACCAGCAGAGACCACTATTACGAGAAGAGAAGCGAGGCAGAAACTTTTCCGTCAAACGGCAGCCAGCCGGCACAGCACGCACACGAACAAACGTTAACTGGGGATAGCCAGCCGGTGGGCTGGGAACTGTCTAAGAAATGAAATGGTGGGCGCGCTGACTGGACGAAAGTTACCGAATTCCCGCAGCGGTCGCCGACAAAACTGACAGCGTGTGCATGTGCCTCTAAGCAAGCACCAGCAGAGACTACTATTACGAGCAGAGAAGCGTGGCAGAAACTTTTTCGCCAAACGGCAGCCAGCCAGCACAGCACGCACGCGCACCAACGTATACTGGAGATAGCCAGCCGACGTGCTGGGAACTCTGGAAGAAATGAAATGGTGGGCGCGCTCACTGGACGAAAGTTACAGAATTCCCGCAGCAGTCGCCGTCACAACTGACAGCGAGTGCATGTGCCTCGCATCAAGCACCAGCAGAGAGAAAGAGGCAGAAACTTTTCCATCAAACTGCAGGCAGCCGGCACAGCACGCGCACGCACCAACGTTTACTGGGGATAGCCAGCCGACGTGCTGGGAACTATGGAATAAATGAAATGGAGGGCGCGCTCACCTGACAAAAGTTAACGAATTCCCGCAGCAGTCGCCGTCACAACTGACAGCATGTGCATGTGCCTCGCATCAAGCACCAGCAGAGACTACTATTACGAGCAGAGAAGCGAGGTAGAAACCTTTCCGTCAAACGGCAGCCAGCCGGCACAGCACGCAAGCGCACCAACGTTAACTGGGGATAACCAGCCGGCTTGCTGGGAACTCTCGAATAAAAGAAATGGTGGGCGCGCTCACCGAACGAAAGTTACAGAATTTCCGCAGCAGTCGCCGTCACAATTGACAGCGTGTGCATGTGCTTCGAAGCAAGGACCAGCACAGACTACTATTACGAGCAGAGAAGCGAGGCAGAAACCTTTCCGTCAAACGGCAGCCAGCCGCCACAGCACGCACGCCCACCAACGTTGACTGGGATAGCCAGCTGGCATGCTGGGACTCTCTAAGAAATGAATTGGTGGGCGCGCTCACGGGACGAAAGATACCGAATTCCCGCAGAAGTCGCCGTCACAACTGACAGCGTGCGCATGTGCTTCGAAGCAAGGACCAGCAGAGACTACTATTACGAGCAGAGAAGCGAGGCAGAAACTTTTTCGTCAAACGGCAGCCAGCCAGCACAGCACGCACGCGCACCAACATTTACTGGGGATAGCCAGCCGACGTGGTGGGAACTCTGGAAGAAATGAAAATGGAGGGCGCGCTCACCGGACAAAAGTTACCGAATTCCCGCAGCAGTCGCCGTCACAACTGACAGCGCGTGCATGTGCCTCGCAGCAAGGACCAGCACAGACTACTATTACGAGCAGAGAATCGAGGCAGAAACCTTTCCGTCAAACGGCAGCCAGCCGGTACAGCACGCACGCGCACCAAAGTTAACTGGGGATAGCCAGCCGGCGTGCTGGGAACTCTCTAATAAATGAAATGGTGGGCGCGCTCACGGGACGAAAGATACCGAATTCCCGCAGAAGTCGCTGTCACAACTGACAGCGTGTGCATGTGCCTTTAAGCAAGCACCAGCAGAGACTACTATTACGAGCAGAGAAGCGAGGCAGAAACTTTTTCGTCAAACGGCAGCCAGCCAGCACAGCACGCACGCGCACCAACGTTTATTGGGGATAGCCAGCCGACGTGCTGGGTGCTCGGGAAGAAATGAACATGGAGGGCGCGCTCACCGGACGAAAGTTACCGAATTCCCGCAGCAGTCGCCGTCACAAGTGACAGCGTGTGCATGTGCCTCGCAGCAAGGACCAGCACAGACTACTATTACGAGCAGAGAAGCGAGGCAGAAACCTTTCCGTCAAACAGCAGCCAGCCGGCACAGCACGCGCACCAACGTTAACTGGGGATAGCCAGCCGGCGTGCTGGGAACTCTCTAAGAAATGAAATGGTGGACGCGCTCACGGGACGAAAGATACAGAATTCCCGCAGAAGTCGCCGTCACAATTGACAGCGTGTGCATGTGCTTCGAAGCAAGGACCAGCACAGACTACTATTACGAGCAGCGAAGCGAGGCAGAAACCTTTCCGTCAAACGGCAGCCAGCCGGCACAGCACGCACGCGAACCAACGTTGACTGGGATAGCCAGCTGGCGTGCTGGGACTCTCTAAGAAATGAAATGGTGGACGCGATCATGGGACGAAAGATACCGAATTCCCGCCGAAGTCGCCGTCACAACTGACAGCGTGTGCATGTGCCTCTAAGCAAGCACCCGCAGAGACTACTATTACGAGCAGAGAAGCGAGGCAGAAACTTTTTCATCAAACGGCAGCCAGCCAGCACAGCACGCACGCGCACCGACGTTGACTGGGATAGCCAGCTGGCGTGCTGGGACTCTCGAAGAAATTAAATGGTGGGCGCGCTCACGGGAAGAAAGATACCGAATTCCCGCAGAAGTCGCCATTAGAACTGAGAGCGTGTGCATGTGCCTCTAAGCAAGCACCAGCAGAGACTACTATTACGAGCAGAGAAGCGAGGCAGAAACTTTTTCGTCAAACGGCAGCCAGCCAGCACAGCACGCACGCGCACCAACGTTTACAGGGGATAGCCAGCCGACAAGCTGGGAACTCTGGAAGAAATGAAAATGGAGGGCGCGCTCACCGGACGAAAGTTACCGAATTCCCGCAGCAGTCGCCGTCACAACTGATAGCGTGTGCATGTGCCTCGCAGCAATGACCAGCACAGACTACTATTACGAGCAGAGAAGCGAGGCAGAAACCTTTCCGTCAAACGGCAGCCAGCCGGCACAGCACGCAGGCGCAGCAACTTTAACTGGGGATAGCCAGCCGGCGCGCTGGGAACTCTCGAAGAAATGAAAGGGTGGGCGCGCTCACCGGACGAAAGTTACAGAATTCCCGCAGCGGTCGCCGTCACAACTGACAGCGTGTGCATGTGCCTCTAAGCAAGTACCAGCAGAGACTACTATTACGAGCAGAGAAGCGAGGCAGAAACTTTTTCGTCAAACGGCAGCCAGCCGGCACAGCACGCACGCGCATCAACGTTTACTCGGGATAGCCAGCCGACGTGCTTGGAACTCTGGAAGAAATGAAATGTAGGGCGCGCTCACCGGACGAAAGTTACCGAATTCCCGCAGCAGTCGCCGTCACAACTGACAGCGTGTGCATGTGCCTCCAAGCAAGCACCAGCAGCGACTACTATTTCGAGCAGAGAAGCGAGGCAGAAACCTTTCCGTCAAACGGCAGCCAGCCGGCACAGCACGCACGTGCACCAAAGTTAACTGGGGATACCCAGCCGGCGTGCTGGGAACTCTCTAAGAAATGTAATGGTGGGCGCGCTCCCCGGACGAAAGTTACCGAATTCCCGCAGCAGTCGCCGTCACAACTGACAGCGTGTGGATCTACTTCGCAGCAAGCACCAGCAGAGACTACTATTGCGAGCAGAGAAGCGAGGCGGAAACTTTTTCTATCAAACGGCAGCCAGCCGGCACAGCCCGCAAGCGCACCAACGTTAACTGGGGATAACCAGCCGCCGTGCTGCGAACTCTCGAAGAAAAGAAATGGAGGGCGCGCTCACCTGACGAATGTCACCGAATTCCCGCAGCAGACGCCGTCAAAACTGACAGCGTGTGCATGTGCCTCGCATCAAGCACCAGCAGAGACTACTATTACGAGCAGAGAAGCGAGGCAGAAACTTTTTCGTCAAACGGCAGCCAGCCAGCACAGCACGCACGCGCACCAACGTTTACTGGGGATAGCCAGCCGACGTGCTGGGTGCTCTGGAAGAAATGAAAATGGAGGGTGCGCTCACCGGACGAAAGTTACCGAATTCCCGCAGCAGTCGCCGTCACAACTGACAGCTTGTGCATGTGCCTCGCAGCAAGGACCAGCACAGACTACTATTACGAGCAGAGAAGCGAGGCACAAACTTTTTCGTCAAACGGCAGCCAGCCGGCACAGCACGTGCACCAACGTTAACTGGGGATAGCCAGCGGCGTGCTGGGAACTCTCTAATAAATGAAATGGTGGGCGCGCTCACGGGAAGAAAGATACCGAATTCCCGCAGAAGTCGCCGTCACAACTGACAGCGTGTGCATGTGCCTCTAAGCAAGCACCAGGAGAGACTACAATTGCGAGCAGAGAAGCGAGGCAGAAACTTTTTCGTCAAACGGCAGCCAGCCAGCACAGCACGCACGCGCACCAACGTTTACTGGGGATAGCCAGCCGACGTGCTGGGTGCTCTGGAAGAAATGAAAATGGAGGGCGCGCTCACCGGACAAAAGTTACCGAATTCCCGCAGCAGTCGCCGTCACAACTGACAGCTTGTGCATGTGCCTCGCAGCAAGGACCAGCACAGACTACTATTACGAGCAGAGAAGCGAGGCACAAACTTTTTCGTCAAACGGCAGCCAGCCGGCACAGCACGTGCACCAACGTTAACTGGGGATAGCCAGCGGCGTGCTGGGAACTCTCTAATAAATGAAATGGTGGGCGCGCTCACCGGACGAATGTTACCGAATTCCCGCAGCAGTCGCCGTCACAACTGACAGCGTGTGCATGTGCCTCGAAGCAAGCACAAGTAGAGACTACTATTACGAGAAGAGAAGCGAGGCAGAAACTTTTCCGTCAAACGGCAGCCAGCCGGCACAGCACGCACACGAACGAACGTTAACTGGGGATAGCCAGCCGGCGTGCTGGGAACTCTCGAAGAAAAGAAATGGTGGGCGCGCTCACCGGACGAAAGTTACCGAATTCTCGCAGCAGTCGCTGTCACAACTGACAGCGTGTGCATGTGCATCTAAGCAAGCACCAGCAGAGACTACTATTACGAGAAGAGAAGCGAGGCAGAAACTTGTCCGTCAAACGGCAGCCAGCCGGCACAGCACGCACACGAACCAACGTCAACTGGGGATAGCCAGCCGGTGGGCTGGGAACTCTAGAAGAAATGAAATGTAGGGCGCGCTCACCGGACGTAAGTTATCGAATTCCCGCAGCGGTCGCCGTCACAACTGACAGCGTGTGCATGTGCCTCTAAGCAAGCACCAGCAGAGACTACCATTACGAGCAGAGAAGCGAGGCAGAAACTTTTTCGTCAAACGGCAGCCAGCCGGCACAGCACGCACGCGGACCAACGTTTACTGGGGATAGCCAGCCGACGTGCTGGGAACTCTGGAAGAAATGAAATGGAGGGCGCGCTCACGGGACGAAAGTTACGAAATTCCCGCAGCAGTCGCCGTCACAACTGAGAGCGTGTGCATGTGCCTCGCAGCAAGCACCAGCAGAGACTACTATTGCGAGCAGAGAAGCGAGGCAGAAACGTTTCCGTCAAACAGCAGCCAGCCGGCACAGCACGCACGCGCACCAACGTTAACTGGGGTTAACCAGCCGGCCAGCTGGGAACTCTCGAATAAAAGAAATGGTGGGCGCGCTCACCGGACGAAATTTACAGAATTTCCGCAGCAGTCGCTGTCACAATTGACAGCGTGTGCATGTGCTTCGAAGCAAGGACCAGCACAGACTACCATTACGGGCAAAGAAGCGAGGCAGAAACCTTTCCGTCAAACGGCAGCCAGCCGGCACAGCACGCACGCGCACCGACGTTGACTTTGATAGCCAGCTGGCGTGCTGGGACTCTCGAAGAAATTAAATGGTGGGCGCGCTCACGGGAAGAAAGTTACCGAATTCTCGCAGCAGTCGCTGTCACAACTGACAGCGTGTGCATGTGCATCTAAGCAAGCACCAGCAGAGACTACTATTACGAGAAGAGAAGCGAGGCAGAAACTTTTCCGTCAAACGGCAGCCAGCCGGCACAGCACCCACACGAACAAAGGTTAACTGGGGATAGCCAGCCGGTGGGCTGGGAACTGTCTAAGAAATGAAATGGTGGGCGCGCTGACTGGACGAAAGTTACCGAATTCCCGCAGCCGTCGCCGACACAACAGACAGCGTGTGCATGTGCCTCTAAGCAAGCACCAGCAGAGACTACTATTACGAGCAGAGAAGCGAGGAAGAAACCTTTCCGACAAACGGCAGCCAGCCGGCACAGCACGCACGCGCACCAACGTTAACTGGGGATAGCAAGCCGGCGTGCTGGGACTCTCGAAGAAATGAAACGGTGGGCGCGCTCATCGGACGAAAGTTATCGAATTCTCGCAGCAGTCGCTGTCACAACTGACAGCGTGTGCATGTGCATCTAAGCAAGCACCAGCAGAGACTACTATTACGAGAAGAGAAGCGAGGCAGAAACTTGTCCGTCAAACGGCAGCCAGCCGGCACAGCACGCACACGAACCAACGTCAACTGGGGATAGCCAGCCGGTGGGCTGGGAACTCTAGAAGAAATGAAATGTAGGGCGCGCTCACCGGACGTAAGTTATCGAATTCCCGCAGCGGTCGCCGTCACAACTGACAGCGTGTGCATGTGCCTCTAAGCAAGCACCAGCAGAGACTACCATTACGAGCAGAGAAGCGAGGCAGAAACTTTTTCGTCAAACGGCAGCCAGCCGGCACAGCACGCACGCGGACCAACGTTTACTGGGGATAGCCAGCCGACGTGCTGGGAACTCTGGAAGAAATGAAATGGAGGGCGCGCTCACGGGACGAAAGTTACCAAATTCCCGCAGCAGTCGCCGTCACAACTGACAGCGTGTGCATGTGCCTCCAAGCAAGCACCAGCAGCGACTACTATTTCGAGCAGAGAAGCGAGGCAGAAACCTTTCCGTCAAACGGCAGCCAGCCGGCACAGCACGCACGTGCACCAAAGTTAACTGGGGATACCCAGCCGGCGTGCTGGGAACTCTCTAAGAAATGTAATGGTGGGCGCGCTCCCCGGACGAAAGTTACCGAATTCCCGCAGCAGTGGCCGTCACAACTGACAGCGTGTGGATCTACTTCGCAGCAAGCACCAGCAGAGACTACTATTGCGAGCAGAGAAGCGAGGCGGAAACTTTTTCTATCAAACGGCAGCCAGCCGGCACAGCCCGCAAGCGCACCAACGTTAACTGGGGATAACCAGCCGCCGTGCTGCGAACTCTCGAAGAAAAGAAATGGAGGGCGCGCTCACCTGACGAATGTCACCGAATTCCCGCAGCAGACGCCGTCAAAACTGACAGCGTGTGCATGTGCCTCGCATCAAGCACCAGCAGAGGCTACTATTACGAGCATAGAAGCGAGGCAGAAACTTTTTCGTCAAACGGCAGCCAGCCGGCACAACACGCACGCGAAACAACGTTAACTGAGGATAGCCAGCGGGCGGGCTGGGAACTATGGAATAACTGAAATGGAGGGCGCGCTCACCTGACAAAAGTTACCGAATTCCCGCAGCAGTCGCCGTCACAACTGAGAGCGTGTGCATGTGCCTCGCAGCAAGCACCAGCAGAGACTACTATTGCTTGCAGAGAAGCGAGGCAGAAACTATTCCGTCAAACAGCAGCCAGCCGGCACAGCACGCACGCGCACCAACGTTAACTGGGGATAAACAGCCGGCGTGCCGGGTACTCTCGAATAAAAGAAATAGTGGGCGCGCTCACCGGACGAAAGTTACAGATATCCCGCAGCAGTCACCGTCACAATTGACAGCGTGTGCATGTGCCTCGAAGCAAGAACCAGCACAGACTACTATTACGAGCAGAGAAGCGAGGCAGAAACCTTTCCGTCAAACGGCAGCCAGCCGGCACTGCACGCACGCGCACCAACGTTAACTGGGGATAGTCAGCCGGCGTGCTGGGAACTCCCGAAGAAATGAAATGGTGGGCGCGCTCACCGGACGAAAGTTAATGAATTCCCGCAGCAGTCGCCGTCACAATTGACAGCGTGTGCATGTGCTTCGAAGCAAGGACCAGCACAGACTACTATTACGAGCAGAGAAGCGAGGCAGAAACCTTTCTGTCAAACGGCAGCCAGTCGGCACAGCACGCACGCCCACCAACGTGGAATGGGATAGCCGGCTGGCGTGCTGGGACTCTCTAAGAAATGAAATGGTGGGCGCGCTCACGGGAACAAAGATACCGAATTCCCGCAGAAGTCGCCGTCACAACTGACAGCGTGTGCATGTGCCTCTAAGCAAGCACCAGCAGAGACTACTATTACGAGCAGAGAAGCGAGGCAGAAACTTTTTCGTCAAACGGCAGCCAGCCAGCACAGCACGCACGCGCACCAACGTTTACTGGGGATAGCCAGCCGACGTGCTGGGTGCTCTGGAAGAAATGAAAATGGAGGGTGCGCTCACCGGACGAAAGTTACCGAATTCCCGCAGCAGTCGCCGTCACAACTGACAGCTTGTGCATGTGCCTCGCAGCAAGGACCAGCACAGACTACTATTACGAGCAGAGAAGCGAGGCACAAACTTTTTCGTCAAACGGCAGCCAGCCGGCACAGCACGTGCACCAACGTTAACTGGGGATAGCCAGCGGCGTGCTGGGAACTCTCTAATAAATGAAATGGTGGGCGCGCTCACGGGAAGAAAGATACCGAATTCCGCAGAAGTCGCCGTCACAACTGACAGCGTGTGCATGTGCCTCTAAGCAAGCACCAGGAGAGACTACAATTGCGAGCAGAGAAGCGAGGCAGAAACTTTTTCGTCAAACGGCAGCCAGCCAGCACAGCACGCACGCGCACCAACGTTTACTGGGGATAGCCAGCCGACGTGCTGGGTGCTCTGGAAGAAATGAAAATGGAGGGCGCGCTCACCGGACAAAAGTTACCGAATTCCCGCAGCAGTCGCCGTCACAACTGACAGCTTGTGCATGTGCCTCGCAGCAAGGACCAGCACAGACTACTATTACGAGAAGAGAAGCGAGGCAGAAACTTGTCCGTCAAACGGCAGCCAGCCGGCACAGCACGCACACGAACCAACGTCAACTGGGGATAGCCAGCCGGTGGGCTGGGAACTCTAGAAGAAATGAAATGTAGGGCGCGCTCACCGGACGTAAGTTATCGAATTCCCGCAGCGGTCGCCGTCACAACTGACAGCGTGTGCATGTGCCTCTAAGCAAGCACCAGCAGAGACTACCATTACGAGCAGAGAAGCGAGGCAGAAACTTTTTCGTCAAACGGCAGCCAGCCGGCACAGCACGCACGCGGACCAACGTTTACTGGGGATAGCCAGCCGACGTGCTGGGAACTCTGGAAGAAATGAAATGGAGGGCGCGCTCACGGGACGAAAGTTACGAAATTCCCGCAGCAGTCGCCGTCACAACTGAGAGCGTGTGCATGTGCCTCGCAGCAAGCACCAGCAGAGACTACTATTGCGAGCAGAGAAGCGAGGCAGAAACGTTTCCGTCAAACAGCAGCCAGCCGGCACAGCACGCACGCGCACCAACGTTAACTGGGGTTAACCAGCCGGCCAGCTGGGAACTCTCGAATAAAAGAAATGGTGGGCGCGCTCACCGGACGAAATTTACAGAATTTCCGCAGCAGTCGCTGTCACAATTGACAGCGTGTGCATGTGCTTCGAAGCAAGGACCAGCACAGACTACCATTACGGGCAAAGAAGCGAGGCAGAAACCTTTCCGTCAAACGGCAGCCAGCCGGCACAGCACGCACGCGCACCGACGTTGACTTTGATAGCCAGCTGGCGTGCTGGGACTCTCGAAGAAATTAAATGGTGGGCGCGCTCACGGGAAGAAAGTTACCGAATTCTCGCAGCAGTCGCTGTCACAACTGACAGCGTGTGCATGTGCATCTAAGCAAGCACCAGCAGAGACTACTATTACGAGAAGAGAAGCGAGGCAGAAACTTTTCCGTCAAACGGCAGCCAGCCGGCACAGCACCCACACGAACAAAGGTTAACTGGGGATAGCCAGCCGGTGGGCTGGGAACTGTCTAAGAAATGAAATGGTGGGCGCGCTGACTGGACGAAAGTTACCGAATTCCCGCAGCCGTCGCCGACACAACAGACAGCGTGTGCATGTGCCTCTAAGCAAGCACCAGCAGAGACTACTATTACGAGCAGAGAAGCGAGGAAGAAACCTTTCCGACAAACGGCAGCCAGCCGGCACAGCACGCACGCGCACCAACGTTAACTGGGGATAGCAAGCCGGCGTGCTGGGACTCTCGAAGAAATGAAACGGTGGGCGCGCTCATCGGACGAAAGTTATCGAATTCTCGCAGCAGTCGCTGTCACAACTGACAGCGTGTGCATGTGCATCTAAGCAAGCACCAGCAGAGACTACTATTACGAGAAGAGAAGCGAGGCAGAAACTTGTCCGTCAAACGGCAGCCAGCCGGCACAGCACGCACACGAACCAACGTCAACTGGGGATAGCCAGCCGGTGGGCTGGGAACTCTAGAAGAAATGAAATGTAGGGCGCGCTCACCGGACGTAAGTTATCGAATTCCCGCAGCGGTCGCCGTCACAACTGACAGCGTGTGCATGTGCCTCTAAGCAAGCACCAGCAGAGACTACCATTACGAGCAGAGAAGCGAGGCAGAAACTTTTTCGTCAAACGGCAGCCAGCCGGCACAGCACGCACGCGGACCAACGTTTACTGGGGATAGCCAGCCGACGTGCTGGGAACTCTGGAAGAAATGAAATGGAGGGCGCGCTCACGGGACGAAAGTTACCAAATTCCCGCAGCAGTCGCCGTCACAACTGAGAGCGTGTGCATGTGCCTCGCAGCAAGCACCAGCAGAGACTACTATTGCGAGCAGAGAAGCGAGGCAGAAACGTTTCCGTCAAACAGCAGCCAGCCGGCACAGCACGCACGCGCACCAACGTTAACTGGGTTTAACCAGCCGGCCAGCTGGGAACTCTCGAATAAAAGAAATGGTGGGCGCGCTCACCGGACGAAATTTACAGAATTTCCGCAGCAGTCGCTGTCACAATTGACAGCGTGTGCATGTGCTTCGAAGCAAGGACCAGCACAGACTACCATTACGGGCAAAGAAGCGAGGCAGAAACCTTTCCGTCAAACGGCAGCCAGCCGGCACAGCACGCACGCGCACCGACGTTGACTGGGATAGCCAGCTGGCGTGCTGGGACTCTCGAAGAAATTAAATGGTGGGCGCGCTCACGGGAAGAAAGATACCGAATTCCCGCAGAAGTCGCCATTAGAACTGAGAGCGTGTGCATGTGCCTCTAAGCAAGCACCAGCAGAGACTACTATTACGAGCAGAGAAGCGAGGCAGAAACTTTTTCGTCAAACGGCAGCCAGCCAGCACAGCACGCACGCGCACCAACGTTTACTGGGGATAGGCAGCCGACAAGCTGGGAACTCTGGAAGAAATGAAAATGGAGGGCGCGCTCACCGGACGAAAGTTACCGAATTCCCGCAGCAGTCGCCGTCACAACTGATAGCGTGTGCATGTGCCTCGCAGCAAGGACCAGCACAGACTACTATTACGAGCAGAGAAGCGAGGCAGAAACCTTTCCGTCAAACGGCAGCCAGCCGGCACAGCACGCAGGCGCAGCAACTTTAACTGGGGATAGCCAGCCGGCGCGCTGGGAACTCTCGAAGAAATGAAAGGGTGGGCGCGCTCACCGGACGAAAGTTACAGAATTCCCGCAGCGGTCGCCGTCACAACTGACAGCGTGTGCATGTGCCTCTAAGCAAGTACCAGCAGAGACTACTATTACGAGCAGAGAAGCGAGGCAGAAACTTTTTCGTCAAACGGCAGCCAGCCGGCACAGCACGCACGCGCATCAACGTTTACTCGGGATAGCCAGCCGACGTGCTTGGAACTCTGGAAGAAATGAAATGTAGGGCGCGCTCACCGGACGAAAGTTACCGAATTCCCGCAGCAGTCGCCGTCACAACTGACAGCGTGTGCATGTGCCTCCAAGCAAGCACCAGCAGCGACTACTATTTCGAGCAGAGAAGCGAGGCAGAAACCTTTCCGTCAAACGGCAGCCAGCCGGCACAGCACGCACGTGCACCAAAGTTCTCTGGGGATACCCTGCCGGCGTGCTGGGAACTCTCTAAGAAATGTAATGGTGGGCGCGCTCCCCGGACGAAAGTTACCGAATTCCCGCAGCAGTCGCCGTCACAACTGACAGCGTGTGCATCTACTTCGCAGCAAGCACCAGCAGAGACTACTATTGCGAGCAGAGAAGCGAGGCGGAAACTTTTTCTATCAAACGGCAGCCAGCCGGCACAGCACGCAAGCGCACCAACGTTAACTGGGGATAACCAGCCGCCGTGCTGCGAACTCTCGAAGAAAAGAAATGGAGGGCGCGCTCACCTGACGAATGTTACCGAATTCCCGCAGCAGACGCCGTCAAAACTGACAGCGTGTGCATGTGCCTCGCATCAAGCACCAGCAGAGGCTACTATTACGAGCATAGAAGCGAGGCAGAAACTTTTTCGTCAAACGGCAGCCAGCCGGCACAACACGCACGCGAAACAACGTTAACTGAGGATAGCCAGCGGGCGGGCTGGGAACTATGGAATAACTGAAATGGAGGGCGCGCTCACCTGACAAAAGTTACCGAATTCCCGCAGCAGTCGCCGTCACAACTGAGAGCGTGTGCATGTGCCTCGCAGCAAGCACCAGCAGAGACTACTATTGCTTGCAGAGAAGCGAGGCAGAAACTATTCCGTCAAACAGCAGCCAGCCGGCACAGCACGCACGCGCACCAACGTTAACTGGGGATAAACAGCCGGCGTGCCGGGTACTCTCGAATAAAAGAAATAGTGGGCGCGCTCACCGGACGAAAGTTACAGATATCCCGCAGCAGTCACCGTCACAATTGACAGCGTGTGCATGTGCCTCAAAGCAAGAACCAGCACAGACTACTATTACGAGCAGAGAAGCGAGGCAGAAACCTTTCCGTCAAACGGCAGCCAGCCGGCACTGCACGCACGCGCACCAACGTTAACTGGGGATAGTCAGCCGGCGTGCTGGGAACTCCCGAAGAAATGAAATGGTGGGCGCGCTCACCGGACGAAAGTTAATGAATTCCCGCAGCAGTCGCCGTCACAATTGACAGCGTGTGCATGTGCTTCGAAGCAAGGACCAGCACAGACTACTATTACGAGCAGAGAAGCGAGGCAGAAACCTTTCTGTCAAACGGCAGCCAGTCGGCACAGCACGCACGCCCACCAACGTGGAATGGGATAGCCGGCTGGCGTGCTGGGACTCTCTAAGAAATGAAATGGTGGGCGCGCTCACGGGAAGAAAGATACCGAATTCCCGCAGAAGTCGCCGTCACAACTGACAGCGTGTGCATGTGCCTCTAAGCAAGCACCAGCAGAGACTACTATTACGAGCAGAGAAGCGAGGCAGAAACTTTTTCGTCAAACGGCAGCCAGCCAGCACAGCACGCACGCGCACCAACGTTTACTGGGGATAGCCAGCCGACGTGCTGGGTGCTCTGGAAGAAATGAAAATGGAGGGCGCGCTCACCGGACGAAAGTTACCGAATTCCCGCAGCAGTCGCCGTCACAACTGACAGCTTGTGCATGTGCCTCGCAGCAAGGACCAGCACAGACTACTATTACGAGCAGAGAAGCGAGGCACAAACTTTTTCATCAAACGGCAGCCAGCCGGCACAGCACGTGCACCAACGTTAACTGGGGATAGCCAGCGGCGTGCTGGGAACTCTCTAATAAATGAAATGGTGGGCGCGCTCACCGGACGAATGTTACCGAATTCCCGCAGCAGTCGCCGTCACAACTGACAGCGTGTGCATGTGCCTCGAAGCAAGCACCAGCAGAGACTACTATTACGAGAAGAGAAGCGAGGCAGAAACTTTTCCGTCAAACGGCAGCCAGCCGGCACAGCACGCACACGAACGAACGTTAACTGGGGATAGCCAGCCGGCGTGCTGGGAACTCTCGAAGAAAAGAAACGGTGGGCGCGCTCACCGGACGAAAGTTACCGAATTCTCGCAGCAGTCGCTGTCACAACTGACAGCGTGTGCATGTGCATCTAAGCAAGCACCAGCAGAGACTACTATTACGAGAAGAGAAGCGAGGCAGAAACTTGTCCGTCAAACGGCAGCCAGCCGGCACAGCACGCACACGAACCAACGTCAACTGGGGATAGCCAGCCGGTGGGCTGGGAACTCTAGAAGAAATGAAATGTAGGGCGCGCTCACCGGACGTAAGTTATCGAATTCCCGCAGCGGTCGCCGTCACAACTGACAGCGTGTGCATGTGCCTCTAAGCAAGCACCAGCAGAGACTACCATTACGAGCAGAGAAGCGAGGCAGAAACTTTTTCGTCAAACGGCAGCCAGCCGGCACAGCACGCACGCGGACCAACGTTTACTGGGGATAGCCAGCCGACGTGCTGGGAACTCTGGAAGAAAGGAAATGGAGGGCGCGCTCACGGGACTAAAGTTACCAAATTCCCGCAGCAGTCGCCGTCACAACTGAGAGCGTGTGCATGTGCCTCGCAGCAAGCACCAGCAGAGACTACTATTGCGAGCAGAGAAGCGAGGCAGAAACGTTTCCGTCAAACAGCAGCCAGCCGGCACAGCACGCACGCGCACCAACGTTAACTGGGGTTAACCAGCCGGCCAGCTGGGAACTCTCGAATAAAAGAAATGGTGGGCGCGCTCACCGGACGAAATTTACAGAATTTCCGCAGCAGTCGCTGTCACAATTGACAGCGTGTGCATGTGCTTCGAAGCAAGGACCAGCACAGACTACCATTACGGGCAAAGAAGCGAGGCAGAAACCTTTCCGTCAAACGGCAGCCAGCCGGCACAGCACGCACGCGCACCGACGTTGACTGGGATAGCCAGCTGGCGTGCTGGGACTCTCGAAGAAATTAAATGGTGGGCGCGCTCACGGGAAGAAAGTTACCGAATTCTCGCAGCAGTCGCCGTCACAACTGTCAGCATGTGCATGTGCCTCGAAGCAAACACAAGCAGAGACTACTATTACGAGAAGAGAAGCGAGGCAGAAACTTTTCCGTCAAACGGCAGCCAGCCGGCACAGCACGCACACGAACCAACGTTAACTGGGGATAGCCAGCCGGCGTGCTGGGAACTCTCGAAGAAATGAAATGGTGGGCGCGCTCACCGGACGAAAGTTACCGAATTGCCGCCGCAGTCCCCGTCACAACTGACAGCGTGTGCATGTGCGTCGAAGCAAGGACCAGCAGAGACTGCTCTTACGAGGAGAGAAGCGAGGCAGAAACTTTTCCGTCAATCGACAGCCAGCCGGCACAGCACGTACGCGCGCCAACGTTAATTGGGGATAGCCAGCCGGCGTAATGGGAACTCTCGAAGTAATGAAATGGAGGGCGCGCTCACCTGACGAAAGTTACCGAATTCCCGCAGCAGTCGCCGTCAAAACTGACAGCGTGTGCATGTGCCTCTAAGCAAGAACCAGCAGAGACTACTATTACGAGCAGAGAAGCGAGGCAGAAACTTTTTCGCCAAACGGAGCCAGCCAGCACAGCACGCACGCGCACCAACGTTTACTGGGGATAGCCAGCCGACGTGCTGGGAACTCTGGAAGAAATGAAATGGAGGGCGCTCTCACCGGACGAAAGTTACCGAATTCCCGCAGCAGTCGCCGTCACAACTGAGAGCGTGTGCATGTGCCTCGCAGTAAGCACCTGCAGAGACTACTATTGCTTGCAGAGAAGCGAGGCAGAAACTATTCCGTCAAACAGCAGCCAGCCGGCACAGCACGCACGCGCACCAACGTTAACTGGGGATAACCAGCCGCCGTGCTGGGAACTCTCGAGGAAAAGAAATGGTGAGCACGTTCACCGGACGAAAGTTACCGAAATCCCGCCGCAGTCACCGTCACAACTGACTGCGTGTGCGTGTGCCTCGCATCAAGCACCAGCAGAGACTACTATTACGAGCAGAGAAGCGAGGCAGAAACTTTTCCGTCAGACGGCAGCCAGCCGGCACAGCACGCACGCGCACCAACGTTGACTGGGGATAGCCAGCTGGCGTGCTGGGACTCTCGAAGAAATGAAATGGTGGGCGCGCTCACGGGACGAAAGATACCGAATTCCCGCAGAAGTCGCCGTCACAACTGACAGCGTGTGCATGTGCCTCTAAGCAAGCACCAGCAGAGACTACTATTACGTGCAGAGAAGCGAGGCAGAAACTTTTTCGTCAAACGGCAGCCAGCCAGCACAGCACGCACGCGCCCCAACGTTTTCTGGGGATAGCCAGCCGACGTGCTGGGTGCTCTGGAAGAAATGAAAATGGAGGGCGCGCTCACCGGACGAAAGTTACCGAATTCCCGCAGCAGTCGCCGTCACAACTGACAGCTTGTGCATGTGCCTCGCAGCAAGGACCAGCACAGACTACTATTACGAGCAGAGAAGCGAGGCAGAAACTTGTCCGTCAAACGGCAGCCAGCCGGCACAGCACGTGCACCAACGTTAACTGGGCATAGCCAGCGGCGTGCTGGGAACTCTCTAATAAATGAAATGGTGGGCGCGCTCACCGGACGAAAGTTATCGAATTCCCGCAGCGGTCGCCGTCACAACTGACAGCGTGTGCATGTGCCTCTAAGCAAGCACCAGCAGAGACTACTATTACGAGCAGAGAAGCGAGGCAGAAACATTTTCGTCAAACGGCAGCCAGCCAGCACAGCACACACGCGCACCAACGTTTACTGGGGATAGCCAGCCGACAAGCTGGGAACTCTGGAAGAAATGAAAATGGAGGGCGCGCTCAACGGACGAAAGTTACCGAATTCCCGCAGCAGTCGCCGTCACAACTTATAGCGTGCGCATGTGCCTCGCAGCAAGGACCAGCACAGACTACTATTACGAGCAGAGAAGCGAGGCAGAAACCTTTCCGTCAAACGGCAGCCAGCCGGCACAGCACGCACGCGCACCAACGTTAACTGGAGATAGCCAGCCGGCGTGCTGGGATCTCTCTAATAAACGAAATGGTGGGCGCGCTCACCGGACGAAAGTTACCGAATTCCCGCAGCAGTCGCCGTCACAACTGACAGCATGTGCATGTGCATCGAAGCAAGCACAAGTAGAGACTACTATTACGAGAAGGGAAGCGAGGCAGAAACTTTTCCGTCAAACGGCAGCCAGCCGGCACAGCACGCACACGAACCAACTTTAACTGGGGATAGCCAGCCGGCGTGCTGGGAACTCTCGAATAAATGAAATGGTGGGCGCGCTCACCGGACGAAAGTTACCGAATTCTCGCAGCAGTCGCTGTCACAACTGACAGCGTGTGCATGTGCATCTAAGCAAGCACCAGCAGAGACTACTATTACGAGAAGAGAAGCGAGGCAGAAACTTTTCCGTCAAACGGCAGCCGGCCGGCACAGCACGCACACGAACAAACGTTAACTGGGGATAGCCAGCCGGTGGGCTGGGAACTGTCTAAGAAATGAAATGGTGGGCGCGCTGACTGGACGAAGGTTACCGAATTCCCGCAGCGGTCGCCGACAAAACTGACAGCGTGTGCATGTGCCTCTAAGCAAGCACCAGCAGAGACTACTATTACGAGCAGAGAAGCGTGGCAGAAACTTTTTCGCCAAACGGCAGCCAGCCAGCACAGCACGCACGCGCACCAACGTACACTGGAGATAGCCAGCCGACGTGCTGGGAACTCTGGAAGAAATGAAATGGAGGGCGCGCTCACCTCACGAAAGTTACCGAATTCCCGCAGCAGTCGCCGTCACAACTGAGAGCGTGTGCATGTGCCTCGCAGCAAGCACCAGCAGAGACTACTATTGCGAGCAGAGAAGCGAGGCAGAAACTATTCATTCAAACAGCAGCCAGCCGGCGCAGCACGCACGCGCACCAACGTTAACTGGGGATAACCAGCAGGCGTGCTGGGAACTCTCGAATAAAAGAAATGGTGGGCGCGCTCACTGGACGAAAGTTACAGAATTCCCGCAGCAGTCGCCGTCACAACTGACAGCGAGTGCATGTGCCTCGCATCAAGCACCAGCAGAGAGAAAGAGGCAGAAACTTTTCCATCAAACTGCAGGCAGCCGGCACAGCACGCGCACGCACCAACGTTTACTGGGGATAGCCAGCCGACGTGCTGGGAACTATGGAATAAATGAAATGGAGGGCGCGCTCACCTGACAAAAGTTAACGAATTCCCGCAGCAGTCGCCGTCACAACTGACAGCATGTGCATGTGCCTCGCATCAAGCACCAGCAGAGACTACTATTACGAGCAGAGAAGCGAGGTAGAAACCTTTCCGTCAAACGGCAGCCAGCCGGCACAGCACGCAAGCGCACCAACGTTAACTGGGGATAACCAGCCGGCTTGCTGGGAACTCTCGAATAAAAGAAATGGTGGGCGCGCTCACCGAACGAAAGTTACAGAATTTCCGCAGCAGTCGCCGTCACAATTGACAGCGTGTGCATGTGCTTCGAAGCAAGGACCAGCACAGACTACTATTACGAGCAGAGAAGCGAGGCAGAAACCTTTCCGTCAAACGGCAGCCAGCCGCCACAGCACGCACGCCCACCAACGTTGACTGGGATAGCCAGCTGGCATGCTGGGACTCTCTAAGAAATGAATTGGTGGGCGCGCTCACGGGACGAAAGATACCGAATTCCCGCAGAAGTCGCCGTCACAACTGACAGCGTGCGCATGTGCTTCGAAGCAAGGACCAGCAGAGACTACTATTACGAGCAGAGAAGCGAGGCAGAAACTTTTTCGTCAAACCGCAGCCAGCCAGCACAGCACGCACGCGCACCAACATTTACTGGGGATAGCCAGCCGACGTGGTGGGAACTCTGGAAGAAATGAAAATGGAGGGCGCGCTCACCGGACAAAAGTTACCGAATTCCCGCAGCAGTCGCCGTCACAACTGACAGCGCGTGCATGTGCCTCGCAGCAAGGACCAGCACAGACTACTATTACGAGCAGAGAATCGAGGCAGAAACCTTTCCGTCAAACGGCAGCCAGCCGGTACAGCACGCACGCGCACCAAAGTTAACTGGGGATAGCCAGCCGGCGTGCTGGGAACTCTCTAATAAATGAAATGGTGGGCGCGCTCACGGGACGAAAGATACCGAATTCCCGCAGAAGTCGCTGTCACAACTGACAGCGTGTGCATGTGCCTTTAAGCAAGCACCAGCAGAGACTACTATTACGAGCAGAGAAGCGAGGCAGAAACTTTTTCGTCAAACGGCAGCCAGCCAGCACAGCACGCACGCGCACCAACGTTTATTGGGGATAGCCAGCCGACGTGCTGGGTGCTCGGGAAGAAATGAACATGGAGGGCGCGCTCACCGGACGAAAGTTACCGAATTCCCGCAGCAGTCGCCGTCACAAGTGACAGCGTGTGCATGTGCCTCGCAGCAAGGACCAGCACAGACTACTATTACGAGCAGAGAAGCGAGGCAGAAACCTTTCCGTCAAACAGCAGCCAGCCGGCACAGCACGCGCACCAACGTTAACTGGGGATAGCCAGCCGGCGTGCTGGGAACTCTCTAAGAAATGAAATGGTAGACGCGCTCACGGGACGAAAGATACCGAATTCCCGCAGAAGTCGCCGTCACAATTGACAGCGTGTGCATGTGCTTCGAAGCAAGGACCAGCACAGACTACTATTACGAGCAGCGAAGCGAGGCAGAAACCTTTCCGTCAAACGGCAGCCAGCCGGCACAGCACGCACGCGAACCAACGTTGACTGGGATAGCCAGCTGGCGTGCTGGGACTCTCTAAGAAATGAAATGGTGGACGCGATCATGGGACGAAAGATACCGAATTCCCGCCGAAGTCGCCGTCACAACTGACAGCGTGTGCATGTGCCTCTAAGCAAGCACCCGCAGAGACTACTATTACGAGCAGAGAAGCGAGGCAGAAACTTTTTCGTCAAACGGCAGCCAGCCGGCACAGCACGCACGCGCACCAACGTTTACTGGGGATAGCCAGCCGAAGTGCTGGGAACTCTGGAAGAAATGAAATGGAGGGCGCGCTCACGGGACCAAAGTTACCAAATTCCCGCAGCAGTCGCCGTTACAACTGAGAGCGTGTGCATGTGCCTCGCATCAAGCACCAGCAGAGACTACTATTTCGAGCAGAGAAGCGAGGCAGAAACTTTTCCGTCAAACAGCAGCCAGCCGGCACAGCACGCACGCGCACCAACGTTAACTGGGGATAACCAGCCGGCGTGCTGGGAACTCTCGAATAAAAGAAATGGTGGGCGCGCTCACCGGACGAAATTTACAGAATTTCCGCAGCAGTCACCGTCACAATTGACAGCGTGTGCATGTGCTTCGAAGCAGGGACCAGCACAGACTACCATTACGGGCAGAGAAGCGAGGCAGAAACCTTTCCGTCAAACGGCAGCCAGCCGGCACAGCACGCACGCGCACCGACGTTGACTGGGATAGCCAGCTGGCGTGCTGGGACTCTCGAAGAAATGAAATGGTGGGCGCGCTCACGGGACGAAAGATACCGATTTCCCGCAGAAGTTGCCGTCAGAACTGACAGCGTGTGCATGTGCATCTAAGCAAGCACCAACAGAGACTAGTATTACGAGAAGAGAAGCGAGGCAGAAACTTTTCCGTCAAACGGCAGCCAGCCGGCACAGCACGCACACGAACCAACGTTAACTGGGGATAGCCAGCCGGTGGGCTGGGAACTCTAGAAGAAATGAAATGTAGGGCGCGCTCACCGGACGAAAGTTACCGAATTCCCGCAGCGGTAGCCGTCACAACTGACAGCGTGTGCATGAGCCTCGAAGCAAGGACCAGCAGAGACTACTATTACGAGCAGAGAAGCGAGGCAGAAACCTTTCCGTCAAACGGCAGCCAGCCGGCACAGCACGCACGCGCACCAACGTTAACTGGGGATAGCAAGCCGGCGTGCTGGGAACTGTCTAAGAAATGAAATGGTGGGCGCGCTCACCGGACGAAAGTTACCGAATTCTCGCAGCAGTCGCTGTCACAACTGACAGCGTGTGCATGTGCATCTAAGCAAGCACCAGCAGAGACTACTATTACGAGAAGAGAAGCGAGGCAGAAACTTTTCCGTCAAACGGCAGCCAGCCGGCACAGCACCCACACGAACAAACGTTAACTGGGGATAGCCAGCCGGTGGGCTGGGAACTGTCTAAGAAATGAAATGGTGGGCGCGCTGACTGGACGAAAGGTACCGAATTCCCGCAGCGGTCGCCGACACAACAGACAGCGTGTGCATGTGCCTCTAAGCAAGCACCAGCAGAGACTACTATTACGAGCAGAGAAGCGAGGCAGAAACTTTTCCGTCAAATGGCAGCCTGCCGGCACAGCACGCTCACGCACCAACGTTAACTGGGGATAATCAGCTGTCGGGCTGGGACTCTCGAAGAAATGAAATGGTGGGCGCGCTCAACGGACGAAAGTTACCGAATTCCCGCAGCAGTCGCCGTCACAACTGACAGCGCGTGCATTTGCCTCGCAGCAAGCATCAGCAGAGACTACTATTACGAGCGGAGAAGCGAGGCAGAAACATTTCCGTCAAACGGCAGCCAGTCGGCACAGCACGCACGCGCACCAACGTTAACTGGGGATAGCCAGCCGGCGTGCTGGGATCTCTCTAATAAACGAAATGGTGGGCGCGCTCACCGGACGAAAGTTACCGAATTCCCGCAGCAGCCGCCGTCACAACTGACAGCATGTGCATGTGCATCGAAGCAAGCACAAGTAGAGACTACTATTACGAGAAGAGAAGCGAGGCAGAAACTTTTCCGTCAAACGGCAGCCAGCCGGCACAGCACGCACGCGAACCAACTTTAACTGAGGATAGCCAGCCGGCGTGCTGGGAACTCTCGAATAAATGAAATGGTGGGCGCGCTCACCGGACGAAAGTTACCGAATTCTCGCAGCAGTCGCTGTCACAACTAACAGCGTGTGCATGTGCCTCTAAGCAAGCACCAGCAGAGACTACTATTACGAGCAGAGAAGCGAGGCAGAAACTTTTCCGTCAAATGGCAGCCTGCCGGCACAGCACGCTCACGCACCAACGTTAACTGGGGATAATCAGCTGTCGGGCTGGGACTCTCGAAGAAATGAAATGGTGGGCGCGCTCAACGGACGAAAGTTACCGAATTCCCGCAGCAGTCGCCGTCACAACTGACAGCGCGTGCATTTGCCTCGCAGCAAGCATCAGCAGAGACTACTATTACGAGCGGAGAAGCGAAGCAGAAACATTTCCGTCAAACGGCAGCCAGTCGGCACAGCACGCACGCGCACCAACGTTAACTGGGGATAGCCAGCAGGCGTGCTGGGATCTCTCTAATAAACGAAATGGTGGGCGCGCTCACCGGACGAAAGTTACCGAATTCCCGCAGCAGCCGCCGTCACAACTGACAGCATGTGCATGTGCATCGAAGCAAGCACAAGTAGAGACTACTATTACGAGAAGAGAAGCGAGGCAGAAACTTTTCCGTCAAACGGCAGCCAGCCGGCACAGCACGCACACGAACCAACTTTAACTGAGGATAGCCAGCCGGCGTGCTGGGAACTCTCGAATAAATGAAATGGTGGGCGCGCTCACCGGACGAAAGCTACCGAATTCTCGCAGCAGTCGCTGTCACAACTGACAGCGTGTGCATGTGCATCTAAGCAAGCACCAGCAGAGACTACTATTACGAGAAGAGAAGCGAGGCAGAAACTTTTCCGACAAACGGCAGCCAGCCGGCACAGCACGCACGCGCACCAACGTTAACTGGGGATAGCAAGCCGGCGTGCTGGGACTCTCGAAGAAATGAAATGGTGGGCGCGCTCACCGGACGAAAGTTATCGAATTCCCGCAGAAGTCGCCGTCACAACTGACAGCGTGTGCATGTGCCTCTAAGCAAGCACCAGCAGAAACTACTATTAAGTGCAGAGAAGCGAGGCAAAAACTTTTTCGTCAAACGGCAGCCAGCCAGCACAGCACGAACGCGCACCAACGTTTACTGGGGATAGCCAGCCGACGTGCTGGGAACTATGGAATAAATGAAATGGAGGGCGCACTCACCTGCCAAAAGTTACCGAATTCCCGCAGCAGTCGCCGTCACAACTGACAGCGTGCGCATGTGCCTCTAAGCAAGCATCAGCAGAGACTACCATTGCGAGCAGAGAAGCGAGGCAGAAATTTTTTCGTCAAACGGCAGCCAGCCGGCACAGCACGCACGCGCACCAACGTTTACTGGGGATAGCCAGCCGGCGTGCTGGGAACTCTCTAAGAAATGAAATGGTGGGCGCGCTCTTTGCACGAAAGTTAGCGAATTCCCGCAGCAGTCGCCGTCACAACTGTCAGCATGTGCATGTGCCTCGAAGCAAACACAAGCAGAGACTACTATTACGAGAAGAGAAGCGAGGCAGAAACTTTTCCGTCAAACGGCAGCCAGCCGGCACAGCACGCACACGAACCAACGTTAACTGGGGATAGCCAGCCGGCGTGCTGGGAACTCTCGAAGAAATGAAATGGTGGGCGCGCTCACCGGACGAAAGTTACCGAATTGCCGCCGCAGTCCCCGTCACAACTGACAGCGTGTGCATGTGCGTCAAAGCAAGGACCAGCAGAGACTGCTCTTACGAGGAGAGAAGCGAGGCAGAAACTTTTCCGTCAATCGACAGCCAGCCGGCACAGCACGTACGGGCGCCAACGTTAATTGGGGATAGCCAGCAGGCGTAATGGGAACTCTCGAAGTAATGAAATGGAGGGCGCGCTCACCTGACGAAAGTTACCGAATTCCCGCAGCAGTCGCCGTCAAAACTGACAGCGTGCGCATGTGCCTCTAAGCAAGCACCAGCAGAGACTACTATTACGAGCAGAGAAGCGAGGTAGAAACTTTTTCGCCAAACGGAGCCAGCCAGCACAGCACGCACGCGCACCAACGTTTACTGGGGATAGCCAGCCGACGTGCTGGGAACTCTGGAAGAAATGAAATGGAGGGCGCTCTCACCGGACGAAAGTTACCGAATTCCCGCAGCAGTCGCCGTCACAACTGAGAGCGTGTGCATGTGCCTCGCAGCAAGCACCTGCAGAGACTACTATTGCTTGCAGAGAAGCGAGGCAGAAACTATTCCGTCAAACAGCAGCCAGCCGGCACAGCACGCACGCGCACCAACGTTAACTGGGGATAACCAGCCGCCGTGCTGGGAACTCTCGAAGAAAAGAAATGGTGAGCACGTTCACCGGACGAAAGTTACCGAAATCCCGCCGCAGTCACCGTCACAACTGACTGCGTGTGCGTGTGCCTCGCATCAAGCACCAGCAGAGACTACTATTACGAGCAGAGAAGCGAGGCAGAAACTTTTCCGTCAGACGGCAGCCAGCCGGCACAGCACGCACACGCACCAACGTTGACTGGGGATAGCCAGCTGGCGTGCTGGGACTCTCGAAGAAATGAAATGGTGGGCGCACTCACCGGACGAACGTTATCGAATTCCCGCAGAAGTCGCCGTCACAACTGACAGCGTGTGCATGTGCCTCTAAGCAAGCACCAGCAGAGACTACCATTACGAGCAGAGAAGCGAGGCAGAAACTTTTTCGTCAAACGGCAGCCAGCCGGCACAGCACGCACGCGCACCAACATTTACTGGGGATAGCCAGCCGGGGCGCTGGGAACTCTCTAAGAAATGAAATGGTGGGCGCGCTCTTTGGACGAAAGTTAGTGAATTCCCGCAGCAGTCGCCGTCACAACTGACAGCATGTGCATGTGCCTCGAAGCAAACACAAGCAGAGACTACTATTACAAGAAGAGAAGCGAGGCAGAAACTTTTCCGTCAAACGGCAGCCAGCCGGCACAGCACGCACACGAACCAACGTTACCTGGGGATAGCCAGCCGGTGGGCTGGGAACTCTAGAAGAAATGAAATGTAGGGCGCGCTCACCGGACGAAAGTTACCGAATTCCCGCAGCGGTCGCCATCACAACTGACAGCGTACGCATGTGCCTCTAAGCAAGCATCAGCAGAGACTACCATTACGAGCAGAGAAGCGAGGCAGAAACTTTTTCGTCAAACGGCAGCCAGCCGGCACAGCACGCACGCGCACCAACATTTACTGGGGATAGCCAGCCGGCGCGCTGGGAACTCTCTAAGAAATGAAATGGTGGGCGCGCTCTTTGGACGAAAGTTAGCGAATTCCCGCAGCAGTCGCCGTCACAACTGACCGCATGTGCATGTGCCTCGAAGCAAACACAAGCAGAGACTACTATTACAAGAAGAGAAGCGAGCACAAACTTTTCCGTCAAACGGCAGCCAGCCGGCACAGCACGCACACGAACCAACGTTAACTGGGGATAGCCAGCCGGCGTGCTGGGAACTCTCGAATAAATGAAATGGTGGGCGCACTCACCGGACGAAAGTTACCGAATTCTCGCAGCAGTCGCTGTCACAACTGATAGCGTGTGCATGTGCATCTAAGCAAGCACCAGCAGAGACTACTATTACGAGCAGAGAAGCGAGGCAGAAACTTTTCCGTCAAACGGCAGCCAGCCAGCACAGCACGCACGCGCACCAACGTTTAGTGGGGATAGCCAGCCGACGTGCTGGGAACTCTGGAAGAAATGAAAATGGAGGGCGCGCTCACCGGACGAAAGTCACCGAATTCCCGCAGCAGTCGCCGTCACAACTGACAGCGCGTGCATGTGCCTCGCAGCAAGGACCAGCACAGACTACTATTACGAGCAGAGAAGCGAGGCCGATACCTTTCCGTCAAACGGCAGCCAGCCGGCACAGCACGCACGCCCACCAACGTTGACTGGGATAGCCAGCTGGCGTGCTGGGACTCTCTAAGAAATGAAATGGTGGGCGCGCTCACGGGACGAAAGATACCGAATTACCGCAGAAGTCGCCGTCACAACTGACAGCGTGTGCATGTGCCTCTAAGCAAGCACCAGCAGAGACTACTATTACGTGCAGAGAAGCGAGGCAGAAACTTTTTCGTCAAACGGCAGCCAGCCAGCACAGCACGCACGCGCACCAACGTTTACTGGGGATAGCCAGCTGGCATGCTGGGACTCTCGAAGAAATGAAATGGGGTCGCGCTCACCGGACGAAAGTTATCGAATTACCGCAGAAGTCGCCGTCACAACTGACAGCGCGTGCATGTGCCTCGCAGCAAGGACCAGCACAGACTACTATTACGAGCAGAGAAGCGAGGCAGAGACTTGTCCGTCAAACGGCAGCCAGCCGGCACAGCACGCACACGAACCAACGTCAACTGGGGATAGCCAGCCGGTGGGCTGGGAACTCTAGAAGAAATGAAATGTAGGGCGCGCTCACCGGACGAAAGTTATCGAATTCCCGCAGCGGTCGCCGTCACAACTGACAGCGTGTGCATGTGCCTCTAAGCAAGCACCAGCAGAGACTACCATTACGAGCAGAGAAGCGAGGCAGAAACTTTTTCGTCAAACCGCAGCCAGCCGGCACAGCACGCACGCGGACCAACGTTTACTGGGGATAGCCAGCCGACGTGCTGGGATCTCTCTAATAAACGAAATGGTGGGCGCGCTCACCGGACGAAAGTTACCGAATTCCCGCAGCAGTCGCCGTCACAACTGAGAGCGTGTGCATGTGCCTCGCAGCAAGCACCAGCAGAGACTACTATTGCGAGCAGAGAAGCGAGGCAGAAACGTTTCCGTCAAACAGCAGCCAGCCGGCACAGCACGCACACGAACCAACGTTAACTGGGGATAACCAGCCGGCCTGCTGGGAACTCTCGAATAAAAGAAATGGTGGGCGCGCTCACCGGACGAAATTTACAGAATTTTCGCAGCAGTCGCTGTCACAACTGACAGCGTGTGCATGTGCATCTAAGCAAGCACCAGCAGAGACTACTATTACGAGAAGAGAAGCGAGGCAGAAACTTTTCCGTCAAACGGCAGCCAGCCGGCACAGCACGCACACGCACCGACGTTGACTGGGATAACCAGCTGGCGTGCTGGGACTCTCGAAGAAATTAAATGGTGGGCGCGCTCACGGGAAGAAAGATACCGAATTCCCGCAGAAGTCGCCATTAGTACTGAGAGCGTGTGCATGTGCCTCTAAGCAAGCACCAGCAGAGACTACTATTACGAGCAGAGAAGCGAGGCAGAAACTTTTTCGTCAAACGACAGCCAGCCAGCACAGCACACACGCGCACCAACGTTTACTGGGGATAGCCAGCCGACAAGCTGGGAGCTCTGGAAGAAATGAAAATGGAGGGCGCGCTCACCGGACGAAAGTTACCGAATTCCCGCAGCAGTCGCCGTCACAACTGATAGCGTGTGCATGTGCCTCGCAGCAAGGACCAGCACAGACTACTATTACGAGCAGAGAAGCGAGGCAGAAACCTTTCCGTCAAACGGCAGCCAGCCGGCACAGCACGCACGCGCACCAACGTTAACTGGGGATAGCCAGCCGGCGTGCTGGGATCTCTCTAATAAACGAAATGGTGGGCGCGCTCACCGGACAAAAGTTACCGAATTCCCGCAGCAGTCGCCGTCACAACTGACAGCATGTGCATGTGCATCGAAGCAAGCACAAGTAGAGACTACTATTACGAGAAGGGAAGCGAGGCAGAAACTTTTCCGTCAAACGGCAGCCAGCCGGCACAGCACGCACACGAACCAACTTTAACTGGGGATAGCCAGCCGGCGTGCTGGGAACTCTCGAATAAATGAAATGGTGGGCGCTCACCGGACGAAAGTTACCGAATTCTCGCAGCAGTCGCTGTCACAACTGACAGCGTGTGCATGTGCATCTAAGCAAGCACCAGCAGAGACTACTATTACGAGAAGAGAAGCGAGGCAGAAACTTTTCCGTCAAACGGCAGCCAGCCGGCACAGCACGCACACGAACAAACGTTAACTGGGGATAGCCAGCCGGTGGGCTGGGAACTGTCTAAGAAATGAAATGGTGGGCGCGCTGACTGGACGAAAGTTACCGAATTCCCGCAGCGGTCGCCGACACAACTGACAGCGTGTGCATGTGCCTCTAAGCAAGCACCAGCAGAGACTACTATTACGAGCAGAGAAGCGTGGCAGAAACTTTTTCGCCAAACGGCAGCCAGCCAGCACAGCACGCACGCGCACCAACGTATACTGGAGATAGCCAGCCGACGTGCTGGGAACTCTGGAAGAAATGAAATGGAGGGCGCGCTCACCGCACGAAAGTTACCGAATTCCCGCAGCAGTCGCCGTCACAACTGAGAGCGTGTGCATGTGCCTCGCAGCAAGCACCAGCAGAGACTACTATTGCTTGCAGAGAAGCGAGGCAGAAACTATTCCTTCAAACAGCAGCCAGCCGGCGCAGCACGCACGCGCACCAACGTTAACTGGGGATAACCAGCAGGCGTGCTGGGAACTCTCAAATAAAAGAAATGGTGGGCGCGCTCACTGGACGAAAGTTACAGAATTCCCGCAGCAGTCGCCGTCACAACTGACAGCGAGTGCATGTGCCTCGCATCAAGCACCAGCAGAGAGAAAGAGGCAGAAACTTTTCCATCAAACTGCAGGCAGCCGGCACAGCACGCACACGCACCAACGTTTACTGGGGATAGCCAGCCGACGTGCTGGGAACTATGGAATAAATGAAATGGAGGGTGCGCTCACCTGACAAAAGTTAACGAATTCCCGCAGCAGTCGCCGTCACAACTGACAGCATGTGCATGTGCCTCGCATCAAGCACCAGCAGAGACTATTATTACGAGCAGAGAAAGAGGCAGAAACTTTTCCATCAAACGGCAGCCAGCCGGCACAGCACGCACACGCACCAACGTTAACTGGGGATAACCAGCCGCCGTGCTGGGAACTCTCGAAGAAAAGAAATGGTGAGCGCGCTCACCGGACGAAAGTTACCGAAATCCCGCTGCTGTCGCCGTCGCAACTGACAGCATGTGCATGTGGCTCGAAGCAAGGACCAGCAGAGACTACTATTACGAGCAGAGAAGTGAGGTAGAAACCTTTCCGTCAAACGGCAGCCAGCCGGCACAGCACGCAAGCGCACGAACGTTAACTGGGGATAACCAGCCGGCTTGCTGGGAACTCTCGAATAAAAGAAATGGTGGGCGCGCTCACGGGACCAAAGTTACCAAATTCCCGCAGCAGTCGCCGTTACAACTGAGAGCGTGTGCATGTGCCTCGCAGCAAGCACCAGCAGAGACTACTATTGCTTGCAGAGAAGCGAGGCAGAAACTATTCCTTCAAACAGCAGCCAGCCGGCGCAGCACGCACGCGCACCAACGTTAACTGGGGATAACCAGCAGGCGTGCTGGGAACTCTCGAATAAAAGAAATGGTGGGCGCGCTCACTGGACGAAAGTTACAGAATTCCCGCAGCAGTCGCCGTCACAACTGACAGCGTGCGCATGTGCTTCGAAGCAAGGACCAGCAGAGACTACTATTAAGAGCAGAGAAGCGAGGCAGAAACTTTTTCGTCAAACCGCAGCCAGCCAGCACAGCACGCACGCGCACCAACATTTACTGGGGATAGCCAGCCGACGTGCTGGGAACTCTGGAAGAAATGAAATGGAGGGCGCGCTCACCGCACGAAAGTTACGGAATTCCCGCAGCAGTCGCCGTCACAACTGAGAGCGTGTGCATGTGCCTCGCCGCAAGCACCAGCAGAGACTACTATTGCTTGCAGAGAAGCGAGGCAGAAACTATTCCTTCAAACAGCAGCCAGCCGGCGCAGCACGCACGCGCACCAACGTTAACTGGGGATAACCAGCAGGCGTGCTGGGAACTCTCGAATAAAAGAAATGGTGGGCGCGCTCACTGGACGAAAGTTACAGAATTCCCGCAGCAGTCGCCGTCACAACTGACAGCGAGTGCATGTGCCTCGCATCAAGCACCAGCAGAGAGAAAGAGGCAGAAACTTTTCCATCAAACGGCAGCCAGCCGGCACAGCACGCACACGCACCAACGTTAACTGGGGATAACCAGCCGCCGTGCTGGGAACTCTCGAAGAAAAGAAATGGTGAGTGCGCTCACCGGACGAAAGTTACCGAAATCCCGCTGCTGTCGCCGTCGCAACTGACAGCATGTGCATGTGGCTCGAAGCAAGGACCAGCAGAGACTACTATTACGAGCAGAGAAGCGAGGTAGAAACCTTTCCGTCAAACGGCAGCCAGCCGGCACAGCACGCAAGCGCACCAACGTTAACTAGGGATAACCAGCCGGCTTGCTGGGAACTCTCGAATAAAAGAAATGGTGGGCGCGCTCACCGGACGAAAGTTACAGAATTTCCGCAGCAGTCGCCGTCACAATTGACAGCGTGTGCATGTGCTTCGAAGCAAGGACCAGCACAGACTACTATTACGAGCAGAGAAGCGAGGCAGAAACCTTTCCGTCAAACGGCAGCCAGCCGCCACAGCACGCACGCCCACCAACGTTGACTGGGATAGCCAGCTGGCGTGCTGGGACTCTCTAAGAAATGAATTGGTGGGCGCGCTCACGGGACGAAAGATACCGAATTCCCGCAGAAGTCGCCGTCACAACTGACAGCGTGCGCATGTGCTTCGAAGCAAGGACCAGCAGAGACTACTATTACGAGCAGAGAAGCGAGGCAGAAACTTTTTCGTCAAACCGCAGCCAGCCAGCACAGCACGCACGCGCACCAACATTTACTGGGGATAGCCAGCCGACGTGGTGGGAACTCTGGAAGAAATGAAAATGGAGGGCGCGCTCACCGGACAAAAGTTACCGAATTCCCGCAGCAGTCGCCGTCACAACTGACAGCGCGTGCATGTGCCTCGAAGCAAGGACCAGCACAGACTACTATTACGAGCAGAGAATCGAGGCAGAAACCTTTCCGTCAAACGGCAGCCAGCCGGTACAGCACGCACGCGCACCAACGTTTACTGGGGATAGCCAGCCGAAGTGCTGGGAACTCTGGAAGAAATGAAATGGAGGGCGCGCTCACGGGACCAAAGTTACCAAATTCCCGCAGCAGTCGCCGTTACAACTGAGAGCGTGTGCATGTGCCTCGCAGCAAGCACCAGCAGAGACTACTATTTCGAGCAGAGAAGCGAGGCAGAAACTTTTCCGTCAAACAGCAGCCAGCCGGCACAGCGCGCACGCGCACCAACATTAACTGGGGATAACCAGCCGGCTTGCTGGGAACTCTCGAATAAAAGAAATGGTGGGCGCGCTCACCGGACGAAATTTACAGAATTTCCGCAGCAGTCACCGTCACAATTGACAGCGTGTGCATGTGCTTCGAAGCAGGGACCAGCACAGACTACCATTACGGGCAGAGAAACGAGGCAGAAACCTTTCCGTCAAACGGCAGCCAGCCGGCACAGCACGCACGCGCACCGACGTTGACTGGGATAGCCAGCTGGCGTGCTGGGCTCTCGAAGAAATGAAATGGTGGGCGCGCTCACGGGACGAAAGATACCGATTTCCCGCAGAAGTCGCCGTCAGAACTGACAGCGTGTGCATGTGCATCTAAGCAAGCACCAGCAGAGACTAGTATTACGAGAAGAGAAGCGAGGCAGAAACTTTTCCGTCAAACGGCAGCCAGCCGGCACAGCACGTACTCGCACCAACGTTAACTGGGGATAGCCAGCCGGCGTAATGGGAACTCTCGAAGAAATGAAATTGAGGGCGCGCTCACCAGACGAAAGTTACAGAATTCCTGCAGCAGTCGCCGTCACAACTGACAGCGTGTGCATGTGCCTCGCATCAAGCACCAGCACAGACTATTATTACGAGCAGAGAAAGAGGCAGAAACTTTTCCATCAAACGGCAGCCAGCCGGCACAGCACGCACACGCACAAACGTTGACTGGGGATAGCCAGCTGGCATGCTGGGACTCTCGAAGAAATGAAATGGGGTCGCGCTCACCGGACGAAAGTTATCGAATTACCGCAGAAGACGCCGTCACAAATGACAGCGTGTGCATGTGCCTCTAAGCAAGCACCAGCAGAGACTACTATTACGAGCAGAGAAGCGAGGCAGAGACTTTTTCGTCAAACGGCAGCCAGCCAGCACAGCACGCACGCGCACCAACGTTTACTGGGCATAGCCAGCCGACGTGCTGGGAACTATGGAATAAATGAAATGGAGGGCGCGCTCTCCTGACAAAAGTTTCCGAATTCCCGCAGCAGTCGCCGTCACAACTGACAACGTGTGCATGTGCCTCGAAGCAAGGACCAGCAGAGACTACTATTACGAGCAGAGAAGCGAGGCAGAAACCTTTCCGTCAAACGGCAGCCAGCCGGCACAGCACGCACGCGCACCAACGTTAACTGGGGATAGCCAGCTGGCGTGCTGGGACTCTCGAATAAATGAAATGGGGTCGCGCTCACCGGACGGAAGTTATCGAATTACCGCAGATGACGCCGTCACAACTGACAGCGTGTGCATGTGCCTCTAAGCAAGCACCAGCAGAGACTACTATTACGAGCAGAGAAGCGAGGCAGAGACTTTTTCGTCAAACGGCAGCCAGCCGGCACAGCACGCACGCGCACCAACGTTTACTGGGGATAGCCAGCCGACGTGCTGGGAACTATGGAATAAATGAAATGGAGGGCGCGCTCTCCTGACAAAAGCTTCCGAATTCCCGCAGCAGTCACCGTCACAACTGACAACGTGTGCATGTGCCTCGAAGCAAGGACCAGCAGAGACTACTATTACGAGCAGAGAAGCGAGGCAGAAACCTTTCCGTGAAACGGCAGCCAGCCGGCACAGCACGCACGCGCACCAACGTTAACTGGGGATAGCAAGCCGGCGTGCTGGGAACTCTCAAAGAAATGAAATGGTGGGCGCGCTCACCGGGCGAAAGTTACCGAATTCCCGCAGCAGTCGCCGTCACAACTGAGAGCGTGTGCATGTGCCTCGCAGCAATAACCAGCAGAGACTACTATTGCTTGCAGAGAAGCGAGGCAGAAACGTTTTCCATCAAAAGGCAGCCAGCCGGCACAGCACGCAGGCGCACCACGTTAACTGGGGATAACAAGCCGCCGTGCTGGGAACTCTCGAAGAAAAGAAATGGTGAGCGCGCTCACCGGACGAATGTTACCGAATTGCCGCCGCAGTCGCCGTCACAACTGACAGCGTGTGCATTTGCCTCGAAGCAAGCACCAGCAGAGATTGCTATTACGAGCCGAGAAGCGAGGCATAAACTTTTCCGTCAGATGGCAGCCAGCCGGCACAGCACGCTCACGCACCAACGTTAACTGGGGATAGTCAGCTGTCGGGCTGGGAGTATCGAAGAAATGAAATGATGGGCGCGCTCACCGGACGAAAGTTATCGAATTCCCGCAGCAGTCGCCGTCACAACTGACAGCGTGTGCATTTGCCTCGCAGCAAGCATCAGCAGAGACTACTATTACGAGCAGAGAAGCGAGGCAGAAACATTTCCGTCAAACAGCAGCCAGCCGGAACAGCACGCACGCGCACAAACGTTAACTGGGATAGCCAGCCTGCGTGCTGGGAACTCTCGAAGAAATGAAATGGGGGGCGCGCTCACCGGACGAAAGTTACCGAATTCCCGCAGCAGTCGCCGTCACAACTGCCTGCGTGTGCATGTGCCTCGCAGAAAGCAGCCAGCAGAGACTACTATTACGAGCAGAGAAGCGAGGCAGAAACTTTTCCGTCAAATGGCAGCCAGCCGGCACAGCACGCTCACGCACCAACGTTAACTGGGGATAGTCAGCTGTCGGGCTGGGGCCCTCGAAGAAATGAAATGGTCTGCGCGCTCACCGGACGAAAGTTACCGAATTCCCGCAGCAGTCGCCTTAAAAACTGACAGCGTGTGCATTTTCCTCGCAGCAAGCATCAGCAGAGACTACTATTACGAGCAGAGAAGCGAGGCAGAAACATTTCCGTCCAACGGCAGCCAGCCGGCACAGCACGCACGCGCACAAACGTTAACTGGGATAGCCAGCCGGCTTGTTGGGAACTCTCGTAGCAATGAAATGGTGGGCGCGCACACCCCACGAAAGTTACCGAATTCCCGCAGCAGTCGCCGTCACAACTGACAGCGTGTGCATGTGCCTCGCATCAAGCACCAGCACAGACTATTATTACGAGCAGAGAAAGAGGCAGAAACTTTTCCATCAAACGGCAGCCAGCCGGCTCAGCACGCACACGCACCAACGTTAACTGGGGATAACCAGCCGCCGTGCCGGGAACTCTCGAAGAAAAGAAATGGTGAGCGCGCTCACTGGACGAAAGTTACCGAAATCCCGCCGCAGTCGCCGTCACAACTGACAGCGTGTGCATGTGCCTCTAAGCAAGCACCAGCAGAGACTACTATTACGAGCAGAGAACCGAGGCAGAGACTTTTTCTTCAAACGGCAGCCAGCCAGCACAGCACGCACGCGCACCAACGTTTACTGGGCATAGCCAGCCGACGTGCTGGGAACTATGGAATAAATGAAATGGAGGGCGCGCTCACCGGACGAAAGTTACCGAATTCCCGCAGCAGTCGCCGTCACAACTGAGAGCGTGTGCATGTGCCTCGCAGCAAGCACCAGCAGAGACTACTATTGCTTGCAGAGAAGCGAGGCAGAAAGGTTTTCCATCAAAGGGCAGCCAGCCGGCACAGCACGCAGGCGCACCAACGTTAACTGCGGATAACCAGCCGCCATGCTGGGAACTCTCGAAGAAAAGAAATGGTGAGCGTGCTCACCGGACGAAAGTTACCGAATTGCCGCCGCAGTCGCCGTCACAACTGATAGCGTGTGCATTTGCCTTGCAGCAAGCACCAGCAGAGACTGCTATTACGAGCAGAGAAGCGAGGCATCAACTTTTCCGTCAAGTGGCAGCCAGCCGGCACAGCACGCCCACGCACCAACGTTAACTGGGGATAGTCAGCTGTCGGGCTGGGAGTATCGAAGAAATGAAAAGGTGGGCGCGCTCACCGGACGAAAGTTATGGAATTCCCGCAGCAGTCGCCGTCACAACTGACAGCGTGTGCATTTGCCTCGCAGCAAGCATCAGCAGAGACTACTATTACGAGCAGAGAAGCGAGGCAGAAACATTTCCGTCAAACAGCAGCCAGCCGGCACAGCACGCACGCGCACAAACGTTAACTGGGATAGCCAGCCGGCGTGCTGGGAACTCTCGAAGAAATGAAATGGTGGGCACGCTCACCGGACGAAAGTTACCGAATTCCCGCAGCAGTCGCCGTCACAACTGAGAGCGTGTGCATGTGCCTCGCAGCAGGCACCAGCAGAGACTACTATTGCTTGCAGAGAAGCGAGGAAAAAAAGGTTTTCCATCAAAGGGCAGCCAGCCGGCACAGCACGCAGGCGCACCAACGTTAACTGGGGATAACCAGCCGCCGTGCTGGGAACTCTCGAAGAAAAGAAATGGTGAGCGCGCTCACCAGACGAAAGTTACCGAATTCCCGCAGCAGTCGCCGTCACAACTGCCTGCGTGTGGATGTGCCTCGCAGCAAGGAGCCAGCAGAGACTACTATTACGAGCAGAGAAGCGAGGCAGAAACTTTTCCGTCAAATGGCAGCCAGCCGGCACAGCACGCTCACGCACCAACGTTAACTGGGGATAGTCAGCTGTCGGGCTGGGACTCTCGAAGAAATGAAATGGTGGGCGCGCTCACCGCACGAATGTTACCGAATTCCCGCAGCAGTCGCCTTAAAAACTGACAGCGTGTGCATTTTCCCCGCAGCAAGCATCAGCAGAGACTACTATTACGAGCAGAGAAGCGAGGCAGGAACATTTCCGTCCAACGGCAGCCAGCCGGCACAGCACGCACGCGCACAAACGTTAACTGGGATAGCCAGCCGGCATGTTGGGAACTCTCGTAGAAATGAAATGGTGGGCGCGCACACCCCACGAAAGTTACCGAATTCCCGCAGCAGTCGCCGTCACAAATGACAGCGTGTGCATGTGCCTCGCAGCAAGCACCAGCAGCGACTACTACTACTAGCAGAGAAGCGAGGCAGCAACTTTTCCGTCAAATGGCAGCCAGCCGGCACAGCACACGCACCAACGTTAACTGGGGATAGTCAGCTGTCGTGCTGGGACTCTCGAATAAAAGAAATGGTGGGCGCGCTCAACGGACGAAAGTTACCGAATTCCCGCAGCAGTCGCCGTCACAACTGACAGCGTGTGCATGTGCCTCGCATCAAGCACCAGCACAGACTATTATTACGAGCAGAGAAAGAGGCAGAAACTGTTCCATCAAACGGCAGCCAGCCGGCACAGCACGCACACGTACCAACGTTAACTGGGGATAACCAGCCGCCGTGCTGGGAACTCTCGAAGAAAAGAAATGGCGAGCGCGCTCACCGGACGAAAGTTACCGAAATCCCGCCGCAGTCGCCGTCACAACTGACAGCGTGTGCATGTGCCTCGCATCAAGCACCAGCAGAGACTACTATTACGAGCAGAGAAGCGAGGCAGAAACTTTTCCGTCAGACGGCAGCCAGCCGGCACAGCACGCACACGCACAAACGTTGACTGGGGATAGCCAGCTGGCGTGCTGGGACTCTCGAATAAATGAAATGGGGTCGCGCTCACCGGACGAAAGTTATCGAATTACCGCAGAAGACGCCGTCCCAACTGACAGCGTGTGCATGTGCCTCTAAGCAAGCACCAGCAGAGACTACTATTACGAGCAGAGAAGCGAGGCAGAGACTTTTTCGTCAAACGGCAGCCAGCCATCACAGCACGCACGCGCACCAACGTTTACTGGGGTAGCCAGCCGACGTGCTGGGAACTATGGAATAAATGAAATGGAGGGCGCGCTCTCCTGACAAAAGGTTCCGAATTCCCGCAGCAGTCGCCGTCACAACTGACAACGTGTGCATGTGCCTCGAAGCAAGGACCAGCAGAGACTACTATTACGAGCAGAGAAGCGAGGCAGAAACCTTTCCGTCAACCGGCAGCCAGCCGGCACAGCACGCACGCGCACCAACGTTAACTGGGGATAGCAAGCCGGCGTGCTGGGAACTCTCAAAGAAATGAAATGGTGGGCGCGCTCACCGGACGAAAGTTACCGAATTCCCGCAGCAGTCACCGTCACAACTGAGAGCGTGTGCATGTGCCTCGCAGCAATAACCAGCAGACACTACTATTGCTTGCAGAGAAGCGAGGCAGAAACGTTTTACATCAAATGGCAGCCAGCCGGCACAGCACGCAGGCGCACCAACGTTAACTGGGGATAACAAGCCGCCGTGCTGGGAACTCTCGAAGAAAAGAAATGGTGAGCGCGCTCACCGGACGAATGTTACCGAATTGCCGCCGCAGTCGCCGTCACAACTGACAGCGTGTGCATGTGCCTCTAAGCAAGCACCAGCAGAAACTACTATTACGTGCAGAGAAGCGAGGCAAAAACTTTTTCGTCAAACGGCAGCCAGCCAGCACAGCACGAACGCGCACCAACGTTTACTGGGGATAGCCAGCCGACGTGCTGGGAACTATGGAATAAATGAAATGGAGGGCGCACTCACCTGCCAAAAGTTACCGAATTCCCGCAGCAGTCGCCGTCACAACTGACAGCGTGTGCATGTGCCTCTAAGCAAGCACCAGCAGAGACTGCTATTACGAGCAGAGAAGCGAGGCATAAACTTTTCCATCAAATGGCAGCCAGCCGGCACAGCACGCTCACGCACCAACGTTAACTGGGGATATTCAGCTGTCGGGCTGGGAGTATCGAAGAAATGAAATGGTGGGCGCGCTCACCGGACGAAAGTTATCGAATTCCCGCAGCAGTCGCCGTCACAACTGCCTGCGTGTGCATGTGCCTCGCAGCAAGCAGCCAGCAGAGACTACTATTACGAGCAGAGAAGCGAGGCAGAAACCTTTCCGTCAAACGGCAGCCAGCCGGCACAGCACGCACGCGCACAAACGTTAACTGGGATAGCCAGCCTGCGTGCTGGGAACTCTCGAAGAAATGAAATGGGGGGCGCGCTCACCGGACGAAAGTTACCGAATTCCCGCAGCAGTCGCCGTCACAACTGCCTGCGTGTGCATGTGCCTCGCAGCAAGCAGCCAGCAGAGACTACTATTACGAGCAGAGAAGCGAGGCAGAAACCTTTCCGTCAAACGGCAGCCAGCCGGCACAGCACGCACGCGCACAAACGTTAACTGGGATAGCCAGCCGGCTTGTTGGGAACTCTCGTAGCAATGAAATGGTGGGCGCGCACACCCCACGAAAGTTACCGAATTCCCGCAGCAGTCGCCGTCACAACTGACAGCGTGTGCATGTGCCTCGCATCAAGCACCAGCACAGACTATTATTACGAGCAGAGAAAGAGGCAGAAACTTTTCCATCAAACGGCAGCCAGCCGGCTCAGCACGCACACGCACCAACGTTAACTGGGGATAACCAGCCGCCGTGCCGGGAACTCTCGAAGAAAAGAAATGGTGAGCGCGCTCACCGGACGAAAGTTACCGAAATCCCGCCGCAGTCGCTGTCACAACTGACAGCGTGTGCATGTGCCTCGCGTCAAGCACCAGCAGAGACTACTATAACGAGCAGAGAAGCGAGGCAGAAACTTTTCCGTCAGACGGCAGCCAGCCGGCACAGCACGCACACGCACAAACGTTGACTGGGGATAGCCAGCTGGCATGCTGGGACTCTCGAAGAAATGAAATGGGGTCGCGCTCACCGGACGAAAGTTATCGAATTACCGCAGAAGACGCCGTTACAACTGACAGCGTGTGCATGTGCCTCTAAGCAAGCACCAGCAGAGACTACTATTACGAGCAGAGAAGCGAGGCAGAGACTTTTTCTTCAAACGGCAGCCAGCCAGCACAGCACGCACGCGCACCAACGTTTACTGGGCATAGCCAGCCGACGTGCTGGGAACTATGGAATAAATGAAATGGAGGGCGCGCCCTCCTGACAAAAGTTTCCGAATTCCCGCAGCAGTCGCCGTCACAACTGACAACGTGTGCATGTGCCTCGAAGCAAGGACCAGCAGAGACTACTATTACGAGCAGAGAAGCGAGGCAGAAACCTTTCCGTCAAACGGCAGCCAGCCGGCAGAGCACGCACGCGCACCAACGTTAACTGGGGATAGCCAGCCGGCGTGCTGGGAACTCTCAAAGAAATGAAATGGTGTGCGCGCTCACCGGACGAAAGTTACCGAATTCCCGCAGCAGTCGCCGTCACAACTGAGAGCGTGTGCATGTGCCTCGCAGCAAGCACCAGCAGAGACTACTATTGCTTGCAGAGAAGCGAGGCAGAAAGGTTTTCCATCAAAGGGCAGCCAGCCGGCACAGCACGCAGGCGCACCAACGTTAACTGCGGATAACCAGCCGCCGTGCTGGGAACTCTCGAAGAAAAGAAATGGTGAGCGCGCTCACCGGACGAAAGTTACCGAATTGCCGCCGCAGCCGCTGTCACAACTGACAGCGTGTGCATTTGCCTCGCAGCAAACATCATCAGAGACTACTATTACGAGCAGAGAAGCGAGGCAGAAACATTTCCGTCAAATGGCAGCCAGCCGGCACAGCACGCACGCGCACAAACGTTAATTGGGATAGCCAGCCTGCGTGCTGGGAACTCTCGAAGAAATGAAATGGTGGGCGCGCTCACCGGACGAAAGTTATCGAATTCCCGCAGCAGTCGCCGTCACAACTGCCTGCGTGTGCATGTGCCTCGCAGCAAGCAGCCAGCAGAGACTACTATTACGAGCAGAGAAGCGAGGCAGAAACATTTCCGTCAAATGGCAGCCAGCCGGCACAGCACGCACGCGCACAAACGTTAATTGGGATAGCCAGCCTGCGTGCTGGGAACTCTCGAAGAAATGAAATGGTGGGCGCGCTCACCGGAAGAAAGTTATCGAATTCCCGCAGCAGTCGCCGTCACAACTGCCTGCGTGTGCATGTGCCTCGCAGCAAGCAGCCAGCAGAGACTACTATTACGAGCAGAGAAGCGAGGCAGAAACCTTTCCGTCAAACGGCAGCCAGCCGGCACAGCACGCACGCGCACTAACGTTAACTCTGGGGATAGCCAGCTGGTGTGCTGGGAACTCTCTAATAAATGAAATGATGGGCGCGCTCACCGGACGAAAGTTACCGAATTCCCGCAGCAGTCGCCGTCACAACTGACAGCGTGTGCATAATAATCGCAGCAAGCGTCAGCAGAGACTACTATTACGAGCAGAGAAGCGAGGCAGGAAAATTTCCGTCCAACGGCAGCCAGCCGGCACAGCACGCACGCGCACAAACGTTAACTGGGATAGCCAGCCGGCATGTTGGGAACTCTCGTAGAAATGAAATGGTGGGCGCGCACACCCCACGAAAGTTACCGTATTCCCGCAGCAGTCGCCGTCACAAATGACAGCGTGTGCATGTGCCTCGCAGCAAGCACCAGCAGAGACTACTATTACGAGCAGAGAAGCGAGGCAGAAACGTTTCCGTCAAATGGCAGCCAGCCGGCACAGCACGCACACGCACCAACGTTAACTGGGGATATCCAGGCCGGCGTTCTGGGAACTCTCGAAGAAATTAAATGGTGGGCGCGCTCACCGGACGAAAGTTACAGAATTCCCGCAGCAGTCGCCGTCACAACTGCCAGCGTGTGCATGTGCCTCGCAGCAAGCAGCCAGCAGAGACTAATATTACGAGCAGAGAAGCGAGGCAGAAACTTTTCCGTCAAAAGGCAGTCAGCCGGCACAGCACGCACGCGCACCAACGTTAACTGGGGATAGCCAGCCGGCGTGCTGGGAACTCTCGAAGAAATGAAATGGTGGGTGCGCTCACCGGACGAAAGTTACCGAATTCCCGCAGCAGTCGCCGTCACAAATGACAGCGTGTGCATGTGCCGCGCAGCAAGCGCCAGCAGAGACTACTATTTAATTATTTATTTATTTATTTTTATTTATACATACTGCAGCGCAATTATATGCGCTATGGCAGGAGTGGGAAAACACAAAAATGCAAGGAAACAAAATGCAGCAAAATGTACAAAGTGAGCACTACAAAAAGTTGAAATCACAAATGAAATATCAAACAAGAAAGGAACTGTTAACGACAGGGTAAGAATACACAGCTATTATGCGTCTTCAACGGCAGTTACAAAGTTTTGAAATGGACAATAACGAAATGGACCCGGGTAGAGAATTCCAGGCTTCTATTGAACGGGGAAAAAACTGAATTTGAACAAATTAGCATGCGCAAAATACGGTATCAAATTAAGCTCGTGATGACTTCTTGTAGATGATAATGGTGCAAATTTAATGTAGTGGTTAGCTGACAGCCTTACGCAGGAATTGACGACACAATGTAAGAATTTTAATGATTCAGTGTGGCGACGGACAGACAGCGTGGTTAAATTCAATGAGAAAAGTGTAGAAGAGGTTGAGAAATCGCGATCATAACGATGACATATAAAACGCACAGCTTTCTTCTGGACTGCTTCTAACATGTTAATTTCGAATTGCTTGTACGGGTTCCACACTACAGCTGCGTAATCAAGAACAGGGCGGATTAGAGATTTATACAACAGTAGCTTTGTGTCTTTTGGTGAATTGGGTAGCGTGCGTCGTAGATAACCTAGTTTTTTTAGTGCTTTATTACATACGTAATCAATGTGTTTAGCCCAAGACATGTTATGCGTGAATATGACACCAAGATATTTGTACTGCGAGACCCTATCCACCACACGGCCATTGAAAGAGTAACTAAAATGGGAAACGGAAGATTTGCTACGAAAAGACATGAGGACAGTTTTGTCGAAATTAATTCTCATTTGCCAGGTACTACACCAACTACAAAACATAGCAGATGACTCTTGGAGGTGACGATGATCATTAGGGTCATTAATTACTTCGTATAAAACGCACTCATCAGCGTAAAGACGAATGTTAGAAGAAATGTTATGCGGCAAGTCATTTATATATAATTAAAAGAATAGTGGTCTAAGGACGGAGCCTTGAGGCACACCTGACGTTACATCAACAGCAGTAGAATGAGAAGAATTATAGGATACGAACTGGGAACGAGATGAGAGAAAGCTAGAAATCCAATCAACCAAGTGAGGATTGTTTACTATAGCATTTAGTTTAGCAAGAAGCTTGGAATGTAGAACAGTATCGAATGCTTTCGAGAAGTCTATAAAAATGGCATAAACTTGGTTACCGACATCGAGGTTATGTAATATATCATGAGCAAATTCTGTTAATTGTGTTACCGTACTAAAACCGCGCCTGAACCCATGCTGAAAGTTAGATAGCAAATTATTGGATTCAAGAAAAAGCATGATGTGTTTATGAATGATGTGTTCCAACATTTTGCATGACTGTGATGTCAATGAAATCGGTCTGTAGTTCGACAAGCACTGTCTATCACCAGATTTGAAAAGAGGGAGCACTTTGGCAAATTTCCAAGAAGAAGGAACTGTAGCGGATGATACGGACTTGTTGAATATGATGGTCAGATATTTCGAAGACCACATGGAGTAACGAACCAGGAACGCATTATGTATTCCATCTGGGCCGGTACATTTTTTTAACGTCGAGGTTTAATACAAGATTTAGGATGCCATCAGTGTTTATGACAGCATCACTGATTGCTGGAGAAGAAATTATATTAGTGAGTGGCGGAATGACGTTGTTATCCGGAACGAACACCGAGTTAAAATATTTGTTGAAAGCATCAGATATTACAGCAGGCTCACTGATGACGTCATTACCTAATCTGAACGAAGTGGATGAAGTGTCGCGAGGTAAGATGGATGACCAAAATTTTCAGGGGTTAGTTCTTAACACATCGCGCAGGTGGACACGAAAAAAAAAATCCTTGGCCATGCGCAACTTAAGATTAAGTTCTGTTTTTGCCTTGTGAAATCTCTCTAAGGTTATGGGATCGTTGCTTCTTCTCGAACGCCTTAGCCTACGAAGGCGACGAGATAAATGCAAAATGTCTCGAGTCATCAAAGGAACATTAGTATTTCTTTTCTTAGTTTTAATAGGAACAAAGCGTTGGACACAATCCTTGACAAGACATTCAAAGTAATTAGTAAGAAAATTTACGTCGTGGCTTGCTGAGAAAGCAGAGAATGTATCGAAACGATCAGCTAAAACCTCAATAATGGAATGGTCGTCAGCACGAGTGAAGTCAGGAAAAGTAGTAAACAAATAGGGTGATTTGGAGACTGGACAAGAGAGTGAAACTAACACTCCTTTATGGTCTGAGAGCCCATCAATTACTTCCCAAGAGAAGTCATTTTGTGCCAAAGTAGAGTTTAGAAAAACTAAGTCGAGGATGGAATTCAGAATATTAGCACTAGAAACAACCTAAGTTAGTCCGAACAAAAAGGAAATGTTTATTAGTTCTTTACAAATTCTTACAAGTTCTTTACAAATTAAAGCAGAGAAGCGAGGCAGAAACATTTCCGTCAACCGGCAGCCAGCCGGCACAGCACGCACGCGCACAAACGTTAACTAGGATAGCCAGCCGGCGTGCTGGGAACTCTCGAAGAAATTAAATGGTGGGCGCACTCACCGGACGAAAGTTACCGAATTCCCGCAGCAGTCGCCGTCACAACTGCCTGCGTGTGCATGTGCCTCGCAGCAAGCAGCCAGCAGAGACTACTATTACGAGCAGAGAAGCGAGGCAGAAACTTTTCCGTCAAAAGGCAGCCAGCCGGCACAGAACGCTCACGCACCAACGTTAACTGAGGATAGTCAGCTGTCGGGCTGGGACTCTCGAAGAAATGAAATGGTGGGCGCACTCACCGGACGAAAGTTACCGAATTCCCGCAGCAGTCGCCGTCACAACCGACAGCGTGTGCATTTTCCTCGCAGCATGCATCAGCAGAAACTACTATTACGAGCAGAGATGCGAGGCAGAACCATTTCTGTCAAACGGCAGCCAGCCGGCACAGCACGCACGCGCACAAACGTTAACTGGGATAGCCAGCCGGCGTGCTGAGAACTCTCGAAGAAATGAATTGCTGGGCGCGCTCACCGACGAAAGTTACCGAATTCCCGCAGCAGTCGCCGTCACAACTGCCTGCGTGTGCATGTGCCTCGCAGCAAGCAGCCAGCAGAGACTACTATTACGAGCAGAGAAGTGAGGCAGAAACTTTTCTGTCAAATGGCAGCCAGCCGGCACAGCACGCTCACGCACCAACGTTAACTGGGGATAATCAGCTGTCGGGCTGGGACTCTCGAAGAAATGAAATGGTGGGCGCGCTCAACAGACGAAAGTTACCGAATTCCCGCAGCAGTCGCCGTCACAACTGACAGCGCCTGCATTTGCCTCGCAGCAAGCATCAGCAGAGACTACTATTACGAGCGGAGAAGCGAGGCAGAAACATTTCCGTCAAACGGCAGCCAGCCGGCACAGCACGCACACGCACAAACGTTAACTGGGTAGGCAGCCGGCGTGTTGGGAACTCTCGTAGGAATTAAATGGTGGGCGCGCACAGCGCACAAATGTTACCGAATTCCCGCAGCAGTCGCCGTCACAACTGACAGCGTGTGCATGTGCTTCGCAGCATGCACCGGCAGAGACTACTATTACGAGCAGAGAAGCGAGGCAGGAACTTTTCCGTCAAACGACAGCCAGCCGGCACAGCACGTACTCGCACCAACGTTAACTGGGGATAGCCAGCCGGCGTAATGGGAACTCTCGAAGAAATGAAATTGAGGGCGCGCTCACCGGACGAAAGTTACCGAATTCCTGCAGCAGTCGCCGTCACAACTGACAGCGTGTGCATGTGCCTCGCATCAAGCACCAGCACAGACTATTATTAAGAGCAGAAAAAGAGGCAGAAACTTTTCCATCAAACGGCAGCCAGCCGGCACAGCACGCACACGCACCAACGTTAACTGGGGATAACCAGCCGCCGTGCTGGGAACTCTCGAAGAAAAGAAATGGTGAGCGCGCTCACCGGACGAAAGTTACCGAAATCCCGCCGCAGTCGCCGTCACAACTGACAGCGTGTGCATGTGCCTCGCATCAAGCACCAGCAGAGACTACTATTACGAGCAGAGAAGCGAGGCAGAAACTTTTCCGTCAGACGGCAGCCAGCCGGCACAGCACGCACACGCACAAACGTTGACTGGGGATAGCCAGCTGGCATGCTGGGACTCTCGAAGAAATGAAATGGGGTCGCGCTCACCGGACGAAAGTTTTCGAATTACCGCAGAAGACGCCGTCACAACTGACAGCGTGTGCATGTGCCTCTAAGCAAGCACCAGCAGAGACTACTATTACGAGCAGAGAAGCGAGGCAGAGACTTTTTCGTCAAACGGCAGCCAGCCAGCACAGCACTACGCGCACCAACGTTTACTGGGCATAGCCAGCCGACGTGCTGGGAACTATGGAATAAATGAAATGGAGGGCGCGCTCTCCTGACAAAAGTTTCCGAATTCCCGCAGCAGTCGCTGTCACAACTGACAACGTGTGCATGTGCCTCGAAGCAAGGACCAGCAGAGACTACTATTACGAGCAGAGAAGCGAGGTAGAAACCTTTCCGTCAAACGGCAGCCAGCCGGCACAGCACGCACGCGCACCAACGTTAACTGGGGATAGCCAGCTGGCGTGCTGGGAACTCTCAAAGAAATGAAATGGTGGGCGCGCTCACCGGACGAAAGTTACCGAATTCCCGTAGCAGTCGCCGTCACAACTGAGAGCGTGTGCATGTGCCTCGCAGCAAGCACCAGCAGAGACTACTATTGCTTGCAGAGAAGCGAGGCAGAAAGGTTTTCCATCAAAGGGCAGCCAGCCGGCACAGCACGCAGGCGCACCAACGTTAACTGGGGATAACCAGCCGCCGTGCTGGGAACTCTCGAAGAAAAGAAATGGTGAGCACGCTCACCGGACGAAAGGTACCGAATTGCCGCCGCAGTCGCCGTCACAACTGACAGCGTGTGCATTTGCCTCGCAGCAAGCATCAGCAGAGACTACTATTACGAGCAGAGAAGCGAGGCAGAAACATTTCCGTCAAACAGCAGCCAGCCGGCACAGCACGCAGGCGCACAAACGTTAGCTGGGATAGCCAGCCGGCGTGCTGGGAACTCTCGAAGAAATGAAATGGGGGGCGCGCTCACTGGACGAAAGTTACCGATTTCCCGCAGCAGTCGCCGTCACAACTGCCTGCGTGTGCATGTGCCTCGCAGCAAGCAGCCAGCAGAGACTACTATTACGAGCAGAGAAGCGAGGCAGAAACTTTTCCGTCAAATGGCAGCTAGCCGGCACAGCACGCACACGCACCAACGTTAACTGGGGATAGTCACCTGTCGTGCTGGGACTCTCGAATAAAAGAAATGGTGGGCGCGCTCAACGGAAAGTTACCGAATTCCCGCAGCAGTCGCCGTCACAACTGACAGCGCGTGCATTTGCCTCGCAGCAAGGACCAGCACAGACTACTATTACGAGCAGAGAAGCGAGGCAGAAACCTTTCCGTCAAACGGCAGCCAGCCGGCACAGCACGCACGCGCACCAACGTTAACTGGGGATAGCCAGCCGGCGTGCTGGGAACTCTCTAATAAATGAAATGGTGGGCGCGCTCACCGGACGAAAGTTACCGAATTCCCGCAGCAGTCGCCGTCACAACTGACAGCGTGTGCATGTGCCTCGCATCAAGCACCAGCACAGACTATTATTACGAGCAGAGAAAGAGGCAGAAACTGCTCCATCAAACGGCAGCCAGCCGGCACAGCACGCACACGTACCAACGTTAACTGGGGATAACCAGCCGCCGTGCTGGGAACTCTCGAAGAAAAGAAATGGTGAGCGCGCTCACCGGACGAAAGTTACCGAAATCCCGCCGCAGTCGCCATTCACAACTGACAGCGTGTGCATGTGCCTCGCATCAAGCACCAGCAGAGACTACTATTACGAGCAGAGAAGCGAGGCAGAAACTTTTCCGTCAGACGGCAGCCAGCCGGCACAGCACGCACACGCACAAACGTTGACTGGGGATAGCCAGCTGGCGTGCTGGGACTCTCGAATAAATGAAATGGGGTCGCGCTCACCGGACGAAAGTTATCGAATTACCGCGGAAGACGCCGTCACAACTGACAGCGTGTGCATGTGCCTCTAAGCAAGCACCAGCAGAGACTACTATTACGAGCAGAGAAGCGAGGCAGAGACTTTTTCGTCAAACGGCAGCCAGCCAGCACAGCACGCACGGGCAGCAATGTTTACAGGAGATAGCCAGCCGACGTGCTGGGAACTATGGAATAAATGAAATGGAGGGCGCGCTCTCCTGACAAAAGCTTCCGAATTCCCGCAGCAGTCGCCGTCACAACTGACAACGTGTGCATGTGCCTCGAAGCAAGGACCAGCAGAGACTACTATTACGAGCAGACAAGCGAGGCAGAAACCTTTCCGTCAAACGGCAGCCAGCCGGCACAGCACGCACGCGCACCAACGTTAACTGGGGATAGCCAGCCGGCGTGTTGGGAACTCTCGGAGAAATGAAATGGTGGGCGCACTCACCGGACGAAAGTTGCCCAATTCGCGCAGCAGTCGCCGTCACATCTGACAGCGTGTGCATGTGCCTCGCAGCAAGCACCGGCAGAGACTACTATTACGAGCTAAGAAGCGAAGCAGAAACCTTTCCGTCAAACGGCAGCCAGACGGCACAGCACGCAGGCGCACCAACGTTCACTGGGGATAGTCAGCTGGCGTGCTGGGACTCTCGAAGAAATAAAATGGTGGGCGCGCTCAGCGGACGAAAGTTACCGAATTGACGCAGCAGTCGCCGTCACAACTGACAGCGTGTGCACTTGCCTCGCAGCAAGCATCAGCAGAGACTACTATTCATTTATTTATTTATTTATTTTTATTTATACATACTGCAGCGCAATTATATGCGCTATGGCAGGAGTGGGAAAACACAAAAATGCAAGGAAACAAAATACAGCAAAATGTACAAAGTGAGCACTACAAAAAGTTGAAATCACAAATGAAATATCAAACAAGAAAGGAACTGTTAACGACAGGGTAAGAATACACAGCTATTATGCGTCTTCAACGGCAGTTACAAAGTTTTGAAATGGACAATAACGAAATGGACCCGGGTAGAGAATTCCAGGCTTTTATTGAACGGGGAAAAAACTGAATTTGAACAAATTAGCATGCGCAAAATACGGTATCAAATTAAGCTCGTGATGACTTCTTGTAGATGATAATGGTGCAAAGTTAATGTAGTGGTTAGCTGACAGCCTTACTCAGGAATTGACGACACAATGTAAGAATTTTAATGATTCAGTGTGGCGATGGACAGACAGCGTGGTTAAATTCAATGAGAAAAGTGTAGAAGAGGTTGAGAAATCGCGATCATAACGATGACATATAAAACGCACAGCTTTCTTCTGGACTGCTTCTAACATGTTAATTTCGAATTGCTTGTACGGGTTCCACACTACAGCTGCGTAATCAAGAACAGGGCGGATTAGAGATTTATACAACAGTAGCTTTGTGTCTTTTGGTGAATTGGGTAGCGTGCGTCGTAGATAACCTAGTTTTTTTAGTGCTTTATTGCATACGTAATCAATGTGTTTAGCCCAAGACATGTTATGCGTGAATATGACACCAAGATATTTGTACTGCGAGACCCTATCCACCACACGGCCATTGAAAGAGTAACTAAAATGGGAAACGGAAGATTTGTTACAAAAAGACATGAGGACAGTTTTGTCGAAATTAATTCTCATTTGCCAGGTACTACACCAACTACAAAACATAGCAAATGACTCTTGGAGGTGACGATGATCATTAGGGTCATTAATTACTTCGTATAAAACGCACTCATCAGCGTAAAGACGAATGTTAGAAGAAATGTTATGCGGCAAGTCATTTATATATATTAAAAAGAATAGTGGTCTAAGGACGGAGCCTTGAGGCACACCTGACGTTACATCAACAGCAGTAGAATGAGAAGAAATATAGGATACGAACTGGGAACGAGATTAGAGAAAGCTAGAAATCCAATCAACCAAGTGAGGATTGTTTACTATAGCATTTAGTTTAGCAAGAAGCTTGGAATGTAGAACAGTATCGAATGCTTTCGAGAAGTCTATAAAAATGGCATAAACTTGGTTACCGACATCGAGGTTATGTAATATATCATGAGCAAATTCTGTTAATTGTGTTACCGTACTAAAACCGCGCCTGAACCCATGCTGAAAGTTAGATAGCAAATTATTGGATTCAAGAAAAAGCATGATGTGTTTATGAATGATGTGTTCCAACATTTTGCATGACTGTGATGTCAATGAAATCGGTCTGTAGTTCGACAAGCACTGTCTATCACCAGATTTGAAAAGAGGGAGCACTTTGGCTAATTTCCAAGAAGGAACTGTAGCGGATGATACGGACTTGTTGAATATGATGGTCAGATATTTCGAAGACCACATGGAGTAACGAACCAGGAACGCATTATGTATTCCATCTGGGCCGGTACATTTTTTAACGTCGAGGTTTAATACAAGATTTAGGATGCCATCAGTGTTTATGACAGCATCACTGATTGCTGGAGAAGAAATTATATTAGTGAGTGGCGGAATGACGTTGTTATCCGGAACGAACACCGAGTTAAAATATTTGTTGAAAGCATCAGATATTACAGCAGGCTCACTGATGACGTCATTATCTAATCTGAACGAAGTGGATGAAGTGTCACGAGGTAAGATGGATGACCAAAATTTTCAGGGGTTAGTTCTTAACACATCGCGCAGGTGGACACGAAAAAAGAAATCCTTGGCCATGCGCAACTTAAGATTAAGTTCTGTTTTTGCCTTGTGAAATCTGTCTAAGGTTATGGGATCGTTGCTTGTTCTCGAACGCCTTAGCCTACGAAGGCGACGAGATAAATGCAAAATGTCTCGAGTCATCCAAGGAACATTAGTATTTTTTTTCTTAGTTTTAATAGGAACAAAGCGTTGGACACAATCCTTGACAAGACATTCAAAGTAATTAGTAAGAAAATTTACGTCGTGGCTTGCTGAGAGCAGAGAATGTATCGAAACGATCAGCTAAAACCTCAATAATGGAATGGTCGTCAGCACGAGCGAAGTCAGGAAAAGTAGTAAACAAATAGGGTGATTTGGAGACTGGACAAGAGAGTGAAACTAACACTCCTTTATGGTCTGAGAGCCCATCAATTACTTCACAAGAGAAGTCATTTTGTGCCAAAGTGGATTTTAGAAAAACTAAGTCGAGGATGGAATTCAGCCTAGTAGCACTAAAAACAACCTGAGTTAGTCCAAACATAAAGGAAATGTTTATTAGTTCTTTACAAATTCTTACAAGTTCTTTACAAATTAAAGCAGAGAAGCGAGGCAGAAACATTTCCGTCAACCGGCAGCCAGCCGGCACAGCACGCACGCGCACAAACGTTAACTGGGATAGCCAGCCGGCGTGCTGGGAACTCTCGAAGAAATTAAATGGTGGGCGCACTCACCGGACGAAAGTTACCGAATTCCCGCAGCAGTCGCCGTCACAACTGCCTGCGTGTGCATGTGCCTCGCAGCAAGCAGCCAGCAGAGACTACTATTACGAGCAGAGAAGCGAGGCAGAAACTTTTCCGTCAAAAGGCAGCCAGCCGGCACAGCACGCTCACGCACCAACGTTAACTGAGGATAGTCAGCTGTCGGGCTGGGACTCTCGAAGAAATGAAATGGTGGGCGCACTCACCGGACGAAAGTTACCGAATTCCCGCAGCAGTCGCCGTCACAACCGACAGCGTGTGCATTTTCCTCGCAGCATGCATCAGCAGAAACTACTATTACGAGCAGAGATGAGAGGCAGAACCATTTCTGTCAAACGGCAGCCAGCCGGCACAGCACGCACGCGCACAAACGTTAACTGGGATAGCCAGCCGGCGTGCTGAGAACTCTCGAAGAAATGAATTGGTGGGCGCGCTCACCGACGAAAGTTACCGAATTCCCGCAGCAGCCGCCGTCACAACTGCCTGCGTGTGCATGTGCCTCGCAGCAAGCAGCCAGCAGAGACTACTATTACGAGCAGAGAAGCGAGGCAGAAACTTTTCTGTCAAATGGCAGCCAGCCGGCACAGCACGCTCACGCACCAACGTTAACTGGGGATAATCAGCTGTCGGGCTGGGACTCTCGAAGAAATGAAATGGTGGGCGCGCTCAACAGACGAAAGTTACCGAATTCCCGCAGCACTCGCCGTCACAACTGACAGCGCGTGCATTTGCCTCGCAGCAAGCATCAGCAGAGACAACTATTACGAGCGGAGAAGCGAGGCAGATACATTTCCGTCAAACGGCAGCCAGCCGGCACAGCACGCACACGCACAAACGTTAACTGGGTAGGCAGCCGGCGTGTTGGGAACTCTCGTAGGAATCAAATGGTGGGCGCGCACAGCGCACAAATGTTACCGAATTCCCGCAGCAGTCGCCGTCACAACTGACAGCGTGTGCATGTGCTTCGCAGCATGCACCGGCAGAGACTACTATTACGAGCAGAGAAGCGAGGCAGGAACTTTTCCGTCAAACGACAGCCAGCCGGCACAGCACGTACTCGCACCAACGTTAACTGGGGATAGCCAGCCGGCGTAATGGGAACTCTCGAAGAAATGAAATTGAGGGCGCGCTCACCGGACGAAAGTTACCGAATTCCTGCAGCAGTCGCCGTCACAACTGACAGCGTGTGCATGTGCCTCGCATCAAGCACCAGCACAGACTATTATTACGAGCAGAGAAAGAGGCAGAAATTTTTCCATCAAACGGCAGCCAGCCGGCACAGCACGGACACGCACCAACGTTAACTGGGGATAACCAGCCGCCGTGCTGGGAACTCTCGAAGAAAAGAAATGGTGAGCGCGCTCACCGGACGAAAGTTACCGAAATCCCGCCGCAGTCGCCGTCACAACTGACAGCGTGTGCATGTGCCTCGCATCAAGCACCAGCAGAGACTACTATTACGAGCAGAGAAGCGAGGCAGAAACTTTTCCGTCAGACGGCAGCCAGCCGGCACAGCACGCAGGCGCACCAACGTTCACTGGGGATAGTCAGCTGGCGTGCTGGGACTCTCGAAGAAATAAAATGGTGGGCGCGCTCAGCGGACGAAAGTTACCGAATTGACGCAGCAGTCGCCGTCACAACTGACAGCGTGTGCACTTGCCTCGCAGCAAGCATCAGCAGAGACTACTATTTATTTATTTATTTATTTATTTTTATTTATACATACTGCAGCGCAATTATATGCGCTATGGCAGGAGTGGGAAAACACAAAAATGCAAGGAAACAAAATACAGCAAAATGTACAAAGTGAGCACTACAAAAAGTTGAAATCACAAATGAAATATCAAACAAGAAAGGAACTGTTAACGACAGGGTAAGAATACACAGCTATTATGCGTCTTCAACGGCAGTTACAAAGTTTTGAAATGGACAATAACGAAATGGACCCGGGTAGAGAATTCCAGGCTTCTATTGAACGGGGAAAAAACTGAATTTGAACAAATTAGCATGCGCAAAATACGGTATCAAATTAAGCTCGTGATGACTTCTTGTAGATGATAATGGTGCAAAGTTAATGTAGTGGTTAGCTGACAGCCTTACTCAGGAATTGACGACACAATGTAAGAATTTTAATGATTCAGTGTGGCGATGGACAGACAGCGTGGTTAAATTCAATGAGAAAAGTGTAGAAGAGGTTGAGAAATCGCGATCATAACGATGACATATAAAACGCACAGCTTTCTTCAGGACTGCTTCTAACATGTTAATTTCGAATTGCTTGTACGGGTTCCACACTACAGCTGCGTAATCAAGAACAGGGCGGATTAGAGATTTATACAACAGTAGCTTTGTGTCTTTTGGTGAATTGGGTAGCGTGCGTCGTAGATAACCTAGTTTTTTTAGTGCTTTATTGCATACGTAATCAATGTGTTTAGCCCAAGACATGTTATGCGTGAATATGACACCAAGATATTTGTACTGCGAGACCCTATCCACCACACGGCCATTGAAAGAGTAACTAAAATGGGAAACGGAAGATTTGTTACAAAAAGACATGAGGACAGTTTTGTCGAAATTAATTCTCATTTGCCAGGTACTACACCAACTACAAAACATAGCAAATGACTCTTGGAGGTGACGATGATCATTAGGGTCATTAATTACTTCGTATAAAACGCACTCATCAGCGTAAAGACGAATGTTAGAAGAAATGTTATGCGGCAAGTCATTTATGTTGTAAGCACTGTGAGTGACCTTCATCTTCATCTCAGCGTAATCATCATCGGTCATCGGGTCGTGCGAAAAAGACGAAGTGTTGCTAAGCTGTGACTAGTCGGTAGCTGCTGCTTCGGCCTACCTGAAGTAAAAAGGTGAATTTGCTGGTGCGTTCTTCTGCCTCACAAGTGGTGGAGGTGACTCCTGATCCCAGCGTCCTCAACGCGGCACCCCCTGGAGCTCCGTTCCGGTCGTGTTCTTGGCGGCACATCAACCGCCATGGCGCAGTCACATCCCCCTGCTCTCACCGTTCCGGCGCCTGTAGCTACCGATGGGCATCCCACGGCTGCCCATGCCACCTCTGCACCACTGACGTCCCAAGGTGCACTTGCTCAGCACCATTTGACCCTACGTTGAAGCTACTCAACGTCTCATTCTACCTGAGTGACGTGGCTAAGACGTGGTTCCTCAACCATGAGGACGCCATTCCTGACTGGCCTCAATTCACGACACAGATCCGCCAGATATTTGGAACTGTTGGTGCTGGTCCGACCTCTTTTCAAACGAAGCTAGAGACCCGTGTGCAGCTTCCAGGAGAGACATACACATCATACATTGAGGACGTACTCGCCCTTTGCCGGCGAGTTAACAATGGCATGGTCGAGGCTGAACGTGTCGGACATATTTTAAAAGGAATTGGCTCTTTTGCCTACGCAGCTCTAGCTGCCCAAAATCCCGTCACGGTGGCAGACATTCGTGCCACTTGCCAGCGACTTGACTATCTACAGTCGCGCCGCCTCAACAACACCTGGGATCCGAGCCAAATTCCCGAAACTGATCTGCGCACCATCATCCGCTCTATAATACGGGAAGAGCTCCACAATGATATTTCGTCGGTTCCTGCCTTCTCACGCCCACCTGCTCAATCTACTGGGTTGCGTGGCATTATCAAGGAGGAGCTTACTTCACTCAATCGTCCCATGGCTACAGAACCACCAGCCCCTCCCTACGTTCCGACGTATGCTGAAGTCACTGCGGCTCCTCCTCCTTGTCCTCCTGTCCATCACGCGCCCGTCCCACCCAGCCTCGCCGCCCTGTCCCCGCGACCACCGGTGTATGGTAATTGGCGGCCTCTCCCACCTCGTCCAGTATGTTTCTACTGCGGAATCCGCGGCCATGTAACACGCGTTTGTCGCCGACGACTGCGAGATGAGCGTGCGAGCTATGGGTACGTTCGACGTGACGACGCCTACCAGCTTCCTCCTCGCCAGTACTACACCGATAATGACCTCCGTCCCTCTTCCTCCCCGTCGACTTCTCCTGACCGGTCTAGGACAGCACGGCCATCGCGTCGTCGCTCCCCGTCACCCTTTCGCCGGACTTCGTCGCCCCTTCGCCCTCCATCTTCAGCTTCTGCCCGCCAAACGGAAAACTAACCTGTGCAGTTTCCGGAGGTAAAACTGCACCGCCTGTCGTCGCTCCAATTCCTCCTCTGCTCCCATCAAACATGTTGACTGTATTCCTTGAGGGACATGAACTGGAAGCTTTAATTGATACCGGCGCCGCTATTTCTATTATGAAACTTGACTTGTGTTTAAAACTGCGAAAAGTGCGCACACCTTATACCGGTCCTCCTTTACGTGCTGCAAATGGACAGAATATTAACCCTTGTGGAGCGTGTACAGCCCGAGTCACCATTGATGGCATCTTGCACTTCATTGAGTTTGCTGTCCTATCCTCCTGTGTCCATCAACTCATCTTCGGCTGGGATTTCCTCCAAAACGCCTCAGCAGTCATTACGTGTTCCCCTCCCACTATTGAAGTCACTGAATGCAACATTCTTGCCGATAGAGAACCACTTTCTTCCCGTGTAGTTATGCTTGCCGATCACGTCCTCTATCCGGGCAACGAAGATATTCTATCTGTGACTTCTGACGCCGTCACCGATGGCGACGTCCTGATTACACCCAGCCCTCGTCTCCTGTCAAGAGGTATTATCATCATCGTATCCCTTCTTCGCTTCTCCAGCGGTTCTTCTCTTCTCGCCGCATTCAACACCACATCAGAGCCCATTCTTCTGCGACGCGACTCTACTGTTGCATCAATTGCTTCCGCCCAGCCTGTCACACTTCTTCCCATTTCCACCTCCGATCGCTCTGATTCATCCCCTGCCTCGCTCAGTGCAGCACTTCGCCACACGATCAGCACCGACCTGACAACAGACCAGACAGACGCATTGCTCGCTGTATTGAACAAGCACGCAGACTCGTTCGACGTCAATTCCGGCACACTGGGTCAAACCGCTGCAGCAACGCATCGCATACTCACCGACGGATCAAGCATAGTTAGACGCCGGCCTTATCGTGTTTCTCCAACCGAGCGCAAAGTTATTCAGGAAAATGTTGCTGACATGCTTGCACGCAACATCATACGCCCATCGTCTAGTTCCTGGTCATCGCCTGTTGTGCTAGTGCAAAAAAAAGACGGTTCGGTTCGTTTTTGTGTAGATTACCGTGCTCTAAACAGAATAACTCGTAAGGATGTGTATCCCCTCCCTCGAATTGACGACGCCCTCGATTGTTTGCAAGGTGCCCAATTTTTCTCCAGCCTTGACTTAAGATCAGGCTACTGGCAGATCCCCATGAATGAAGATGATAAAGAGAAGACCGCCTTTGCAACACCGGACGGTTTATACGAATTCAATGTAATGCCTTTTGGACTCTGCAACGCTCCTGCTACATTCGAGCGTATGATTGACACAGTTCTCCGCGGCCTCAAATGGAAAACATGTCTCTGTTACTTAGATGACATCGTCATTTTTTCTTCGTCATTTCCTGATCACCTTACTCGTCTCGATGAAGTTTTGACAGCACTTTCCAGCGCTGGCCTACAGCTAAACACGAAGAAATGCCGTTTTGCATCAAAATCCATTAAAGTTCTTGGCCATCTCGTAAGCAGCGAAGGAATTAAGCCTGACCCTGAAAAAATCGCTGCTGCGCTGCACTTTCCCCGTCCAACTCGGGTCAAAGATCTCCGCAGTTTCCTCGGCTTGGCATCATACTTCCGCAGATTCATCCGCAATTTCGCCTCTATTGCCTCACCTTTACATGCGCTTCTTCACAACGACACGCCTTTCATCTGGTCTCCTGCTTGCGAAGAAGCATTTGAAACTCTGAAGCGTGCTCTGACTTCGGGTCCCGTCCTCTGCCATTTTGATGATAAAGCACCGACAATTTTGCACACCGACGCCAGTAGCCATGGCATTGGCGCTGTCCTTCTGCAACGCCAAAACACCTCTACAGAAAATGTTGTTGCCTATGCGAGCCGAACTCTGACTTCTGCGGAACAAAACTACACTATTACCGAACAAGAATGTCTCGCCGTCGTCTGGGCTGTTCAGAAGTTTCGTCCTTACCTGTACGGCCGTCACTTCACAGTCGTCACTGACCACCACGCCCTATGCTGGTTATCCACTTTGAAAAATCTGTCCGGTCGTCTCGGGCGGTGGATCCTCCGCCTTCAAGAGTACGACTTTACTGTCACTTACAAATCGGGCAAGAAGCACAAGGACGCCGACGCTCTCTCTCGTTGCCCTATTGCTTTGCCGTCGCAACCCATGTCCTCGCATTCCTCTCCTGTCCCAACGGAGTCAAGCCATTTAAACCCTACAGTTATGCAGTCTTTGAGCGCCGCCTCTATTGCTCCCATGCCAGATATACACTGCAATCTTGCTCACCACCAGAGTGCTGACCCTTACTGTCAAAAGCTGATTGATAGTCTCAGCGGTGTTCTTAGACCTCCAAATGCCCGTCTCCGTCGTCGGCTCAAAAATTTCAAGTTACAGGATGGCACATTATTTTGGCACAACTACAGCCCACTGGGCCACACATGGGTTCCCTTAATTCCTTCTTCCCTGCGTCCTCAAGTTCTACAAGCCTTCCACGACGACCCCACCGCAGGTCACCTTGGGTACCACAAAACCTATGACCGCATCAAACGTCGTTTCTTCTGGCCTGGCCTTTCAACCTCAGTATTAAAATACGTAGCGTCTTGCATCCCTTGTCAACGACGCAAGCGGTCTACGTCGCCTCCTGCCGGTCTCTTGCAACCTCTCCCATGTCCTTCCACACCTTTCGAAGTCGTCGGAATCGACTTGTATGGACCCCTGCCCTTGACTCCAGCTGGCAACCGCTGGGTCGTTACTGCCGTTGACCACCTCACCCGATACGCTGAAACCGCAGCACTTCCTTCCGGCTCCGCTTCCGAAATCGCCAACTTCTTCCTCCACACCATACTTCTTCGCCACGGCGCCCCTCGCCTCCTCCTTAGCGATCGTGGCAAGTCGTTCCTCTCCACCGTCCTCGCCGCAGTGCTTCATGCTTCAGGCACGGTCCATAAAACTACATCTCCTTACCACCCTCAGACCAATGGCCTCACAGAACGCTTTCATCGCACCCTTTCTGATATGCTATCCACCTACATTCACCCTCAGCACAACAACTGGGACTCTTTACTCCCCTTTGTAACCTTCGCCTACAACACTGCCGTTCAACGAACCACCACCTACTCTCCGTTTTTTCTTGTTTATGCCCGCCATCCTACCTTCTCCCTCGAAGCATCTTTCTTCACAGCTTCTACTCCTTCTGCCGCGCCTTCCCACGAACAGTTCGTGTCTCGTATCGCCCACTGCCGTGATCGTGCCCGCCTTCAAACTGAAGCCACTCAAGCTTCCAGGAAAAGCACGTATGATGCGACTCATCGCTCAGTGTCTTTCCGCCCTGGAGACGAAGTGCTACTCTGGACACCTACTCGCATCCCCGGCCTGTGTGAAAAGTTTCTGAGCCGTTTTATTGGCCCGTACACGGTTCTGTTCTGGAACAAACTTCCCCTGTAAACTATCTCATCACACCTGCATCGCCTGTTCGCGATCGTCGGTGTCGCGGCACCGAGATTGTGCACGTGTCGCGCTTGAAACCCTTTAACCGCCGACCTTAAGATTTAATTTGCGACCAGGATGGTCGCTTTCGTTCGGGAGGGGGAATGTTGTAAGCACTGTGAGTGACCTTCATCTTCATCTCAGCGTAATCATCATCGGTCATCGGGTCGTGCGAAAAAGACGAAGTGTTGCTAAGCTGTGACTAGTCGGTAGCTGCTGCTTCGGCCTACCTGAAGTAAAAAGGTGAATTTGCTGGTGCGTTCTTCTGCCTCACAATATATATTAAAAAGAATAGTGGTCTAAGGACGGAGCCTTGAGGCACACCTGACGTTACATCAACAGCAGTAGAATGAGAAGAAATATAGGATACGAACTGGGAACGAGATTAGAGAAAGCTAGAAATCCAATCAACCAAGTGAGGATTGTTTACTATAGCATTTAGTTTAGCAAGAAGCTTGGAATGTAGAACAGTATCGAATGCTTTCGAGAAGTCTATAAAAATGGCATAAACTTGGTTACCGACATCGAGGTTATGTAATATATCATGAGCAAATTCTGTTAATTGTGTTACCGTACTAAAACCGCGCCTGAACCCATGCTGAAAGTTAGATAGCAAATTATTGGATTCAAGAAAAAGCATGATGTGTTTATGAATGATGTGTTCCAACATTTTGCATGACTGTGATGTCAATGAAATCGGTCTGTAGTTCGACAAGCACTGTCTATCACCAGATTTGAAAAGAGGGAGCACTTTGGCTAATTTCCAAGAAGGAACTGTAGCGGATGATACGGACTTGTTGAATATGATGGTCAGATATTTCGAAGACCACATGGAGTAACGAACCAGGAACGCATTATGTATTCCATCTGGGCCGGTACATTTTTTAACGTCGAGGTTTAATACAAGATTTAGGATGCCATCAGTGTTTATGACAGCATCACTGATTGCTGGAGAAGAAATTATATTAGTGAGTGGCGGAATGACGTTGTTATCCGGAACGAACACCGAGTTAAAATATTTGTTGAAAGCATCAGATATTACAGCAGGCTCACTGATGACGTCATTATCTAATCTGAACGAAGTGGATGAAGTGTCACGAGGTAAGATGGATGACCAAAATTTTCAGGGGTTAGTTCTTAACACATCGCGCAGGTGGACACGAAAAAAGAAATCCTTGGCCATGCGCAACTTAAGATTAAGTTCTGTTTTTGCCTTGTGAAATCTGTCTAAGGTTATGGGATCGTTGCTTGTTCTCGAACGCCTTAGCCTACGAAGGCGACGAGATAAATGCAAAATGTCTCGAGTCATCCAAGGAACATTAGTATTTCTTTTCTTAGTTTTAATAGGAACAAAGCGTTGGACACAATCCTTGACAAGACATTCAAAGTAATTAGTAAGAAAATTTACGTCGTGGCTTGCTGAGAGCAGAGAATGTATCGAAACGATCAGCTAAAACCTCAATAATGGAATGGTCGTCAGCACGAGTGAAGTCAGGAAAAGTAGTAAACAAATAGGGTGATTTGGAGACTGGACAAGAGAGTGAAACTAACACTCCTTTATGGTCTGAGAGCCCATCAATTACTTCACAAGAGAAGTCATTTTGTGCCAAAGTGGATTTTAGAAAAACTAAGTCGAGGATGGAATTCAGCCTAGTAGCACTAAAAACAACCTGAGTTAGTCCAAACAAAAAGGAAATGTTTATTAGTTCTTTACAAATTAAAGCAGAGAAGCGAGGCAGAAACATTTCCGTCAACCGGCAGCCAGCCGGCACAGCACGCACGCGCACAAACGTTAACTGGGATAGCCAGCCGGCGTGCTGGGAACTCTCGAAGAAATTAAATGGTGGGCGCACTCACCGGACGAAAGTTACCGAATTCCCGCAGCAGTCGCCGTCACAACTGCCTGCGTGTGCATGTGCCTCGCAGCAAGCAGCCAGCAGAGACTACTATTACGAGCAGAGAAGCGAGGCAGAAACTTTTCCGTCAAAAGGCAGCCAGCCGGCACAGCACGCTCACGCACCAACGTTAACTGAGGATAGTCAGCTGTCGGGCTGGGACTCTCGAAGAAATGAAATGGTGGGCGCACTCACCGGACGAAAGTTACCGAATTCCCGCAGCAGTCGCCGTCACAACCGACAGCGTGTGCATTTTCCTCGCAGCATGCATCAGCAGAAACTACTATTACGAGCAGAGATGAGAGGCAGAACCATTTCTGTCAAACGGCAGCCAGCCGGCACAGCACGCACGCGCACAAACGTTAACTGGGATAGCCAGCCGGCGTGCTGAGAACTCTCGAAGAAATGAATTGGTGGGCGCGCTCACCGACGAAAGTTACCGAATTCCCGCAGCAGCCGCCGTCACAACTGCCTGCGTGTGCATGTGCCTCGCAGCAAGCAGCCAGCAGAGACTACTATTGCGAGCAGAGAAGCGAGGCAGAAACTTTTCTGTCAAATGGCAGCCAGCCGGCACAGCACGCTCACGCACCAACGTTAACTGGGGATAATCAGCTGTCGGGCTGGGACTCTCGAAGAAATGAAATGGTGGGCGCGCTCAACAGACGAAAGTTACCGAATTCCCGCAGCAGTCGCCGTCACAACTGACAGCGCGTGCATTTGCCTCGCAGCAAGCATCAGCAGAGACAACTATTACGAGCGGAGAAGCGAGGTAGATACATTTCCGTCAAACGGTAGCCAGCCGGCACAGCACGCACACGCACAAACGTTAACTGGGTAGGCAGCCGGCGTGTTGGGAACTCTCGTAGGAATCAAATGGTGGGCGCGCACAGCGCACAAATGTTACCGAATTCCCGCAGCAGTCGCCGTCACAACTGACAGCGTGTGCATGTGCTTCGCAGCATGCACCAGCAGAGACTACTATTACGAGCAGAGAAGCGAGGCAGGAACTTTTCCGTCAAACGACAGCCAGCCGGCACAGCACGTACTCGCACCAACGTTAACTGGGGATAGCCAGCCGGCGTAATGGGAACTCTCGAAGAAATGAAATTGAGGGCGCGCTCACCGGACGAAAGTTACCGAATTCCTGCAGCAGTCGCCGTCACAACTGACAGCGTGTGCATGTGCCTCGCATCAAGCACCAGCACAGACTATTATTACGAGCAGAGAAAGAGGCAGAAATTTTTCCATCAAACGGCAGCCAGCCGGCACAGCACGGACACGCACCAACGTTAACTGGGGATAACCAGCCGCCGTGCTGGGAACTCTCGAAGAAAAGAAATGGTGAGCGCGCTCACCGGACGAAAGTTACCGAAATCCCGCCGCAGTCGCCGTCACAACTGACAGCGTGTGCATGTGCCTCGCATCAAGCACCAGCAGAGACTACTATTACGAGCAGAGAAGCGAGGCAGAAACTTTTCCGTCAGACGGCAGCCAGCCAGCACAGCACGCACACGCACAAACGTTGACTGGGGATAGCCAGCTGGCATGCTGGGACTCTCGAAGAAATGAAATGGGGTCGCGCTCACCGGACGAAAGTTTTCGAATTACCGCAGAAGACGCCGTCACAACTGACAGCGTGTGCATGTGCCTCTAAGCAAGCACCAGCAGAGACTACTATTACGAGCAGAGAAGCGAGGCAGAGACTTTTTCGTCAAACGGCAGCCAGCCAGCACAGCACGCACGCGCACCAACGTTTACTGGGCATAGCCAGCCGACGTGCTGGGAACTATGGAATAAATGAAATGGAGGGCGCGCTCTCCTGACAAAAGTTTCCGAATTCCCGCAGCAGTCGCCGTCACAACTGACAACGTGTGCATGTGCCTCGAAGCAAGGACCAGCAGAGACTACTATTACGAGCAGAGAAGCGAGGTAGAAACCTTTCCGTCAAACGGCAGCCAGCCGGCACAGCACGCACGCGCACCAACGTTAACTGGGGATAGCCAGCCGGCGTGCTGGGAACTCTCAAAGAAATGAAATGGTGGGCGCGCTCACCGGACGAAAGTTACCGAATTTCCGTAGCAGTCGCCGTCACAACTGAGAGCGTGTGCATGTGCCTCGCAGCAAGCACCAGCAGAGACTACTATTGCTTGCAGAGAAGCGAGGCAGAAAGGTTTTCCATCAAAGGGCAGCCAGCCGGCACAGCACGCAGGCGCACCAACGTTAACTGGGGATAACCAGCCGCCGTGCTGGGAACTCTCGAAGAAAAGAAATGGTGAGCACGCTCACCGGACGAAAGTTACCGAATTGCCGCCGCAGTCGCCGTCACAACTGACAGCGTGTGCATTTGCCTCGCAGCAAGCATCAGCAGAGACTACTATTACGAGCAGAGAAGCGAGGCAGAAACATTTCCGTCAAACAGCAGCCAGCCGGCACAGCACGCAGGCGCACAAACGTTAGCTGGGATAGCCAGCCGGCGTGCTGGGAACTCTCGAAGAAATGAAATGGGGGGCGCGCTCACTGGACGAAAGTTACCGATTTCCCGTAGCAGTCGCCGTCACAACTGCCTGCGTGTGCATGTGCCTCGCAGCAAGCAGCCAGCAGAGACTACTATTACGAGCAGAGAAGCGAGGCAGAAACTTTTCCGTCAAATGGCAGCTAGCCGGCACAGCACGCACACGCACCAACGTTAACTGGGGATAGTCACCTGCCGTGCTGGGACTCTCGAATAAAAGAAATGGTGGGCGCGCTCAACGGAAAGTTACCGAATTCCCGCAGCAGTCGCCGTCACAACTGACAGCGCGTGCATTTGCCTCGCAGCAAGGACCAGCACAGACTACTATTACGAGCAGAGAAGCGAGGCAGAAACCTTTCCGTCAAACGGCAGCCAGCCGGCACAGCACGCACGCGCACCAACGTTAACTGGGGATAGCCAGCCGGCGTGCTGGGAACTCTCTAATAAATGAAATGGTGGGCGCGCTCACCGGACGAAAGTTACCGAATTCCCGCAGCAGTCGCCGTCACAACTGACAGCGTGTGCATGTGCCTCGCATCAAGCACCAGCACAGACTATTATTACGAGCAGAGAAAGAGGCAGAAACTGCTCCATCAAACGGCAGCCAGCCGGCACAGCACGCACACGTACCAACGTTAACTGGGGATAACCAGCCGCCGTGCTGGGAACTCTCGAAGAAAAGAAATGGTGAGCGCGCTCACCGGACGAAAGTTACCGAAATCCCGCCGCAGTCGCCATTCACAACTGACAGCGTGTGCATGTGCCTCGCATCAAGCACCAGCAGAGACTACTATTACGAGCAGAGAAGCGAGGCAGAAACTTTTCCGTCAGACGGCAGCCAGCCGGCACAGCACGCACACGCACAAACGTTGACTGGGGATAGCCAGCTGGCGTGCTGGGACTCTCGAATAAATGAAATGGGGTCGCGCTCACCGGACGAAAGTTATCGAATTACCGCAGAAGACGCCGTCACAACTGACAGCGTGTGCATGTGCCTCTAAGCAAGCACCAGCAGAGACTACTATTACGAGCAGAGAAGCGAGGCAGAGACTTTTTCGTCAAACGGCAGCCAGCCAGCACAGCACGCACGGGCAGCAATGTTTACAGGAGATAGCCAGCCGACGTGCTGGGAACTATGGAATAAATGAAATGGAGGGCGCGCTCTCCTGACAAAAGCTTCCGAATTCCCGCAGCAGTCGCCGTCACAACTGACAACGTGTGCATGTGCCTCGAAGCAAGGACCAGCAGAGACTACTATTACGAGCAGAGAAGCGAGGCAGAAACCTTTCCGTCAAACGGCAGCCAGCCGGCACAGCACGCACGCGCACCAACGTTAACTGGGGATAGCCAGCCGGCGTGTTGGGAACTCTCGGAGAAATGAAATGGTGGGCGCACTCACCGGACGAAAGTTGCCCAATTCGCGCAGCAGTCGCCGTCACATCTGACAGCGTGTGCATGTGCCTCGCAGCAAGCACCGGCAGAGACTACTATTACGAGCTAAGAAGCGAAGCAGAAACCTTTCCGTCAAACGGCAGCCAGACGGCACAGCACGCAGGCGCACCAACGTTCACTGGGTATAGTCAGCTGGCGTGCTGGGACTCTCGAAGAAATAAAATGGTGGGCGCGCTCAGCGGACGAAAGTTACCGAATTGACGCAGCAGTCGCCGTCACAACTGACAGCGTGTGCACTTGCCTCGCAGCAAGCATCAGCAGAGACTACTATTTATTTATTTATTTATTTATTTTTATTTATACATACTGCAGCGCAATTATATGCGCTATGGCAGGAGTGGGAAAACACAAAAATGCAAGGAAACAAAATGCAGCAAAATGTACAAAGTGAGCACTACAAAAAGTTGAAATCACAAATGAAATATCAAACAAGAAAGGAACTGTTAACGACAGGGTAAGAATACACAGCTATTATGCGTCTTCAACGGCAGTTACAAAGTTTTGAAATGGACAATAACGAAATGGACCCGGGTAGAGAATTCCAGGCTTCTATTGAACGGGGAAAAAACTGAATTTGAACAAATTAGCATGCGCAAAATACGGTATCAAATTAAGCTCGTGATGACTTCTTGTAGATGATAATGGTGCAAAGTTAATGTAGTGGTTAGCTGACAGCCTTACTCAGGAATTGACGACACAATGTAAGAATTTTAATGATTCAGTGTGGCGATGGACAGACAGCGTGGTTAAATTCAATGAGAAAAGTGTAGAAGAGGTTGAGAAATCGCGATCATAACGATGACATATAAAACGCACAGCTTTCTTCTGGACTGCTTCTAACATGTTAATTTCGAATTGCTTGTACGGGTTCCACACTACAGCTGCGTAATCAAGAACAGGGCGGATTAGAGATTTATACAACAGTAGCTTTGTGTCTTTTGGTGAATTGGGTAGCGTGCGTCGTAGATAACGTAGTTTTTTTAGTGCTTTATTGCATACGTAATCAATGTGTTTAGCCCAAGACATGTTATGCGTGAATATGACACCAAGATATTTGTACTGCGAGACCCTATCCACCACACGGCCATTGAAAGAGTAACTAAAATGGGAAACGGAAGATTTGTTACAAAAAGACATGAGGACAGTTTTGTCGAAATTAATTCTCATTTGCCAGGTACTACACCAACTACAAAACATAGCAAATGACTCTTGGAGGTGACGATGATCATTAGGGTCATTAATTACTTCGTATAAAACGCACTCATCAGCGTAAAGACGAATGTTAGAAGAAATGTTATGCGGCAAGTCATTTATATATATTAAAAAGAATAGTGGTCTAAGGACGGAGCCTTGAGGCACACCTGACGTTACATCAACAGCAGTAGAATGAGAAGAAATATAGGATACGAACTGGGAACGAGATTAGAGAAAGCTAGAAATCCAATCAACCAAGTGAGGATTGTTTACTATAGCATTTAGTTTAGCAAGAAGCTTGGAATGTAGAACAGTATCGAATGCTTTCGAGAAGTCTATAAAAATGGCATAAACTTGGTTACCGACATCGAGGTTATGTAATATATCATGAGCAAATTCTGTTAATTGTGTTACCGTACTAAAACCGCGCCTGAACCCATGCTGAAAGTTAGATAGCAAATTATTGGATTCAAGAAAAAGCATGATGTGTTTATGAATGATGTGTTCCAACATTTTGCATGACTGTGATGTCAATGAAATCGGTCTGTAGTTCGACAAGCACTGTCTATCACCAGATTTGAAAAGAGGGAGCACTTTGGCTAATTTCCAAGAAGAAGGAACTGTAGCGGATGATACGGACTTGTTGAATATGATGGTCAGATATTTCGAAGACCACATGGAGTAACGAACCAGGAACGCATTATGTATTCCATCTGGGCCGGTACATTTTTTAACGTCGAGGTTTAATACAAGATTTAGGATGCCATCAGTGTTTATGACAGCATCACTGATTGCTGGAGAAGAAATTATATTAGTGAGTGGCGGAATGACGTTGTTATCCGGAACGAACACCGAGTTAAAATATTTGTTGAAAGCATCAGATATTACAGCAGGCTCACTGATGACGTCATTATCTAATCTGAACGAAGTGGATGAAGTGTCACGAGGTAAGATGGATGACCAAAATTTTCAGGGGTTAGTTCTTAACACATCGCGCAGGTGGACACGAAAAAAGAAATCCTTGGCCATGCGCAACTTAAGAATAAGTTCTGTTTTTGCCTTGTGAAATCTGTCTAAGGTTATGGAATCGTTGCTTGTTCTCGAACGCCTTAGCCTACGAAGGCGACGAGATAAATGCAAAATGTCTCGAGTCATCCAAGGAACATTAGTATTTCTTTTCTTAGTTTTAATAGGAACAAAGCGTTGGACACAATCCTTGACAAGACATTCAAAGTAATTAGTAAGAAAATTTAAGTCGTGGCTTGCTGAGAGCAGAGAATGTATCGAAACGATCAGCTAAAACCTCAATAATGGAATGGTCGTCAGCACGAGTGAAGTCAGGAAAAGTAGTAAACAAATAGGGTGATTTGGAGACTGGACAAGAGAGTGAAACTAACACTCCTTTATGGTCTGAGAGCCCATCAATTACTTCACAAGAGAAGTCATTTTGTGCCAAAGTGGAGTTTAGAAAAACTAAGTCGAGGATGGAATTCAGCCTAGTAGCACTAAAAACAACCTGAGTTAGTCCAAACAAAAAGGAAATGTTTATTAGTTCTTTACAAATTCTTACAAGTTCTTTACAAATTAAAGCAGAGAAGCGAGGCAGAAACATTTCCGTCAACCGGCAGCCAGCCGGCACAGCACGCACGCGCACCAACGTTAACTGGGGATAGCCAGCCGGCGTGGTGGGAACTCTCGAAGAAATTAAATGGTGGGCGCACTCACCGGACGAAAGTTACCGAATTCCCGCAGCAGTCGCCGTCACAACTGCCTGCGTGTGCATGTGCCTCGCAGCAAGCAGCCAGCAGAGACTACTATTACGAGCAGAGAAGCGAGGCAGAAACTTTTCTGTCAAATGGCAGCCAGCCGGCACAGCACGCTCACGCACCAACGTTAACTGGGGATAATCAGCTGTCGGGCTGGGACTCTCGAAGAAATGAAATGGTGGGCGCGCTCAACAGACGAAAGTTACCGAATTCCCGCAGCCGTCGCCGTCACAACTGACAGCGCGTGCATTTGCCTCGCAGCAAGCATCAGCAGAGACTACTATTACGAGCGGAGAAGCGAGGCAGAAACATTTCCGTCAAACGGCAGCCAGCCGGCACAGCACGCACACGCACAAACGTTAACTGGGTAGGCAGCCGGCGTGTTGGGAACTCTCGTAGGAATCAAATGGTGGGCGCGCACAGCGCACAAATGTTACCGAATTCCCGCAGCAGACGCCGTCACAACTGACAGCGTGTGCATGTGCTTCGCAGCATGCACCGGCAGAGACTACTATTACGAGCAGAGAAGCGAGGCAGAAACTTTTCCATCAAACGGCAGCCAGCCGGCACAGCACGTACTCGCACCAACGTTAACTGGGGATAGCCAGCCGGCGTAATGGGAACTCTCGAAGAAATGAAATTGAGGGCGCGCTCACCGGACGAAAGTTACCGAATTCCTGCAGCAGTCGCCGTCACAACTGACAGCGTGTGCATGTGCCTCGCATCAAGCACCAGCACAGACTATTATTACGAGCAGAGAAAGAGGCAGAAATTTTTCCATCAAACGGCAGCCAGCCGGCACAGCACGGACACGCACCAACGTTAACTGGGGATAACCAGCCGCCGTGCTGGGAACTCTCGAAGAAAAGAAATGGTGAGCGCGCTCACCGGACGAAAGTTACCGAAATCCCGCCGCAGTCGCCGTCACAACTGACAGCGTGTGCATGTGCCTCGCATCAAGCACCAGCAGAGACTACTATTACGAGCAGAGAAGCGAGGCAGAAACTTTTCCGTCAGACGGCAGCCAGCCAGCACAGCACGCACACGCACAAACGTTGACTGGGGATAGCCAGCTGGCATGCTGGGACTCTCGAAGAAATGAAATGGGGTCGCGCTCACCGGACGAAAGTTTTCGAATTACCGCAGAAGACGCCGTCACAACTGACAGCGTGTGCATGTGCCTCTAAGCAAGCACCAGCAGAGACTACTATTACGAGCAGAGAAGCGAGGCAGAGACTTTTTCGTCAAACGGCAGCCAGCCAGCACAGCACGCACGCGCACCAACGTTTACTGGGCATAGCCAGCCGACGTGCTGGGAACTATGGAATAAATGAAATGGAGGGCGCGCTCTCCTGACAAAAGTTTCCGAATTCCCGCAGCAGTCGCCGTCACAACTGACAACGTGTGCATGTGCCTCGAAGCAAGGACCAGCAGAGACTACTATTACGAGCAGAGAAGCGAGGTAGAAACCTTTCCGTCAAACGGCAGCCAGCCGGCACAGCACGCACGCGCACCAACGTTAACTGGGGATAGCCAGCCGGCGTGCTGGGAACTCTCAAAGAAATGAAATGGTGGGCGCGCTCACCGGACGAAAGTTACCGAATTTCCGTAGCAGTCGCCGTCACAACTGAGAGCGTGTGCATGTGCCTCGCAGCAAGCACCAGCAGAGACTACTATTGCTTGCAGAGAAGCGAGGCAGAAAGGTTTTCCATCAAAGGGCAGCCAGCCGGCACAGCACGCAGGCGCACCAACGTTAACTGGGGATAACCAGCCGCCGTGCTGGGAACTCTCGAAGAAAAGAAATGGTGAGCACGCTCACCGGACGAAAGTTACCGAATTGCCGCCGCAGTCGCCGTCACAACTGACAGCGTGTGCATTTGCCTCGCAGCAAGCATCAGCAGAGACTACTATTACGAGCAGAGAAGCGAGGCAGAAACATTTCCGTCAAACAGCAGCCAGCCGGCACAGCACGCAGGCGCACAAACGTTAGCTGGGATAGCCAGCCGGCGTGCTGGGAACTCTCGAAGAAATGAAATGGGGGGCGCGCTCACTGGACGAAAGTTACCGATTTCCCGCAGCAGTCGCCGTCACAACTGCCTGCGTGTGCATGTGCCTCGCAGCAAGCAGCCAGCAGAGACTACTATTACGAGCAGAGAAGCGAGGCAGAAACTTTTCCGTCAAATGGCAGCTAGCCGGCACAGCACGCACACGCACCAACGTTAACTGGGGATAGTCACCTGCCGTGCTGGGACTCTCGAATAAAAGAAATGGTGGGCGCGCTCAACGGAAAGTTACCGAATTCCCGCAGCAGTCGCCGTCACAACTGACAGCGCGTGCATTTGCCTCGCAGCAAGGACCAGCACAGACTACTATTACGAGCAGAGAAGCGAGGCAGAAACCTTTCCGTCAAACGGCAGCCAGCCGGCACAGCACGCACGCGCACCAACGTTAACTGGGGATAGCCAGCCGGCGTGCTGGGAACTCTCTAATAAATGAAATGGTGGGCGCGCTCACCGGACGAAAGTTACCGAATTCCCGCAGCAGTCGCCGTCACAACTGACAGCGTGTGCATGTGCCTCGCATCAAGCACCAGCACAGACTATTATTACGAGCAGAGAAAGAGGCAGAAACTGCTCCATCAAACGGCAGCCAGCCGGCACAGCACGCACACGTACCAACGTTAACTGGGGATAACCAGCCGCCGTGCTGGGAACTCTCGAAGAAAAGAAATGGTGAGCGCGCTCACCGGACGAAAGTTACCGAAATCCCGCCGCAGTCGCCATTCACAACTGACAGCGTGTGCATGTGCCTCGCATCAAGCACCAGCAGAGACTACTATTACGAGCAGAGAAGCGAGGCAGAAACTTTTCCGTCAGACGGCAGCCAGCCGGCACAGCACGCACACGCACAAACGTTGACTGGGGATAGCCAGCTGGCGTGCTGGGACTCTCGAATAAATGAAATGGGGTCGCGCTCACCGGACGAAAGTTATCGAATTACCGCAGAAGACGCCGTCACAACTGACAGCGTGTGCATGTGCCTCTAAGCAAGCACCAGCAGAGACTACTATTACGAGCAGAGAAGCGAGGCAGAGACTTTTTCGTCAAACGGCAGCCAGCCAGCACAGCACGCACGGGCAGCAATGTTTACAGGAGATAGCCAGCCGACGTGCTGGGAACTATGGAATAAATGAAATGGAGGGCGCGCTCTCCTGACAAAAGCTTCCGAATTCCCGCAGCAGTCGCCGTCACAACTGACAACGTGTGCATGTGCCTCGAAGCAAGGACCAGCAGAGACTACTATTACGAGCAGAGAAGCGAGGCAGAAACCTTTCCGTCAAACGGCAGCCAGCCGGCACAGCACGCACGCGCACCAACGTTAACTGGGGATAGCCAGCCGGCGTGTTGGGAACTCTCGGAGAAATGAAATGGTGGGCGCACTCACCGGACGAAAGTTGCCCAATTCGCGCAGCAGTCGCCGTCACATCTGACAGCGTGTGCATGTGCCTCGCAGCAAGCACCGGCAGAGACTACTATTACGAGCTAAGAAGCGAAGCAGAAACCTTTCCGTCAAACGGCAGCCAGACGGCACAGCACGCAGGCGCACCAACGTTCACTGGGTATAGTCAGCTGGCGTGCTGGGACTCTCGAAGAAATAAAATGGTGGGCGCGCTCAGCGGACGAAAGTTACCGAATTGACGCAGCAGTCGCCGTCACAACTGACAGCGTGTGCACTTGCCTCGCAGCAAGCATCAGCAGAGACTACTATTTATTTATTTATTTATTTATTTTTATTTATACATACTGCAGCGCAATTATATGCGCTATGGCAGGAGTGGGAAAACACAAAAATGCAAGGAAACAAAATGCAGCAAAATGTACAAAGTGAGCACTACAAAAAGTTGAAATCACAAATGAAATATCAAACAAGAAAGGAACTGTTAACGACAGGGTAAGAATACACAGCTATTATGCGTCTTCAACGGCAGTTACAAAGTTTTGAAATGGACAATAACGAAATGGACCCGGGTAGAGAATTCCAGGCTTCTATTGAACGGGGAAAAAACTGAATTTGAACAAATTAGCATGCGCAAAATACGGTATCAAATTAAGCTCGTGATGACTTCTTGTAGATGATAATGGTGCAAAGTTAATGTAGTGGTTAGCTGACAGCCTTACTCAGGAATTGACGACACAATGTAAGAATTTTAATGATTCAGTGTGGCGATGGACAGACAGCGTGGTTAAATTCAATGAGAAAAGTGTAGAAGAGGTTGAGAAATCGCGATCATAACGATGACATATAAAACGCACAGCTTTCTTCTGGACTGCTTCTAACATGTTAATTTCGAATTGCTTGTACGGGTTCCACACTACAGCTGCGTAATCAAGAACAGGGCGGATTAGAGATTTATACAACAGTAGCTTTGTGTCTTTTGGTGAATTGGGTAGCGTGCGTCGTAGATAACGTAGTTTTTTTAGTGCTTTATTGCATACGTAATCAATGTGTTTAGCCCAAGACATGTTATGCGTGAATATGACACCAAGATATTTGTACTGCGAGACCCTATCCACCACACGGCCATTGAAAGAGTAACTAAAATGGGAAACGGAAGATTTGTTACAAAAAGACATGAGGACAGTTTTGTCGAAATTAATTCTCATTTGCCAGGTACTACACCAACTACAAAACATAGCAAATGACTCTTGGAGGTGACGATGATCATTAGGGTCATTAATTACTTCGTATAAAACGCACTCATCAGCGTAAAGACGAATGTTAGAAGAAATGTTATGCGGCAAGTCATTTATATATATTAAAAAGAATAGTGGTCTAAGGACGGAGCCTTGAGGCACACCTGACGTTACATCAACAGCAGTAGAATGAGAAGAAATATAGGATACGAACTGGGAACGAGATTAGAGAAAGCTAGAAATCCAATCAACCAAGTGAGGATTGTTTACTATAGCATTTAGTTTAGCAAGAAGCTTGGAATGTAGAACAGTATCGAATGCTTTCGAGAAGTCTATAAAAATGGCATAAACTTGGTTACCGACATCGAGGTTATGTAATATATCATGAGCAAATTCTGTTAATTGTGTTACCGTACTAAAACCGCGCCTGAACCCATGCTGAAAGTTAGATAGCAAATTATTGGATTCAAGAAAAAGCATGATGTGTTTATGAATGATGTGTTCCAACATTTTGCATGACTGTGATGTCAATGAAATCGGTCTGTAGTTCGACAAGCACTGTCTATCACCAGATTTGAAAAGAGGGAGCACTTTGGCTAATTTCCAAGAAGAAGGAACTGTAGCGGATGATACGGACTTGTTGAATATGATGGTCAGATATTTCGAAGACCACATGGAGTAACGAACCAGGAACGCATTATGTATTCCATCTGGGCCGGTACATTTTTTAACGTCGAGGTTTAATACAAGATTTAGGATGCCATCAGTGTTTATGACAGCATCACTGATTGCTGGAGAAGAAATTATATTAGTGAGTGGCGGAATGACGTTGTTATCCGGAACGAACACCGAGTTAAAATATTTGTTGAAAGCATCAGATATTACAGCAGGCTCACTGATGACGTCATTATCTAATCTGAACGAAGTGGATGAAGTGTCACGAGGTAAGATGGATGACCAAAATTTTCAGGGGTTAGTTCTTACACATCGCGCAGGTGGACACGAAAAAAGAAATCCTTGGCCATGCGCAACTTAAGAATAAGTTCTGTTTTTGCCTTGTGAAATCTGTCTAAGGTTATGGAATCGTTGCTTGTTCTCGAACGCCTTAGCCTACGAAGGCGACGAGATAAATGCAAAATGTCTCGAGTCATCCAAGGAACATTAGTATTTCTTTTCTTAGTTTTAATAGGAACAAAGCGTTGGACACAATCCTTGACAAGACATTCAAAGTAATTAGTAAGAAAATTTAAGTCGTGGCTTGCTGAGAGCAGAGAATGTATCGAAACGATCAGCTAAAACCTCAATAATGGAATGGTCGTCAGCACGAGTGAAGTCAGGAAAAGTAGTAAACAAATAGGGTGATTTGGAGACTGGACAAGAGAGTGAAACTAACACTCCTTTATGGTCTGAGAGCCCATCAATTACTTCACAAGAGAAGTCATTTTGTGCCAAAGTGGAGTTTAGAAAAACTAAGTCGAGGATGGAATTCAGCCTAGTAGCACTAAAAACAACCTGAGTTAGTCCAAACAAAAAGGAAATGTTTATTAGTTCTTTACAAATTCTTACAAGTTCTTTACAAATTAAAGCAGAGAAGCGAGGCAGAAACATTTCCGTCAACCGGCAGCCAGCCGGCACAGCACGCACGCGCACCAACGTTAACTGGGGATAGCCAGCCGGCGTGGTGGGAACTCTCGAAGAAATTAAATGGTGGGCGCACTCACCGGACGAAAGTTACCGAATTCCCGCAGCAGTCGCCGTCACAACTGCCTACGTGTGCATGTGCCTCGCAGCAAGCAGCCAGCAGAGACTACTATTACGAGCAGAGAAGCGAGGCAGAAACTTTTCCGTCAAAAGGCAGCCAGCCGGCACAGCACGCTCACGCACCAACGTTAACTGAGGATAGTCAGCTGTCGGGCTGGGACTCTCGAAGAAATGAAATGGTGGGCGCACTCACCGGACGAAAGTTACCGAATTCCCGCAGCAGTCGCCGTCACAACCGACAGCGTGTGCATTTTCCTCGCAGCATGCATCAGCAGAAACTACTATTACGAGCAGAGATGCGAGGCAGAACCATTTCTGTCAAACGGCAGCCAGCCGGCACAGCACGCACGCGCACAAACGTTAACTGGGATAGCCAGCCGGCGTGCTGAGAACTCTCGAAGAAATGAATTGGTGGACGCGCTCACCGACGAAAGTTACCGAATTCCCGCAGCAGCCGCCGTCACAACTGCCTGCGTGTGCATGTGCCTCGCAGCAAGCAGCCAGCAGAGACTACTATTACGAGCAGAGAAGCGAGGCAGAAACTTTTCTGTCAAATGGCAGCCAGCCGGCACAGCACGCTCACGCACCAACGTTAACTGGGGATAATCAGCTGTCGGGCTGGGACTCTCGAAGAAATGAAATGGTGGGCGCGCTCAACAGACGAAAGTTACCGAATTCCCGCAGCCGTCGCCGTCACAACTGACAGCGCGTGCATTTGCCTCGCAGCAAGCATCAGCAGAGACTACTATTACGAGCGGAGAAGCGAGGCAGAAACATTTCCGTCAAACGGCAGCCAGCCGGCACAGCACGCACACGCACAAACGTTAACTGGGTAGGCAGCCGGCGTGTTGGGAACTCTCGTAGGAATCAAATGGTGGGCGCGCACAGCGCACAAATGTTACCGAATTCCCGCAGCAGACGCCGTCACAACTGACAGCGTGTGCATGTGCTTCGCAGCAAGGACCAGCACAGACTACTATTACGAGCAGAGAAGCGAGGCAGAAACCTTTCCGTCAAACGGCAGCCAGCCGGCACAGCACGCACGCGCACCAACGTTAACTGGGGATAGCCAGCCGGCGTGCTGGGAACTCTCTAATAAATGAAATGGTGGGCGCGCTCACCGGACGAAAGTTACCGAATTCCCGCAGCAGTCGCCGTCACAACTGACAGCGTGTGCATGTGCCTCGCATCAAGCACCAGCACAGACTATTATTACGAGCAGAGAAAGAGGCAGAAACTGCTCCATCAAACGGCAGCCAGCCGGCACAGCACGCACACGTACCAACGTTAACTGGGGATAACCAGCCGCCGTGCTGGGAACTCTCGAAGAAAAGAAATGGTGAGCGCGCTCACCGGACGAAAGTTACCGAAATCCCGCCGCAGTCGCCATTCACAACTGACAGCGTGTGCATGTGCCTCGCATCAAGCACCAGCAGAGACTACTATTACGAGCAGAGAAGCGAGGCAGAAACTTTTCCGTCAGACGGCAGCCAGCCGGCACAGCACGCACACGCACAAACGTTGACTGGGGATAGCCAGCTGGCGTGCTGGGACTCTCGAATAAATGAAATGGGGTCGCGCTCACCGGACGAAAGTTATCGAATTACCGCAGAAGACGCCGTCACAACTGACAGCGTGTGCATGTGCCTCTAAGCAAGCACCAGCAGAGACTACTATTACGAGCAGAGAAGCGAGGCAGAGACTTTTTCGTCAAACGGCAGCCAGCCAGCACAGCACGCACGGGCAGCAATGTTTACAGGAGATAGCCAGCCGACGTGCTGGGAACTATGGAATAAATGAAATGGAGGGCGCGCTCTCCTGACAAAAGCTTCCGAATTCCCGCAGCAGTCGCCGTCACAACTGACAACGTGTGCATGTGCCTCGAAGCAAGGACCAGCAGAGACTACTATTACGAGCAGAGAAGCGAGGCAGAAACCTTTCCGTCAAACGGCAGCCAGCCGGCACAGCACGCACGCGCACCAACGTTAACTGGGGATAGCCAGCCGGCGTGTTGGGAACTCTCGGAGAAATGAAATGGTGGGCGCACTCACCGGACGAAAGTTGCCCAATTCGCGCAGCAGTCGCCGTCACATCTGACAGCGTGTGCATGTGCCTCGCAGCAAGCACCGGCAGAGACTACTATTACGAGCTAAGAAGCGAAGCAGAAACCTTTCCGTCAAACGGCAGCCAGACGGCACAGCACGCAGGCGCACCAACGTTCACTGGGTATAGTCAGCTGGCGTGCTGGGACTCTCGAAGAAATAAAATGGTGGGCGCGCTCAGCGGACGAAAGTTACCGAATTGACGCAGCAGTCGCCGTCACAACTGACAGCGTGTGCACTTGCCTCGCAGCAAGCATCAGCAGAGACTACTATTTATTTATTTATTTATTTATTTTTATTTATACATACTGCAGCGCAATTATATGCGCTATGGCAGGAGTGGGAAAACACAAAAATGCAAGGAAACAAAATGCAGCAAAATGTACAAAGTGAGCACTACAAAAAGTTGAAATCACAAATGAAATATCAAACAAGAAAGGAACTGTTAACGACAGGGTAAGAATACACAGCTATTATGCGTCTTCAACGGCAGTTACAAAGTTTTGAAATGGACAATAACGAAATGGACCCGGGTAGAGAATTCCAGGCTTCTATTGAACGGGGAAAAAACTGAATTTGAACAAATTAGCATGCGCAAAATACGGTATCAAATTAAGCTCGTGATGACTTCTTGTAGATGATAATGGTGCAAAGTTAATGTAGTGGTTAGCTGACAGCCTTACTCAGGAATTGACGACACAATGTAAGAATTTTAATGATTCAGTGTGGCGATGGACAGACAGCGTGGTTAAATTCAATGAGAAAAGTGTAGAAGAGGTTGAGAAATCGCGATCATAACGATGACATATAAAACGCACAGCTTTCTTCTGGACTGCTTCTAACATGTTAATTTCGAATTGCTTGTACGGGTTCCACACTACAGCTGCGTAATCAAGAACAGGGCGGATTAGAGATTTATACAACAGTAGCTTTGTGTCTTTTGGTGAATTGGGTAGCGTGCGTCGTAGATAACCTAGTTTTTTTAGTGCTTTATTGCATACGTAATCAATGTGTTTAGCCCAAGACATGTTATGCGTGAATATGACACCAAGATATTTGTACTGCGAGACCCTATCCACCACACGGCCATTGAAAGAGTAACTAAAATGGGAAACGGAAGATTTGTTACAAAAAGACATGAGGACAGTTTTGTCGAAATTAATTCTCATTTGCCAGGTACTACACCAACTACAAAACATAGCAAATGACTCTTGGAGGTGACGATGATCATTAGGGTCATTAATTACTTCGTATAAAACGCACTCATCAGCGTAAAGACGAATGTTAGAAGAAATGTTATGCGGCAAGTCATTTATATATATTAAAAAGAATAGTGGTCTAAGGACGGAGCCTTGAGGCACACCTGACGTTACATCAACAGCAGTAGAATGAGAAGAAATATAGGATACGAACTGGGAACGAGATTAGAGAAAGCTAGAAATCCAATCAACCAAGTGAGGATTGTTTACTATAGCATTTAGTTTAGCAAGAAGCTTGGAATGTAGAACAGTATCGAATGCTTTCGAGAAGTCTATAAAAATGGCATAAACTTGGTTACCGACATCGAGGTTATGTAATATATCATGAGCAAATTCTGTTAATTGTGTTACCGTACTAAAACCGCGCCTGAACCCATGCTGAAAGTTAGATAGCAAATTATTGGATTCAAGAAAAAGCATGATGTGTTTATGAATGATGTGTTCCAACATTTTGCATGACTGTGATGTCAATGAAATCGGTCTGTAGTTCGACAAGCACTGTCTATCACCAGATTTGAAAAGAGGGAGCACTTTGGCTAATTTCCAAGAAGAAGGAACTGTAGCGGATGATACGGACTTGTTGAATATGATGGTCAGATATTTCGAAGACCACATGGAGTAACGAACCAGGAACGCATTATGTATTCCATCTGGGCCGGTACATTTTTTAACGTCGAGGTTTAATACAAGATTTAGGATGCCATCAGTGTTTATGACAGCATCACTGATTGCTGGAGAAGAAATTATATTAGTGAGTGGCGGAATGACGTTGTTATCCGGAACGAACACCGAGTTAAAATATTTGTTGAAAGCATCAGATATTACAGCAGGCTCACTGATGACGTCATTATCTAATCTGAACGAAGTGGATGAAGTGTCACGAGGTAAGATGGATGACCAAAATTTTCAGGGGTTAGTTCTTAACACATCGCGCAGGTGGACACGAAAAAAGAAATCCTTGGCCATGCGCAACTTAAGAATAAGTTCTGTTTTTGCCTTGTGAAATCTGTCTAAGGTTATGGAATCGTTGCTTGTTCTCGAACGCCTTAGCCTACGAAGGCGACGAGATAAATGCAAAATGTCTCGAGTCATCCAAGGAACATTAGTATTTCTTTTCTTAGTTTTAATAGGAACAAAGCGTTGGACACAATCCTTGACAAGACATTCAAAGTAATTAGTAAGAAAATTTAAGTCGTGGCTTGCTGAGAGCAGAGAATGTATCGAAACGATCAGCTAAAACCTCAATAATGGAATGGTCGTCAGCACGAGTGAAGTCAGGAAAAGTAGTAAACAAATAGGGTGATTTGGAGACTGGACAAGAGAGTGAAACTAACACTCCTTTATGGTCTGAGAGCCCATCAATTACTTCACAAGAGAAGTCATTTTGTGCCAAAGTGGAGTTTAGAAAAACTAAGTCGAGGATGGAATTCAGCCTAGTAGCACTAAAAACAACCTGAGTTAGTCCAAACAAAAAGGAAATGTTTATTAGTTCTTTACAAATTCTTACAAGTTCTTTACAAATTAAAGCAGAGAAGCGAGGCAGAAACATTTCCGTCAACCGGCAGCCAGCCGGCACAGCACGCACGCGCACCAACGTTAACTGGGGATAGCCAGCCGGCGTGGTGGGAACTCTCGAAGAAATTAAATGGTGGGCGCACTCACCGGACGAAAGTTACCGAATTCCCGCAGCAGTCGCCGTCACAACTGCCTGCGTGTGCATGTGCCTCGCAGCAAGCAGCCAGCAGAGACTACTATTACGAGCAGAGAAGCGAGGCAGAAACTTTTCCGTCAAAAGGCAGCCAGCCGGCACAGCACGCTCACGCACCAACGTTAACTGAGGATAGTCAGCTGTCGGGCTGGGACTCTCGAAGAAATGAAATGGTGGGCGCACTCACCGGACGAAAGTTACCGAATTCCCGCAGCAGTCGCCGTCACAACCGACAGCGTGTGCATTTTCCTCGCAGCATGCATCAGCAGAAACTACTATTACGAGCAGAGATGCGAGGCAGAACCATTTCTGTCAAACGGCAGCCAGCCGGCACAGCACGCACGCGCACAAACGTTAACTGGGATAGCCAGCCGGCGTGCTGAGAACTCTCGAAGAAATGAATTGGTGGACGCGCTCACCGACGAAAGTTACCGAATTCCCGCAGCAGCCGCCGTCACAACTGCCTGCGTGTGCATGTGCCTCGCAGCAAGCAGCCAGCAGAGACTACTATTACGAGCAGAGAAGCGAGGCAGAAACTTTTCTGTCAAATGGCAGCCAGCCGGCACAGCACGCTCACGCACCAACGTTAACTGGGGATAATCAGCTGTCGGGCTGGGACTCTCGAAGAAATGAAATGGTGGGCGCGCTCAACAGACGAAAGTTACCGAATTCCCGCAGCCGTCGCCGTCACAACTGACAGCGCGTGCATTTGCCTCGCAGCAAGCATCAGCAGAGACTACTATTACGAGCGGAGAAGCGAGGCAGAAACATTTCCGTCAAACGGCAGCCAGCCGGCACAGCACGCACACGCACAAACGTTAACTGGGTAGGCAGCCGGCGTGTTGGGAACTCTCGTAGGAATCAAATGGTGGGCGCGCACAGCGCACAAATGTTACCGAATTCCCGCAGCAGACGCCGTCACAACTGACAGCGTGTGCATGTGCTTCGCAGCATGCACCGGCAGAGACTACTATTACGAGCAGAGAAGCGAGGCAGAAACTTTTCCATCAAACGGCAGCCAGCCGGCACAGCACGTACTCGCACCAACGTTAACTGGGGATAGCCAGCCGGCGTAATGGGAACTCTCGAAGAAATGAAATTGAGGGCGCGCTCACCGGACGAAAGTTACCGAATTCCTGCAGCAGTCGCCGTCACAACTGACAGCGTGTGCATGTGCCTCGCATCAAGCACCAGCACAGACTATTATTACGAGCAGAGAAAGAGGCAGAAATTTTTCCATCAAACGGCAGCCAGCCGGCACAGCACGGACACGCACCAACGTTAACTGGGGATAACCAGCCGCCGTGCTGGGAACTCTCGAAGAAAAGAAATGGTGAGCGCGCTCACCGGACGAAAGTTACCGAAATCCCGCCGCAGTCGCCGTCACAACTGACAGCGTGTGCATGTGCCTCGCATCAAGCACCAGCAGAGACTACTATTACGAGCAGAGAAGCGAGGCAGAAACTTTTCCGTCAGACGGCAGCCAGCCAGCACAGCACGCACACGCACAAACGTTGACTGGGGATAGCCAGCTGGCATGCTGGGACTCTCGAAGAAATGAAATGGGGTCGCGCTCACCGGACGAAAGTTTTCGAATTACCGCAGAAGACGCCGTCACAACTGACAGCGTGTGCATGTGCCTCTAAGCAAGCACCAGCAGAGACTACTATTACGAGCAGAGAAGCGAGGCAGAGACTTTTTCGTCAAACGGCAGCCAGCCAGCACAGCACGCACGCGCACCAACGTTTACTGGGCATAGCCAGCCGACGTGCTGGGAACTATGGAATAAATGAAATGGAGGGCGCGCTCTCCTGACAAAAGTTTCCGAATTCCCGCAGCAGTCGCCGTCACAACTGACAACGTGTGCATGTGCCTCGAAGCAAGGACCAGCAGAGACTACTATTACGAGCAGAGAAGCGAGGTAGAAACCTTTCCGTCAAACGGCAGCCAGCCGGCACAGCACGCACGCGCACCAACGTTAACTGGGGATAGCCAGCCGGCGTGCTGGGAACTCTCAAAGAAATGAAATGGTGGGCGCGCTCACCGGACGAAAGTTACCGAATTTCCGTAGCAGTCGCCGTCACAACTGAGAGCGTGTGCATGTGCCTCGCAGCAAGCACCAGCAGAGACTACTATTGCTTGCAGAGAAGCGAGGCAGAAAGGTTTTCCATCAAAGGGCAGCCAGCCGGCACAGCACGCAGGCGCACCAACGTTAACTGGGGATAACCAGCCGCCGTGCTGGGAACTCTCGAAGAAAAGAAATGGTGAGCACGCTCACCGGACGAAAGTTACCGAATTGCCGCCGCAGTCGCCGTCACAACTGACAGCGTGTGCATTTGCCTCGCAGCAAGCATCAGCAGAGACTACTATTACGAGCAGAGAAGCGAGGCAGAAACATTTCCGTCAAACAGCAGCCAGCCGGCACAGCACGCAGGCGCACAAACGTTAGCTGGGATAGCCAGCCGGCGTGCTGGGAACTCTCGAAGAAATGAAATGGGGGGCGCGCTCACTGGACGAAAGTTACCGATTTCCCGCAGCAGTCGCCGTCACAACTGCCTGCGTGTGCATGTGCCTCGCAGCAAGCAGCCAGCAGAGACTACTATTACGAGCAGAGAAGCGAGGCAGAAACGTTTCCGTCAAATGGCAGCTAGCCGGCACAGCACGCACACGCACCAACGTTAACTGGGGATAGTCACCTGCCGTGCTGGGACTCTCGAATAAAAGAAATGGTGGGCGCGCTCAACGGAAAGTTACCGAATTCCCGCAGCAGTCGCCGTCACAACTGACAGCGCGTGCATTTGCCTCGCAGCAAGGACCAGCACAGACTACTATTACGAGCAGAGAAGCGAGGCAGAAACCTTTCCGTCAAACGGCAGCCAGCCGGCACAGCACGCACGCGCACCAACGTTAACTGGGGATAGCCAGCCGGCGTGCTGGGAACTCTCTAATAAATGAAATGGTGGGCGCGCTCACCGGACGAAAGTTACCGAATTCCCGCAGCAGTCGCCGTCACAACTGACAGCGTGTGCATGTGCCTCGCATCAAGCACCAGCACAGACTATTATTACGAGCAGAGAAAGAGGCAGAAACTGCTCCATCAAACGGCAGCCAGCCGGCACAGCACGCACACGTACCAACGTTAACTGGGGATAACCAGCCGCCGTGCTGGGAACTCTCGAAGAAAAGAAATGGTGAGCGCGCTCACCGGACGAAAGTTACCGAAATCCCGCCGCAGTCGCCATTCACAACTGACAGCGTGTGCATGTGCCTCGCATCAAGCACCAGCAGAGACTACTATTACGAGCAGAGAAGCGAGGCAGAAACTTTTCCGTCAGACGGCAGCCAGCCGGCACAGCACGCACACGCACAAACGTTGACTGGGGATAGCCAGCTGGCGTGCTGGGACTCTCGAATAAATGAAATGGGGTCGCGCTCACCGGACGAAAGTTATCGAATTACCGCAGAAGACGCCGTCACAACTGACAGCGTGTGCATGTGCCTCTAAGCAAGCACCAGCAGAGACTACTATTACGAGCAGAGAAGCGAGGCAGAGACTTTTTCGTCAAACGGCAGCCAGCCAGCACAGCACGCACGGGCAGCAATGTTTACAGGAGATAGCCAGCCGACGTGCTGGGAACTATGGAATAAATGAAATGGAGGGCGCGCTCTCCTGACAAAAGCTTCCGAATTCCCGCAGCAGTCGCCGTCACAACTGACAACGTGTGCATGTGCCTCGAAGCAAGGACCAGCAGAGACTACTATTACGAGCAGAGAAGCGAGGCAGAAACCTTTCCGTCAAACGGCAGCCAGCCGGCACAGCACGCACGCGCACCAACGTTAACTGGGGATAGCCAGCCGGCGTGTTGGGAACTCTCGGAGAAATGAAATGGTGGGCGCACTCACCGGACGAAAGTTGCCCAATTCGCGCAGCAGTCGCCGTCACATCTGACAGCGTGTGCATGTGCCTCGCAGCAAGCACCGGCAGAGACTACTATTACGAGCTAAGAAGCGAAGCAGAAACCTTTCCGTCAAACGGCAGCCAGACGGCACAGCACGCAGGCGCACCAACGTTCACTGGGTATAGTCAGCTGGCGTGCTGGGACTCTCGAAGAAATAAAATGGTGGGCGCGCTCAGCGGACGAAAGTTACCGAATTGACGCAGCAGTCGCCGTCACAACTGACAGCGTGTGCACTTGCCTCGCAGCAAGCATCAGCAGAGACTACTATTTATTTATTTATTTATTTATTTTTATTTATACATACTGCAGCGCAATTATATGCGCTATGGCAGGAGTGGGAAAACACTAAAATGCAAGGAAACAAAATGCAGCAAAATGTACAAAGTGAGCACTACAAAAAGTTGAAATCACAAATGAAATATCAAACAAGAAAGGAACTGTTAACGACAGGGTAAGAATACACAGCTATTATGCGTCTTCAACGGCAGTTACAAAGTTTTGAAATGGACAATAACGAAATGGACCCGGGTAGAGAATTCCAGGCTTCTATTGAACGGGGAAAAAACTGAATTTGAACAAATTAGCATGCGCAAAATACGGTATCAAATTAAGCTCGTGATGACTTCTTGTAGATGATAATGGTGCAAAGTTAATGTAGTGGTTAGCTGACAGCCTTACTCAGGAATTGACGACACAATGTAAGAATTTTAATGATTCAGTGTGGCGATGGACAGACAGCGTGGTTAAATTCAATGAGAAAAGTGTAGAAGAGGTTGAGAAATCGCGATCATAACGATGACATATAAAACGCACAGCTTTCTTCTGGACTGCTTCTAACATGTTAATTTCGAATTGCTTGTACGGGTTCCACACTACAGCTGCGTAATCAAGAACAGGGCGGATTAGAGATTTATACAACAGTAGCTTTGTGTCTTTTGGTGAATTGGGTAGCGTGCGTCGTAGATAACCTAGTTTTTTTAGTGCTTTATTGCATACGTAATCAATGTGTTTAGCCCAAGACATGTTATGCGTGAATATGACACCAAGATATTTGTACTGCGAGACCCTATCCACCACACGGCCATTGAAAGAGTAACTAAAATGGGAAACGGAAGATTTGTTACAAAAAGACATGAGGACAGTTTTGTCGAAATTAATTCTCATTTGCCAGGTACTACACCAACTACAAAACATAGCAAATGACTCTTGGAGGTGACGATGATCATTAGGGTCATTAATTACTTCGTATAAAACGCACTCATCAGCGTAAAGACGAATGTTAGAAGAAATGTTATGCGGCAAGTCATTTATATATATTAAAAAGAATAGTGGTCTAAGGACGGAGCCTTGAGGCACACCTGACGTTACATCAACAGCAGTAGAATGAGAAGAAATATAGGATACGAACTGGGAACGAGATTAGAGAAAGCTAGAAATCCAATCAACCAAGTGAGGATTGTTTACTAAAGCATTTAGTTTAGCAAGAAGCTTGGAATGTAGAACAGTATCGAATGCTTTCGAGAAGTCTATAAAAATGGCATAAACTTGGTTACCGACATCGAGGTTATGTAATATATCATGAGCAAATTCTGTTAATTGTGTTACCGTACTAAAACCGCGCCTGAACCCATGCTGAAAGTTAGATAGCAAATTATTGGATTCAAGAAAAAGCATGATGTGTTTATGAATGATGTGTTCCAACATTTTGCATGACTGTGATGTCAATGAAATCGGTCTGTAGTTCGACAAGCACTGTCTATCACCAGATTTGAAAAGAGGGAGCACTTTGGCTAATTTCCAAGAAGAAGGAACTGTAGCGGATGATACGGACTTGTTGAATATGATGGTCAGATATTTCGAAGACCACATGGAGTAACGAACCAGGAACGCATTATGTATTCCATCTGGGCCGGTACATTTTTTAACGTCGAGGTTTAATACAAGATTTAGGATGCCATCAGTGTTTATGACAGCATCACTGATTGCTGGAGAAGAAATTATATTAGTGAGTGGCGGAATGACGTTGTTATCCGGAACGAACACCGAGTTAAAATATTTGTTGAAAGCATCAGATATTACAGCAGGCTCACTGATGACGTCATTATCTAATCTGAACGAAGTGGATGAAGTGTCACGAGGTAAGATGGATGACCAAAATTTTCAGTGGTTAGTTCTTAACACATCGCGCAGGTGGACACGAAAAAAGAAATCCTTGGCCATGCGCAACTTAAGAATAAGTTCTGTTTTTGCCTTGTGAAATCTGTCTAAGGTTATGGGATCGTTGCTTGTTCTCGAACGCCTTAGCCTACGAAGGCAACGAGATAAATGCAAAATGTCTCGAGTCATCCAAGGAACATTAGTATTTCTTTTCTTAGTTTTAATAGGAACAAAGCGTTGGACACAATCCTTGACAAGACATTCAAAGTAATTAGTAAGAAAATTTAAGTCGTGGCTTGCTGAGAGCAGAGAATGTATCGAAACGATCAGCTAAAACCTCAATAATGGAATGGTCGTCAGCACGAGTGAAGTCAGGAAAAGTAGTAAACAAATAGGGTGATTTGGAGACTGGACAAGAGAGTGAAACTAACACTCCTTTATGGTCTGAGAGCCCATCAATTACTTCACAAGAGAAGTCATTTTGTGCCAAAGTGGAGTTTAGAAAAACTAAGTCGAGGATGGAATTCAGCCTAGTAGCACTAAAAACAACCTGAGTTAGTCCAAACAAAAAGGAAATGTTTATTAGTTCTTTACAAATTCTTACAAGTTCTTTACAAATTAAAGCAGAGAAGCGAGGCAGAAACATTTCCGTCAACCGGCAGCCAGCCGGCACAGCACGCACGCGCACCAACGTTAACTGGGGATAGCCAGCCGGCGTGGTGGGAACTCTCGAAGAAATTAAATGGTGGGCGCACTCACCGGACGAAAGTTACCGAATTCCCGCAGCAGTCGCCGTCACAACTGCCTGCGTGTGCATGTGCCTCGCAGCAAGCAGCCAGCAGAGACTACTATTACGAGCAGAGAAGCGAGGCAGAAACTTTTCCATCAAAAGGCAGCCAGCCGGCACAGCACGCTCACGCACCAACGTTAACTGAGGATAGTCAGCTGTCGGGCTGGGACTGTCGAAGAAATGAAATGGTGGGCGCACTCACCGGACGAAAGTTACCGAATTCCCGCAGCAGTCGCCGTCACAACCGACAGCGTGTGCATTTTCCTCGCAGCATGCATCAGCAGAAACTACTATTACGAGCAGAGATGCGAGGCAGAACCATTTCTGTCAAACGGCAGCCAGCCGGCACAGCACGCACGCGCACAAACGTTAACTGGGATAGCCAGCCGGCGTGCTGAGAACTCTCGAAGAAATGAATTGGTGGACGCGCTCACCGACGAAAGTTACCGAATTCCCGCAGCAGCCGCCGTCACAACTGCCTGCGTGTGCATGTGCCTCGCAGCAAGCAGCCAGCAGAGACTACTATTACGAGCAGAGAAGCGAGGCAGAAACTTTTCTGTCAAATGGCAGCCAGCCGGCACAGCACGCTCACGCACCAACGTTAACTGGGGATAATCAGCTGTCGGGCTGGGACTCTCGAAGAAATGAAATGGTGGGCGCGCTCAACAGACGAAAGTTACCGAATTCCCGCAGCCGTCGCCGTCACAACTGACAGCGCGTGCATTTGCCTCGCAGCAAGGACCAGCACAGACTACTATTACGAGCAGAGAAGCGAGGCAGAAACCTTTCCGTCAAACGGCAGCCAGCCGGCACAGCACGCACACGCACAAACGTTAACTGGGTAGGCAGCCGGCGTGTTGGGAACTCTCGTAGGAATCAAATGGTGGGCGCGCACAGCGCACAAATGTTACCGAATTCCCGCAGCAGACGCCGTCACAACTGACAGCGTGTGCATGTGCTTCGCAGCATGCACCGGCAGAGACTACTATTACGAGCAGAGAAGCGAGGCAGAAACTTTTCCATCAAACGGCAGCCAGCCGGCACAGCACGTACTCGCACCAACGTTAACTGGGGATAGCCAGCCGGCGTAATGGGAACTCTCGAAGAAATGAAATTGAGGGCGCGCTCACCGGACGAAAGTTACCGAATTCCTGCAGCAGTCGCCGTCACAACTGACAGCGTGTGCATGTGCCTCGCATCAAGCACCAGCACAGACTATTATTACGAGCAGAGAAAGAGGCAGAAATTTTTCCATCAAACGGCAGCCAGCCGGCACAGCACGGACACGCACCAACGTTAACTGGGGATAACCAGCCGCCGTGCTGGGAACTCTCGAAGAAAAGAAATGGTGAGCGCGCTCACCGGACGAAAGTTACCGAAATCCCGCCGCAGTCGCCGTCACAACTGACAGCGTGTGCATGTGCCTCGCATCAAGCACCAGCAGAGACTACTATTACGAGCAGAGAAGCGAGGCAGAAACTTTTCCGTCAGGCGGCAGCCAGCCAGCACAGCACGCACACGCACAAACGTTGACTGGGGATAGCCAGCTGGCATGCTGGGACTCTCGAAGAAATGAAATGGGGTCGCGCTCACCGGACGAAAGTTTTCGAATTACCGCAGAAGACGCCGTCACAACTGACAGCGTGTGCATGTGCCTCTAAGCAAGCACCAGCAGAGACTACTATTACGAGCGGAGAAGCGAGGCAGAAACATTTCCGTCAAACGGCAGCCAGCCGGCACAGCACGCACACGCACAAACGTTAACTGGGTAGGCAGCCGGCGTGTTGGGAACTCTCGTAGGAATCAAATGGTGGGCGCGCACAGCGCACAAATGTTACCGAATTCCCGCAGCAGACGCCGTCACAACTGACAGCGTGTGCATGTGCTTCGCAGCATGCACCGGCAGAGACTACTATTACGAGCAGAGAAGCGAGGCAGAAACTTTTCCATCAAACGGCAGCCAGCCGGCACAGCACGCACCAACGTTAACTGGGGATAACCAGCCGCCGTGCTGGGAACTCTCGAAGAAAAGAAATGGTGAGCGCGCTCACCGGACGAAAGTTACCGAAATCCCGCCGCAGTCGCCGTCACAACTGACAGCGTGTGCATGTGCCTCGCAGCAAGCACCAGCAGAGACTACTATTGCTTGCAGAGAAGCGAGGCAGAAAGGTTTTCCATCAAAGGGCAGCCAGCCGGCACAGCACGCAGGCGCACCAACGTTAACTGGGGATAACCAGCCGCCGTGCTGGGAACTCTCGAAGAAAAGAAATGGTGAGCGCGCTCACCGGACGAAAGTTACCGAATTGCCGCCGCAGTCGCCGTCACAACTGACAGCGTGTGCATTTGCCTCGCAGCAAGCATCAGCAGAGACTACTATTACGAGCAGAGAAGCGAGGCAGAAATATTTCCGTCAAACAGCAGCCAGCCGGCACAGCACGCAGGCGCACAAACGTTAACTGGGATAGCCAGCCGGCGTGCTGGGAACTCTCGAAGAAATGAAATGGGGGGCGCGCTCACCGGACGAAAGTTACCGAATTCCCGCAGCAGTCGCCGTCACAACTGCCTGCGTGTGCATGTGCCTCGCAGCAAGCAGCCAGCAAAGACTACTATTACGAGCAGAGAAGCGAGGCAGAAACTTTTCCGTCAAATGGCAGCCAGCCGGCACAGCACGCACACGCACCAACGTTAACTGGGGATAGTCACCTGTCGTGCTGGGACTCTCGAATAAAAGAAATGGTGGGCGCGCTCAACGGACGAAAGTTACCGAATTCCCGCAGCAGTCGCCGTCACAACTGACAGCGCGTGCATTTGCCTCGCAGCAAGGACCAGCACAGACTACTATTACGAGCAGAGAAGCGAGGCAGAAACCTTTCCGTCAAACGGCAGCCAGCCGGCACAGCACGCACGCGCACCAACGTTAACTGGGGATAGCCAGCCGGCGTGCTGGGAACTCTCTAATAAATGAAATGGTGGGCGCGCTCACCGGACGAAAGTTACCGAATTCCCGCAGCAGTCGCCGTCACAACTGACAGCGTGTGCATGTGCCTCGCAGCAAGCAGCCAGCAGAGACTACTATTACGAGCAGAGAAGCGAGGCAGAAACTTTTCTGTCAAATGGCAGCCAGCCGGCACAGCACGCTCACGCACCAACGTTAACTGGGGATAATCAGCTGTCGGGCTGGGACTCTCGAAGAAATGAAATGGTGGGCGCGCTCAACAGACGAAAGATACCGAATTCCCGCAGCAGTCGCCGTCACAACTGACAGCGCGTGCATGTGCCTCGCATCAAGCACCAGCAGAGACTACTATTACGAGCAGAGAAGCAAGGCAGAAACATTTCCGTCAAACGGCAGCCAGCCGGCACAGCACGCACACGCACAAACGTTAACTGGGTAGGCAGCCGGCGTGTTGGGAACTCTCGTAGGAATTAAATGGTGGGTGCGCACAGCGCACAAATGTTACCGAATTCCCGCAGCAGTCGCCGTCACAACTGACAGCGTGTGCATGTGCTTCGCAGCATGCACCGGCAGAGGCTACTATTACGAGCAGAGAAGCGAGGCAGGAACTTTTCCGTCAAACGACAGCCAGCCGGCACAGCACGTACTCGCACCAACGTTAACTGGGGATAGCCAGCCGGCGTAATGGGAACTCTCGAAGAAATGAAATTGAGGGCGCGCTCACCGGACGAAAGTTACCGAATTCCTGCAGCAGTCGCCGTCACAACTGACAGCGTGTGCATGTGCCTCGCATCAAGCACCAGCACAGACTATTATTACGAGCAGAGAAAGAGGCAGAAACTTTTCCATCAAACGGCAGCCAGCCGGCACAGCACGCACACGCACCAACGTTAACTGGGGATAACCAGCCGCCATGCTGGGAACTCTCGAAGAAAAGAAATGGTGAGCGCGCTCACCGGACGAAAGTTACCGAAATCCCGCCGCAGTCGCCGTCACAACTGACAGCGTGTGCATGTGCCTCGCATCAAGCACCAGCAGAGACTACTATTACGAGCAGAGAAGCGAGGCAGAAACTTTTCCGTCAGACGGCAGCCAGCCGGCACAGCACGCACACGCACCAACGTTTACTGGGGATAGCCAGCCGACGTGCTGGGAACTCTGGAAGAAATGAAAATGGAGGGCGCGCTCTCCTGACAAAAGTTTCCGAATTCCCGCAGCAGTCGCCGTTACAACTGACAACGTGTGCATGTGCCTCGAAGCAAGGACCAGCAGAGACTACTATTACGAGCAGAGAAGGGAGGCAGAAACCTTTCCGTCAAACGGCAGCCAGCCGGCACAGCACGCACGCGCACCAACGTTAACTGAGGATAGTCAGCTGTCGGGCTGGGACTCTCGAAGAAATGAAATGGTGGGCGCGCTCACCGGACGAAAGTTACCGATTTCCCGCAGCAGTCGCCGTCACAACTGACAGCGTGTGCATTTTCCTCGCAGCATGCATCAGCAGAAACTACTATTACGAGCAGAGATGCGAGGCAGAAACATTTCTGTCAAACGGCAGCCAGCCGGCACAGCACGCACGCGCACAAACGTTAACTGGGATAGCCAGCCGGCGTGCTGAGAACTCTCGAAGAAATGAATTGGTGGGCGCGCTCACCGGACGAAAGTTACCGTATTCCCGCAGCAGTCGCCGTCACAACTGCCTGCGTGTGCATGTGCCTCGCAGCAAGCAGCCAGCAGAGACTACTATTACGAGCAGAGAAGCGAGGCAGAAACTTTTCTGTCAAATGGCAGCCAGCCGGCACAGCACGCTCACGCACCAACGTTAACTGGGGATAATCAGCTGTCGGGCTGGGACTCTCGAAGAAATGAAATGGTGGGCGCGCTCAACAGACGAAAGATACCGAATTCCCGCAGCAGTCGCCGTCACAACTGACAGCGCGTGCATGTGCCTCGCATCAAGCACCAGCAGAGACTACTATTACGAGCAGAGAAGCAAGGCAGAAACATTTCCGTCAAACGGCAGCCAGCCGGCACAGCACGCACACGCACAAACGTTAACTGGGTAGGCAGCCGGCGTGTTGGGAACTCTCGTAGGAATTTAATGGTGGGTGCGCACAGCGCACAAATGTTACCGAATTCCCGCAGCAGTCGCCGTCACAACTGACAGCGTGTGCATGTGCTTCGCAGCATGCACCGGCAGAGGCTACTATTACGAGCAGAGAAGCGAGGCAGGAACTTTTCCGTCAAACGACAGCCAGCCGGCACAGCACGTACTCGCACCAACGTTAACTGGGGATAGCCAGCCGGCGTAATGGGAACTCTCGAAGAAATGAAATTGAGGGCGCGCTCACCGGACGAAAGTTACCGAATTCCTGCAGCAGTCGCCGTCACAACTGACAGCGTGTGCATGTGCCTCGCATCAAGCACCAGCACAGACTATTATTACGAGCAGAGAAAGAGGCAGAAACTTTTCCATCAAACGGCAGCCAGCCGGCACAGCACGCACACGCACCAACGTTAACTGGGGATAACCAGCCGCCATGCTGGGAACTCTCGAAGAAAAGAAATGGTGAGCGCGCTCACCGGACGAAAGTTACCGAAATCCCGCCGCAGTCGCCGTCACAACTGACAGCGTGTGCATGTGCCTCGCATCAAGCACCAGCAGAGACTACTATTACGAGCAGAGAAGCGAGGCAGAAACTTTTCCGTCAGACGGCAGCCAGCCGGCACAGCACGCACACGCACCAACGTTTACTGGGGATAGCCAGCCGACGTGCTGGGAACTCTGGAAGAAATGAAAATGGAGGGCGCGCTCTCCTGACAAAAGTTTCCGAATTCCCGCAGCAGTCGCCGTTACAACTGACAACGTGTGCATGTGCCTCGAAGCAAGGACCAGCAGAGACTACTATTACGAGCAGAGAAGCGAGGCAGAAACCTTTCCGTCAAACGGCAGCCAGCCGGCACAGCACGCACGCGCACCAACGTTAACTGGGGATAGCCAGCCGGCGTGCTGGAAACTCTCAAAGAAATGAAATGGTGGGCGCGCTCACCGGACGAAAGTTACCGAATTCCCGTAGCAGTCGCCGTCACAACTGAGAGCGTGTGCATGTGCCTCGCAGCAAGCACCAGCAGAGACTACTATTGCTTACAGAGAAGCGAGGCAGAAAGGTTTTCCATCAAAGGGCAGCCAGCCGGCACAGCACGCAGGCGCACCAACGTTAACTGGGGATAACCAGCCGCCGTGCTGGGAACTCTCGAAGAAAAGAAATGCTGAGCGCGCTCACCGGACGAAAGTTACCGAATTGCCGCCGCAGTCGCCGTCACAACTGACAGCGTGTGTATTTGCCTCGCAGCAAGCATCAGCTGAGACTGCTATTACGAGGAGAGAAGCGAGGCATAAACTTTTCCGTCAAATGGCAGCCAGCCGGCACAGCACGCTCACGCACCAACGTTAACTGGGGATAGTCAGCTGTCGGGCTGGGAGTATCGAAGAAATGAAATGGTGGGCGCGCTCACCGGACGAAAGTTATCGAATTCCCGCAGCAGTCGCCGTCACAACTGACCGCGTGTGCGTTTGCCTCGCAGCAAGCATCAGCAGAGACTACTATTACGAGCAGAGAAGCGAGGCAGAAACATTTCCGTCAAACAGCAGCCAGCCGACACAGCACGCAGGCGCACAAACGTTAACTGGGATAGCCAGCCGTCGTGCTGGGAACTCTCGAAGAAATGAAATGGAGGGCGCGCTCACCGGACGAAAGTTACCGAATTCCCGCAGCAGTCGCCGTCACAAATGACAGCGTGTGCATGTGCCTCGCAGCAAGCACCAGCAGAGACTACTATTACGAGCAGAGAAGCGAGGCAGAAACTTTTCCGTCAAATGGCAGCCAGCCGGCACAGCACGCACACGCACCAACGTTAACTGGGGATAGTCAGCTGTCGTGCTGGGACTCTCGAATAAAAGAAATAGTGGGCGCGCTCAGCGGACGAAAGTTACCGAATTCCCGCAGCAGTCGCCGTCACAACTGACAGCGCGTGCATTTGCCTCGCAGCAAGGACCAGCACAGACTACTCTTACGAGCAGAGAAGCGAGGCAGAAACTGTTCCCTCAAATGGCAGCCAGCCGGCACAGCACGCACACGTACCAACGTTAACTGGGGATAACCAGCCGCCGTGCTGGGAACTCTCGAAGAAAAGAAATGGTGAGCGCGCTCACCGGACGAAAGTTACCGAAATCCCGCCGCAGTCGCCGTCACAACTGACAGCGTGTGCATGTGCCTCGCATCAAGCACCAGCAGAGATTACTATTACGAGCAGAGAAGCGAGGCAGAAACTTTTCCGTCAGACGGCAGCCAGCCGGCACAGCACGCACACGCACCAACGTTAACTGAGGATAGTCAGCTGTCGGGCTGGGACTCTCGAAGAAATGAAATGGTGGGCGCGCTCACCGGACGAAAGTTACCGATTTCCCGCAGCAGTCGCCGTCACAACTGACAGCGTGTGCATTTTCCTCGCAGCATGCATCAGCAGAAACTACTATTGCGAGCAGAGATGCGAGGCAGAAACATTTCTGTCAAACGGCAGCCAGCCGGCACAGCACGCACGCGCACAAACGTTAACTGGGATAGCCAGCCGGCGTGCTGAGAACTCTCGAAGAAATGAATTGGTGGGCGCGCTCACCGGACGAAAGTTACCGTATTCCCGCAGCAGTCGCCGTCACAACTGCCTGCGTGTGCATGTGCCTCGCAGCAAGCAGCCAGCAGAGACTACTATTACGAGCAGAGAAGCGAGGCAGAAACTTTTCTGTCAAATGGCAGCCAGCCGGCACAGCACGCTCACGCACCAACGTTAACTGGTGATAATCAGCTGTCGGGCTGGGACTCTCGAAGAAATGAAATGGTGGGCGCGCTCAACAGACGAAAGATACCGAATTCCCGCAGCAGTCGCCGTCACAACTGACAGCGCGTGCATGTGCCTCGCAGCAATAACCAGCAGAGACTACTATTGCTTGCAGAGAAGCGAGGCAGAAACGTTTTCCATCAAAGGGCAGCCAGCCGGCACAGCACGCAGGCGCACCAACGTTAACTGGGGATAACCAGCCGCCGTGCTGGGAACTCTCGAAGAAAAGAAATGGTGAGCGCGCTCACCGGACGAAAGTTACCGAATTGCCGCCGCAGTCGCCGTCACAACTGACAGCGTGTGCATTTGCCTCGCAGCAAGCACCAGCAGAGACTGCTATTACGAGCAGAGAAGCGAGGCATAAACTTTTCCGTCAAATGGCAGCCAGCCGGCACAGCACGCTCACGCACCAACGTTAACAGGGGATAGTCAGCTGTCGGGCTGGGAGTATCGAAGAAATGAAATGGTGGGCGCGCTCACCGGACGAAAGTTACCGAATTCCCGCAGCAGGCGCCGTCATAACTGCCTGCGTGTGCATGTGCCTCGCAGCAAGCAGCCAGCAGAGACTACTATTACGAGCAGAGAAGCGAGGCAGAAACTTTTCCGTCAAATGGCAGCCAGCCGGCACAGCACGCTCACGCACCAACGTTAACTGGGGATAATAAGCTGTCGGGCTGGGACTCTCGAAGAAATGAAATGGTGGGCGCGCTCAACGGACGAAAGTTACCGAATTCCCGCAGCAGTCGCCGTCACAACTGACAGCGCGTGCATTTGCCTCGCAGCAAGCATCAGCAGAGACTACTATTACGAGCAGAGAAGCGAGGCAGGAACTTTTCCGTCAAACGACAGCCAGCCGGCACAGCACGTACTCGCACCAACGTTAACTGGGGATAGCCAGCCGGCGTAATGGGAACTCTCGAAGAAATGAAATTGAGGGCGCGCTCACCGGTCGAAAGTTACCGAATTTCTGCAGCAGTCGCCGTCACAACTGACAGCGTGTGCATGTGCCTCGCATCAAGCACCAGCACAGACTATTATTACGAGCAGAGAAAGAGGCAGAAACTTTTCCATCAAACGGCAGCCAGCCGGCACAGCACGCACACGCACCAACGTTAACTGGGGATGACCAGCCGCCGTGCTGGGAACTCTCGAAGAAAAGAAATGGTGAGCGCGCTCACCGGACGAAAGTTACCGAAATCCCGCCGCAGTCGCCGTCACAACTGACAGCGTGTGCATGTGCCTCGCATCAAGCACCAGCAGAGACTACTATTACGAGCAGAGAAGCGAGGCAGAAACTTTTCCGTCAGACGGCAGCCAGCCGGCACAGCACGCACACGCACAAACGTTGACTGGGGATAGCAAGCTGGCATGCTGGGACTCTCGAAGAAATGAAATGGGGTCGCGCTCACCGGACGAAAGTTATCGAATTACCGCAGAAGACGCCGTCACAACTGACAGCGTGTGCATGTGCCTCTAAGCAAGCACCAGCAGAGACTACTATTACGAGCAGAGAAGCGAGGCAGAGACTTTTTCGTCAAACGGCAGCCAGCCAGCGCAGCACGCACGCGCACCAACGTTTACTGGGCATAGCCAGCCGACGTGCTGGGAACTCTCAAAGAAATGAAATGGTGGGCGCGCTCACCGGACGAAAGTTACCGAATTCCCGCAGCAGTCGCCGTCACAACTGAGAGCGTGTGCATGTGCCTCGCAGCAAGCACCAGCAGAGACTACTATTGCTTGCAGAGAAGAGAGGCAGAAAGGTTTTCCATCAAAGGGCAGCCAGCCGGCACAGCACGCAGGCGCACCAACGTTAACTGGGGATAACCAGCCGCCGTGCTGGGAACTCTCGAAGAAAAGAAATGGTGAGCGCGCTCACCGGACGAAAGTTACCGAATTGCCGCCGCAGTCGCCGTCACAACTAACAGCGTGTGCATTTGCCTCGCAGCAAGTACCAGCAGAGACTGCTATTACGAGCAGAGAAGCGAGGCATAAACTTTTCCGTCAAGTGGCAGCCAGCCGGCACAGCACGCTCACGCACCAACGTTAACTGGGGATAGTCAGCTGTCGGGCTGGGAGTATCGAAGAAATGAAATGGTGGGCGCGCTCACCGGACGAAAGTTATCGAATTCCCGCAGCAGTCGCCGTCACAACTGACAGCGTGTGCATTTGCCTCGCAGCAAGCATCAGCAGAGACTACTATTACGAGCAGAGAAGCGAGGCAGAAACATTTCCGTCAAACAGCAGCCAGCCGGCACAGCGCGCACGCGCACAAACGTTAACTGGGATAGCCAGCCGGCGTGCTGGGAACTCTCAAAGAAATGAAATGGTGGGCGCGCTCACCGGACGAAAGTTACCGAATTCCCGCAGCAGTCGCCGTCACAACTGAGAGCGTGTGCATGTGCCTCGCAGCAAGCACCAGCAGAGACTACTATTGCTTGCAGAGAAGCGAGGCAGAAAGGTTTTCCATCAAAGGGCAGCCAGCCGGCACAGCACGCAGGCGCACCAACGTTAACTGGGGATAACCAGCCGCCGTGCTGGGAACTCTCGAAGAAAAGAAATGGTGAGCGCGCTCACCGGACGAAAGTTACCGAATTCCAGCAGCAGTCGCCGTCACAACTGCCTGCGTGTGCATGTGCCTCGCAGCAAGCAGCCAGCAGAGACAACTATTACGAGCAGAGAAGCGAGGCAGAAACTTTTCCGTCAAATGGCAGCCAGCCGGCACAGCACGCTCACGCACCAACGTTAACTGGGGATAGTCAGCTGTCGGGCTGGGGCTCTCGAAGAAATGAAATGGTGGGCGCGCTCACCGGACGAATGTTACCGAATTCCCGCAGCAGTCGCCTTAAAAACTGACAGCGTGTGCATTTTCCTCGTAGCAAGCATCAGCAGAGACTACTATTACGAGCAGAGAAGCGAGGCAGGAACATTTCCGTCCAACGGCAGCCAGCCGGCACAGCACGCACGCGCACAAACGTTAACTGGGATAGCCAGCCGGCATGTTGGGAACTCTCGTAGAAATGAAATGGTGGGCGCGCACACCCCACGAAAGTTACCGAATTCCCGCAGCAGTCGCCGTCACAAATGACAGCGTGTGCATGTGCCTCGCAGCAAGCACCAGCAGAGACTACTATTACGAGCATGGAAGCGAGGCAGAAACTTTCCCGTCAAATGGCAGCCAGCCGGCACAGCACGCACACGCACCAACGTTAACTGGGGATAGTCAGCTGTCGTGCTGGGACTCTCGAATAAAAGAAATGGTGGGCGCGCTCAACGGACGAAAGTTACCGAATTCCCGCAGCAGTCGCCGTCACAACTGACAGCGCGTGCATTTGCCTCGTAGCAAGGACCAGCACAGACTACTATTACGAGCAGAGAAGCGAGGCAGAAACCTTTCCGTCAAACGGCAGCCAGCCGGCACAGCACGCACGCGCACCAACGTTAACTGGGGATAGCCAGCCGGCGTGATGGGAACTCTCTAATAAATGAAATGGTGGGCGCGCTCACCGGACGAGAGTTACCGAATTCCCGCAGCAGTCGCCGTCACAACTGACAGCGTGTGCATGTGCCTCGCATCAAGCACCAGCACAGGCTATTATTACGAGCAGAGAAAGAGGCAGAAACTGTTCCATCAAACGGCAGCCAGCCGGCACAGCACGCACACGTACCAACGTTAACTGGGGATAACCAGCCGCCGTGCTGGGAACTCTCGAAGAAAAGAAATGGTGAGCGCGCTCACCGGACGAAAGTTACCGAAATCCCGCCGCAGTCGCCGTCACAACTGACAGCGTGTGCATGTGCCTCGCATCAAGCACCAGCAGAGACTACTATTACGAGCAGAGAAGCGAGGCAGAAACTTTTCCGTCAGACGGCAGCCAGCCGGCACAGCACGCACACGCACAAACGTTGACTGGGGATAGCCAGCTGGCGTGCTGGGACTCTCGAATAAATGAAATGGGGTCGCGCTCACCGGACGAAAGTTACCGAATTCCCGCAGCAGTAGCCGTCACAACTGAGAGCGTGTGCATGTGCCTCGCAACAATAACCAGCAGAGACTACTATTGCTTGCAGAGAAGCGAGGCAGAAACGTTTTCCATCAAAGGGCAGCCATCCGGCACAGCACGCAGGCGCACCAACGTTAACTGGGGATAACCAGCCGCCGTGCTGGGAACTCTCGAAGAAAAGAAATAGTGGGCGCGCTCACCGGACGAAAGTTACTTAATTGCCGCAGCAGTCGCCGTCACAACTGACAGCGTGCGCATGTGCCTAGCAGCAAGCACCAGCAGAGAGTACGATTACGAGCAGAGAAGCGAGGCAGAAACCTTTCCGTCAAACGGCAGCCAGCAGGCACAGCACGCACTCGCACCAACGTTAACTGGGGATAGGCAGCCGGCCGGCTGGGAACTCTTTAGGAATGAAATGGTGGGCGCGCTCACCGGATGAAAATTACCGAATTCCCGCAGCAGTCGCCGTCAACACTGCCGGCGTGTGCATGTGCATCGCAGCAAGCAGCAGCAGAGGCTTCTATTACGAGCAGAGAAGCGAGGCAGAAACTTTTCCGTCAAACGGCAGCCAGCCGGCACAGCACGCACGCGCACCAACGTTAACTGGGGATAGCCAGCCGGCGTGATGGGAACTCTCTAATAAATGAAATGGTGGGCGCGCTCATCGGACGAGAGTTACCGAATTCCCGCAGCAGTCGCCGTCACAACTGACAGCGTGTGCATGTGCCTCGCATCAAGCACCAGCACAGGCTATTATTACGAGCAGAGAAAGAGGCAGAAACTGTTCCATCAAACGGCAGCCAGCCGGCACAGCACGCACACGTACCAACGTTAACTGGGGATAACCAGCCGCCGTGCTGGGAACTCTCGAAGAAAAGAAATGGTGAGCGCGCTCACCGGACGAAAGTTACCGAAATCCGGCCGCAGTCTCCGTCACAACTGACAGCGTGTGCATGTGCCTCGCATCAAGCACCAGCAGAGACTACTATTACGAGCAGAGAAGCGAGGCAGAAACTTTTCCGTCAGACGGCAGCCAGCCGGCACAGCACGCACACGCACAAACGTTGACTGGGGATAGCCAGCTGGCGTGCTGGGACTCTCGAATAAATGAAATGGGGTCGCGCTCACCGGACGAAAGTTACCGAATTCCCGCAGCAGTCGCCGTCACAACTGAGAGCGTGTGCATGTGCCTCGCAGCAATAACCAGCAGAGACTACTATTGCTTGCAGAGAAGCGAGGCAGAAACGTTTTCCATCAAAGGGCAGCCAGCCGGCACAGCACGCAGGCGCACCAACGTTAACTGGGGATAACCAGCCGCCGTGCTGGGAACTCTCGAAGAAAAGAAATAGTGGGCGCGCTCACCGGACGAAAGTTACTTAATTGCCGCAGCAGTCGCCGTCACAACTGACAGCGTGCGCATGTGCCTAGCAGCAAGCACCAGCAGAGAGTACGATTACGAGCAGAGAAGCGAGGCAGAAACCTTTCCGTCAAACGGCAGCCAGCAGGCACAGCACGCACTCGCACCAACGTTAACTGGGGATAGGCAGCCGGCCGGCTGGGAACTCTTTAGGAATGAAATGGTGGGCGCGCTCACCGGATGAAAATTACCGAATTCCCGCAGCAGTCGCCGTCAACACTGCCGGCGTGTGCATGTGCATCGCAGCAAGCAGCCAGCAGAGACTACTATTACGAGCTGAGAAGCGAGGCGGAAACTTTTTCGTCAAACGGCAGCCAGCCAGCACAGCACGCACGCGCACCAACTCTAACTGGGGAAAGCCAGCCGGCGTGCTGGGAACTCTCGAAGAAATGAAATAGTGGGCGCGCTCACCGGACGAAAGTTACTTAATTGCCGCAGCAGTCGCCGTCACAACTGACAGCGTGCGCATGTGCCTAGCAGCAAGCACCAGCAGAGAGTACGATTACGAGCAGAGAAGCGAGGCAGAAACCTTTCCGTCAAACGGCAGCCAGCAGGCACAGCACGCACTCGCACCAACGTTAACTGGGGATAGGCAGCCGGCCGGCTGGGAACTCTTTAGGAATGAAATGGTGGGCGCGCTCACCTGATGAAAATTACCGAATTCCCACAGCAGTCGCCGTCACAACTGCCTGCGGGTGCATGTGCCTCGCAGCAAGCAGCCAGCAGAGACTACTATTACGAGCAGAGAAGCGTGGCAGAAACTTTTTCGTTTATAGGCAGCCGGCCGACACTGCACGCACGCGCACCACCGTTAACTGGGGATAACCAGGCGGCGTGCTGGGAACCTTTGAAGAAATGAAATGGTGGGCGCGCTCACTTGGCGAAAGGTCACAACTGCCAGCATGTGCATGTTCCTCGACGCAAGCAGCCAGCAGAGACTACTATTGCGAGCAGAGAAGCGATGCAGAAACTTTTCCGTTCAACGGCAGCCAGCCGGCACAGCACGCACGCGCACCAACGATAACTGGGGATAGCCAGCCGGCGCGCTGGGAACTCTCGAAGAAATGAAATGGTGGGCGCGCTCACCGCACGAAAGGTCACAACTGACAGCGTGTGCATGTGGCTCGCAGCAAGCAGCCAGCAGAAACTACTATTACGAGCAGAGAAGCGAGGCAGAAACTTTTTCCGTTAAACGGCAGCCAGCTGGCACAGCACGCACGCGCACCAACTTTAACTGGGATAGCCAGCCGGCGTGCTAGGAACTCTCAAAGAAATGAAATGGTGGGCGCGCTCACCGCACGAAAGGTTACAAATGCGAGCGTGTGCATGTTCTTCGCAGCAAGCAGCCAGCAGAAAATACTATTACAAGCAGAGAAGCGAGGCAGAAACTTTTTCATTTAGAGGAAGCCAGCCGGCACAGCACGCACGCGCAGCAACTTTAACTGGGGATAGCCAGCCGGCGTGCAGGGAACTCTCGAAGAAATGAAATGGTGGGCGCTCACCGGACGAAAGCGACCGAATTCCAGCAGCAGTCGCCGTCACAATTGACAGTGTGTGCACGTGCCTCGCAGCGAGCACCAGCAGAGACTACTATTACGAGCAAAGAAGCGAGGCAGAAACTTTTCCGTCAAACGGCAGCCAGCCGGCACAGCACGCACGTGCACCAACGTTAACTGGGGATAGCCAGCCGGCGTGCTGGGTACTCTCTAAGAAATGAAATGGTGGGCGCGCTCACCGAACTAAAATTACCGAAGACCCGCAGCAGTCGCCGTCAACACTGCCGGCGTGTGCATGTGCATCGCAGCAAGCAGCAAGCAGAGACTACTATTACGAGCTGAGAAGCGAGGCAGAATCTTTTCCGTCAAACGGCAGCCAGCCAGCCCAGCACGCACGCGCACCAACTCTAGCTGGGGAAAGCCAGCCGGCGTGCTGGGAACTCTCGAAGAAATGAAATAGTGGGCGCGCTCACCGGACGAAAGTTACTTAATTGCCGCAGCAGTCGCCGTCACAACTGACAGCGTGCGCATGTGCCTAGCAGCAAGCACCAGCAGAGAGTACGATTACGAGCAGAGAAGCGAGGCAGAAACCTTTCCGTCAAACGGCAGCCAGCAGGCACAGCACGCACTCGCACCAACGTTAACTGGGGATAGGCAGCCGGCCGGCTGGGAACTCTTTAAGAAATGAATTGGTGGGCGCGCTCACCGGATGAAAATTACCGAATTCCCACAGCAGTCGCTGTCACAACTGACAGCGTGTGCATGTGCCTCGCAACGAGCATTAGCAGAGACTACTATTACGAGCAGAGAAGCGAGGCAGAAACTTTTCCGTCAAACGGCAGCCAGCCGACACAGCACGTACCCGCACCAACGTTAACAGGGGATAGCCAGCCGGTGTGCTGGGAACTCTCGTAGAAATGAAATGGTGGGTGCGCTCACCGGACGAAAGTTACCGAATTCCCGCAGCAGTCGCCGTCAACACTGCCAGCGTGTGCATGTGCCTCGCAGCAAGCACCAGCAGATACTACGATTACGAGCAGAGAAGCGAGGCAGAAACTTTTCCTTCAAACTACAGCCAGCCGACACAGCACGTACCCGCACCAACGTTAACAGGGGATAGCCAGCCGGCGTGCTCGGAACTCTCGTAGAAATGAAATGGTGGGTGCGCTCACCGGACGAAAGTTACCGAATTCCCGCAGCAGTCGCCGTCACAACTGACAGCGTGTGCTTGTGCCTCGCAGCAAGCAGCCAGCAGAGACTAATATTACGAGCAGAGAAGCGAGGCAGAAATTTTCCGTCAAACGGCAGCAAGCCGACACAGCACGTACCCGCACCAACGTTAACTGGGGATAGCCAGCCGGCATGCTGGGAACTCTCGTAGAAATGAAATGGTGGGTGCGCTCACCGGACGAAAGTTACCGAATTCCCGCAGCAGTCGCCGTCACAACTGACAGCGAGTGCATTTGCCTCGCAGCAAGCAGCCAGCAGAGACTACTATTACGAGCAGAGAAGCGAGGCAGAAACTTTTCCGTCAAACGGCAGCCAGCCGGCACAGCGCGTACACGCACCAACGTTAACTGGGGAGAGCCAGCTGGCGTGCTGGGACTCTCGAAGAAATGAAATGGTGGGCGCGCTCACCGGACGAAAGTTACCGATTTCCCGCAGCAGTCGCCATCATAACTGCCAGCGTGTGTATGTGCCTCGCAGCAAGCAGCCAGCAGAAACTACTATTAGGAGCAGAGAAGCGAGGCAGAAACTTTTCCGTCAAACGGCAGCCAGCCGGCACAGCACGCACACGCACCAACGTTAACTGGGGATAGCCACCCGGCGTGCTGAGAACTCTCGAAGAAATGAAATGGTGGGCGCGCTCACCGGACGAAAGGTCACAACTGCCAGCGTGTGCATGTTCTTCGCAGCAAGCAGCCAGCAGAAACTACTATTAAGAGCAGAGAAGCGAAGCAGAAACTTTTTCCGTCAAACGGCAGCCAGCCGGCACAGCACGCACACGCACCAACGTTAACTGGGGATAGCCACCCGGCGTGCTGGGAACACTCGAAGAAATGAAATGGTGGGCGCGCTCACCGGACGAAAGGTCACAACTGCCAGCGTGTGCTTGTCCCTCGCAGCAAGCAGCCAGCAGAAACTACTATTACGAGCAGAGAAGCGAGGCAAACTTTCTCCGTTAAACGGCAGCCAGCCGGTACTGCACACACGCGCACAAACTTTAACTGCGGATAGCCAGCCGGCGTGCTGGGAACTCTCGAAGAAATGAAATGGTGGGCACGCTCACTGCACGAAAGGTCACAACTGCCAGCGTGTGCATGTTCCTCGCAGCAAGCAGCCAGCAGAAACTACTATTACGAGCAGAGAAGCGAGGCAGAATCTTTATTTGTTAAACGGCAGCCAGCCGGCACAGCAAGCACACGCACCATCCTTTATTGGGGATACCCAGCTGGCGTGCTGGTAACTCTCGAAGAAATGAAATGGTGGGCGCGCACTCCGGACGAAAGGTCACAACTGCCAGCGTGTGCATGTGCCTCGCAGCAAGCAGCCAGCAGAAACTACTATTACGAGCAGAGAAGCGAGGCAGAAACTTTTTCGTTTATAGGCAGCCAGCCGGCACAGCACGCACGCCCACCAACGTTAACTGGGGATGGCCAGCTGTCGCGCTGGGAACTCTCGAATAAATGAAATGGTGGGCGCGCTCACCGCACGAAAGGTCACAACTGACAGCGTGTGCATGTGCCTCGCAGCTAGCAGCCAGCAGAAACTACTATTACGAGCAGAGAAGCGAGGCAGAAACTTTTTCCGTTAAACGGCAGCCAGCCGGCACAGCACGCACGCGCAGCAACTTTAACTGGGGATAGCCAGCCGGCGTGCTGGGAACTCTCGAAGAAATGAAATGGTGGGCGCTCACCGGACGAAAGCTCCCGAATTCCAGCAGCAGTCGCCGTCACAATTGACAGGGTGTGCACGTGCCTCGCAGCGAGCACCAGCAGAGACTACTATTACGAGCAGACAAGCGAGGCAGAAACTTTTCCGTCAAACGGCAGCCAGCCGGCACAGCACGCACGTGCACCAACGTTAACTGGGGATAGCCAGCCGGCGTGCTGGGTACTCTCTAAGAAATGAAATAGTGGGCGCGCTCACCGGACGAAAGTTACTTAATTGCCGCAGCAGTCGCCGTCACAACTGACAGCGTGCGCATGTGCCTAGCAGCAAGCACCAGCAGAGAGTACGATTACGAGCAGAGAAGCGAGGCAGAAACCTTTCCGTCAAACGGCAGCCAGCAGGCACAGCACGCACTCGCACCAACGTTAACTGGGGATAGGCAGCCGGCCGGCTGGGAACTCTTTAGGAATGAAATGGTGGGCGCGCTCACCGGATGAAAATTACCGAATTCCCACAGCAGTCGCCGTCACAACCGCCTGCGGGTGCATGTGCCTCGCAGCAAGCAGCCAGCAGAGACTACTATTACGAGCAGAGAAGCGTGGCAGAAACTTTTTCGTTTATAGGCAGCCGGCCGACACTGCACGCACGCGCACCACCGTTAACTGGGGACAAACCAGGCGGCGTGCTGGGAACCTTTGAAGAAATGAAATGGTGGGCGCGCTCACTTGGCGAAAGGTCACAACTGCCAGCGTGTGCATGTTCCTCGACGCAAGCAGCCAGCAGAGACTACTATTGCGAGGAGAGAAGCGATGCAGAAACTTTTCCGTTCAACGGCAGCCAGCCGGCAGCGCACGCGCACCAACGTTAACTGGGGATAGCCAGCCGGTGTGCTGGGAACTCTCGAAGAAATGAAGTTGTGTTCGCGCTCACCGGACGAAAGGTCACAACTGCCAGCGTATCCATGTTCCTCGCAGCAAGCAGCCAGCAGAGACTACTATTGCGAGCAGAGAAGCGAGGCAGAAACTTTTCCGTTCAAAGGCAGCCATCCGGCAGCGCAAGCACACTAACGTTAACTGGGGATAGTCATCCGGCGTGCTGGGAACTCTCGAAGAAATGTAGTGGGCGCGCTCACCGGACGAAAGGACACAACTGCCAGCGTGTGCATGTTCCTAGCAGTAAGCAGCCAGCAGAGACTACTATTACGAGCAGAGAAGCGAGGCAGAAACTTTTTCGTTTATAGGCAGCCAGCCGGCACAGCACGCACGCGCACCAACGATAACTGGGGATAGCCAGCCGGCGCGCTGGGAACTCTCGAAGAAATGAAATGGTGGGCGCGCTCACCGCACGAAAGGTCACAACTGACAGCGTGTGCATGTGGCTCGCAGCAAGCAGCCAGCAGAAACTACTATTACGAGCAGAGAACCGAGGCAGAAACTTTTTCCGTTAAGCGGCAGCCAGCTGGCACAGCACGCACACGCACCAACTTTAACTGGGATAGCCAGCCGGCGTGCTAGGAACTCTCGAAGAAATGAAATGGTGGGCGCGCTCACCGCACGAAAGGTTACAACTGCGAGCGTGTGCATGTTCTTCGCAGCAAGCTGCCAGCAGAAACTACTATTACAAGCAGAGAAGCGAGGCAGAAACTTTTTCATTTAGAGGAAGCCAGCCGGCACAGCACGCACGCGCAGCAACTTTAACTGGGGATAGCCAGCCGGCGTGCTGGGAACTCTCGAAGAAATGAAATGGTGGGCGCTCACCGGACGAAAGCTCCCGAATTCCAGCAGCAGTCGCCGTCACAATTGACAGGGTGTGCACGTGCCTCGCAGCGAGCACCAGCAGAGACTACTATTACGAGCAGAGAAGCGAGGCAGAAACTTTTCCGTCAAACGGCAGCCAGCCGGCACAGCACGCACGTGCACCAACGTTAACTGGGGATAGCCAGCCGGCGTGCTGGGTACTCTCTAAGAAATGAAATGGTGGGCGCGCTCACCGGACTAAAATTACCGAAGTCCCGCAGCAGTCGCCGTCAACACTGCCGGCGTGTGCATGTGCATCGCAGCAAGCAGCCAGCAGAGACTACTATTACGAGCTGAGAAGCGAGGCAGAAACTTTTCCGTCAAACGGCAGCCAGCCAGCACAGCACGCACGCGCACCAACTCTAACTGGGGAAAGCCAGCCGGAGTGCTGGGAACTCTCGAAGAAATGAAATAGTGGGCGCGCTCACCGGACGAAAGTTACTTAATTGCCGCAGCAGTCGCCGTCACAACTGACAGCGTGCGCATGTGCCTAGCAGCAAGCACCAGCAGAGAGTACGATTACGAGCAGAGAAGCGAGGCAGAAACCTTTCCGTCAAACGGCAGCCAGCAGGCACAGCACGCACTCGCACCAACGTTAACTGGGGATAGGCAGCCGGCCGGCTGGGAACTCTTTAGGAGTGAAATGGTGGGCGCGCTCACCGGATGAAAATTACCGAAGTCCCGCAGCAGTCGCCGTCAACACTGCCGGCGTGTGCATGTGCATCGCAGCAAGCAGCCAGCAGAGACTACTATTACGAGCTGAGAAGCGAGGCAGAAACTTTTCCGTCAAACGGCAGCCAGCCGGCACAGCACGCACGTGCACCAACGTTAACTGGGGATAGCCAGCCGGCGTGCTGGGTACTCTCTAAGAAATGAAATGGTGGGCGCGCTCACCGGACGAAAGTTACTTAATTGCCGCAGCAGTCGCCGTCACAACTGACAGCGTGCGCATGTGCCTAGCAGCAAGCACCAGCAGAGAGTACGATTACGAGCAGAGAAGCGAGGCAGAAACCTTTCCGTCAAACGGCAGCCAGCAGGCACAGCACGCACTCGCACCAACGTTAACTGGGGATAGGCAGCCGGCCGGCTGGGAACTCTTTAAGAAATGAAATGGTGGGCGCGCTCACCGGATGAAAATTACCGAATTCCCACAGCAGTCGCCGTCACAACTGACAGCGTGTGCATGTGCCTCGCAACGAGCATTAGCAGAGACTACTATTACGAGCAGAGAAGCGAGGCAGAAACTTTTCCGTCAAACGGCAGCCAGCCGACACAGCACGTACCCGCACCAACGTTAACAGGGGATAGCCAGCCGGTGTGCTGGGAACTCTCGTAGAAATGAAATGGTGGGTGCGCTCACCGGACGAAAGTTACCGAATTCCCGCAGCAGTCGCCGTCAACACTGCCAGCGTGTGCATGTGCCTCGCAGCAAGCACCAGCAGATACTACGATTACGAGCAGAGAAGCGAGGCAGAAACTTTTCCTTCAAACTACAGCCAGCCGGCACAGCACGTACGCACACCAACGTTAACTGGGGATAACCAGCCGGCGTAATGGGAACTCTCCAATTAATGAAATGAAGGGCGCGCTCACTGGACGAAAGTTACCTAATTCCCGCAAAAGTCGCCGTCACAACTGACAGCGTGTGCATGTGCCTCGCAACGAGCACTAGCAGAGACTACTATTACGAGCAGAGAAGCGAGGCAGAAACTTTTCCGTCAAACGGCAGCCAGCCGACACAGCACGTACCCGCACCAACTTTAACAGGGGATAGCCAGCCGGCGTGCTCGGAACTCTCGTAGAAATGAAATGGTGGGTGCGCTCACCGGACGAAAGTTACCGAATTCCCGCAGCAGTCGCCGTCACAACTGACAGCGTGTGCATGTGCCTCGCAGCAAGCAGCCAGCAGAGACTAATATTACGAGCAGAGAAGCGAGGCAGAAACTTTTCCGTCAAACGGCAGCAAGCCGACACAGCACGTACCCGCACCAACGTTAACTGGGGATAGCCAGCCGGCATGCTGGGAACTCTCGTAGAAATGAAATGGTGGGTGCGCTCACCGGACGAAAGTTACCGAATTCCCGCAGCAGTCGCCATCATAACTGCCAGCGTGTGTATGTGCCTCGCAGCAAGCAGCCAGGAGAAACTACTATTACGAGCAGAGAAGCGAGGCAGAAACTTTTCCGTCAAACGGCAGCCAGCCGGCACAGCACGCACACGCACCAACGTTAACTGGGGATAGCCACCCGGCGTGCTGAGAACTCTCGAAGAAATGAAATGGTGGGCGCGCTCACCGGACGAAAGGTCACAACTGCCAGCGTGTGCTTGTCCCTCGCAGCAAGCAGCCAGCAGAAACTACTATTACGAGCAGAGAAGCGAGGCAAACTTTTTCCGTTAAACGGCAGCCAGCCGGTACGCACGCGAACAAACTTTAACTGGGGATAGCCAGCTGGCGTGGTGAGAACTCTCGACGAAATGAAATGGTGGACGCTCTCACCACACGAAAGGTCACAACTGCCAGCGTGTGCATGTTCCTCGCAGCAAGCAGCCAGCAGAAACTAGTATTACGAGCAGAGAAGCGAGGCAGAAACTTTTTCCGTTAAACGGCAGCCAGCCGGTACTGCACACACGCGCACAAACTTTAACTGCGGATAGCCAGCCGGCGTGCTGGGAACTCTCGAAGAAATGAAATGGTGGGCAAGCTCACTGCACGAAAGGTCACAATTGCCAGCGTGTGCATGTTCCTCGCAGCAAGCAGCCAGCAGAAACTACTATTACGAGCAGAGAAGCGAGGCAGAATCTTTATTTGTTAAACGGCAGCCAGCCGGCACAGCAAGCACACGCACCATCCTTTATTGGGGATACCCAGCCGGCGTGCTGGTAGCTCTCGAAGAAATGAAATGGTGGGCGCGCACTCCGGACGAAAGGTCACAACTGCCAGCGTGTGCATGTGCCTCGCAGCAAGCAGCCAGCAGAAACTACTATTACGAGCAGAGAAGCGAGGCAGAAACTTTTTCGTTTATAGGCAGCCAGCCGGCACAGCACGCACGCCCACCAAAGTTAACTGGGGATGGCCAGCTGTCGCGCTGGGAACTCTCGAATAAATGAAATGGTGGGCGCGCTCACCGCACGAAAGGTCACAACTGACAGCGTGTGCATGTGCCTCGCAGCAAGCAGCCAGCAGAAACTACTATCACAAGCTGAGAAGCGAGGCAGAAACTTTTTCATTTAGAGGGAGCCAGCCGGCACAGCACACACGCGCACCAACTTTAACTGGGGATAGCCAGCCGGCGTGCTGGGAACTCTCGAAAAAATGAAATGGTGGGCACGCCCACCGCACGAAAGGTCACAACTGCCAGCGTGTGCATGTTCCTCGCAGCAAGCAGCCAGCCGAAACTACTATTACGAGGAGAGAAGCGAGGCAGAATCTTTTTCCGTTAAACGGCAGCCAGCCGGCACAGCAAGCACACGCACCATCTTTTACTGGGGACAGCCAGCCGGCGTGCTGGGAACTCTCGAAGAAATGAAATGGTGGGCGCGCTCACCGCACGAAAGGTCACAACTGCCAGCGTGTGCATGTTCCTCGCAGCGAGCAGCCAGCAGAAACTAATATTACGAGCAGAGAAGCGAGGCAGAATATTTTTCGTTAAATGGCAGCCAGCCGGCACAGCACGCACGCGCACCAACGTTAACTGGGGATAGCCAGCCGTCGTGCTGGGAACTCTCGACGAAATGAAATGGCGCTCGCGCTCACTGGAAGAAAGGCCACAACTGCCAGCGTGTGCATGTTCCTCGCAGCAAGCATCCAGCAGAGACAACAGTTACGTGCAGAGAAGCGAGGCAGAATCTTTTCCGTTCAACGGCAGCCAGCCGGCACGGCTCGCACGCGCACCAACGTTAACTGGGGATAGCCAGCAGGTGTGCTGGGAACTCTCGAAAAAATGAAATGGTGGGCACGCCTACCGCACGAAAGGTCACAACTGCCAGCGTGTGCATGTTCCTCGCAGCAAGCAGCCAGCAGAAACTACTATTACGAGCAGAGAAGCGAGGCAGAATCTTTTTCCGTTAAACGGCAGCCAGCCGGCACAGCAAGCACACGCACCATCTTTTACTGGGGACAGCCAGCCGGCGTGCTGGGAACTCTCGAAGAAATGAAATGGTGGGCGCGCTCACCGCACGAAAGGTCACAACTGCCAGCGTGTGCATGTTCCTCGCAGCGAGCAGCCAGCAGAAACTAATATTACGAGCAGAGAAGCGAGGCAGAATATGTTTCGTTAAATGGCAGCCAGCCGGCACAGCACGCACGCGCACCAACGTTAACTGGGGATAGCCAGCCGTTGTGCTGGGAACTCTCGTCGAAATGAAATGGTGGGCGCGCTCACCGGAAGAAAGGACACAACTGCGAGCGTGTGCATGTGCCTCGCAGCAAGCAGACAGCAGAGACTACTACTACGAGTAGAGAAGCGAGGCAGAGTCTTTTCCGTTAAATGGCAGCCAGCCGGCACAGCACGCACACGCACCATCTTTTACTGGGGACAGCCAGCAGGCGTGCTGGGAACTCTCGAAGAAATGAAATGGTGGGCGCGCTCACCGCACGAAAGGTCACATCTGCCAGCGTGTGCATGTTCCTCGAAGCGAGCAGCAAGCAGAAACTAATATTACGAGCAGAGAAGCGAGGCAGAATATTTTTCGTTAAATGGCAGCCAGCCGGCACAGCACGCACGCGCACCAACGTTAACTGGGGATAGCCAGCCGTCGTGCTGGGAACTCTCGACGAAATGAAATGGTGCTCGCGCTCACTGGAAGAAAGGTCACAACTGCCAGCGTGTGCATGTTCCTCGCAGCAAGCATCCAGCAGAGACAACAGTTACGTGCAGAGAAGCGAGGCAGAATCTTTTCCGTTCAACGGCAGCCAGCCGGCACAGCTCGCACGCGCACCAACGTTAACTGGGGATAGCCAGCCGGCGTGCTGGGAACTCTCGAAGAAATGAAATAGTGGGCGCGCTCACCGCACGAAAGGTCACAACTTCCAGCGCGTGCATGTTCCTCGCAGCAAGCAGCCAGCAGAAACTACTATTACGAGCAGAGAAGCGAGGCAGAATATGTTTCGTTAAATGCCGGCCAGCCGGCACAGCACGCACGCGAACAAACGTTAAATAGGGATAGCCAGCCGGCGTGCTGGGAACTCTAGAAGAAAGAAATGGTGCTCGCGCTCACTGGACGAAAGGTCACAACTGCCAGCGTGTGCATGTGCCTCGCAGCAAGCAGCCAGCAGAAACTACTATCACGAGCAGAGAAGCGAGGCAGAATCTTTTCCGTTCAACGGCAGGCAGCCGGCACAGCTCGCACGCGCAGCAACGTTAACGGGGAAGAGCCAGCCGGCGTGCTGGCAACTCTCGAAGAAATGAAATGGTGGGCGCGCTCACAGGACTAAAATTACCGAAGTCCCGCAGCAGTCGCCGTCAACACTGCCGGCGTGTGCATGTGCATCGCAGCAAGCAGCCAGCAGAGACTACTATTACGGGCTGAGAAGCGAGGCAGAAACTTTTCCGTCAAACGGCAGCCAGCCAGCACAGCACGCACGCGCACCAACTCTAACTGGGGAAAGCCAGCCGGCGTGCTGGGAACTCTCGAAGAAATGAAATAGTGGGCGCGCTCACCGGACGAAAGTTACTTAATTGCCGCAGCAGTCGCCTTCACAACTGACAGCGTGCGCATGTGCCTAGCAGCAAGCACCAGCAGAGAGTACGATTACGAGCAGAGAAGCGAGGCAGAAACCTTTCCGTCAAACGGCAGCCAGCAGGCACAGCACGCACTCGCACCAACTTTAACTGGGGATAGGCAGCCGGCCGGCTGGGAACTCTTTAAGAAATGAAATGGTGGGCGCGCTCACCGGATGAAAATTACCGAATTCCCACAGCAGTCGCCGTCACAACTGACAGCGTGTGCATGTGCCTCGCAATGAGCATTAGCAGAGACTACTATTACGAGCAGAGAAGCGAGGCAGAAACTTTTCCGTCAAACGGCAGCCAGCCGACACAGCACGTACCCGCACCAACGTTAACAGGGGATAGCCAGCCGGTGTGCTGGGAACTCTCGTAGAAATGAAATGGTGGGTGCGCTCACCGGACGAAAGTTACCAAATTCCCGCAGCAGTCGCCGTCAACACTGCCAGCGTGTGCATGTGCATCACAGCAAGCACCAGAAGATACTACGATTACGAGCAGAGAAGCGAGGCAGAAACTTTTCCGTCAAACGGCAGCCAGCCGGTACAGCACGCACGTGCACCAACGTTAACTGGGGATAGCCAGCCGGCGTAATGGGAACTCTCCAAGAAATGAAATGAAGGGCGCGCTCACTGGACGAAAGTTACCTAATTCCCGCAAAAGTCGCCGTCACAACTGACAGCGTGTGCATGTGCCTCGCAACGAGCACTAGCAGAGACTACTATTACGAGCAGAGAAGCGAGGCAGAAACTTTTCCGTCAAACGGCAGCCAGCCGACACAGCACGTACCCGCACCAACGTTAACAGGGGATAACCAGCCGGCGTGCTCGGAAGTCTCGTAGAAATGAAATGGTTGGTGCGCTCACCGGACGAAAGTTACCGAATTCCCGCAGCAGTCGCCGTCACAACTGACAGCGTGTGCATGTGCCTCGCAGCAAGCAGCCAGCAGAGACTAATATTACGAGCAGAGAAGCGAGGCAGAAACTTTTCCGTCAAACGGCAGCAAGCCGACACAGCACGTACCCGCACCAACGTTAACTGGGGATAGCCAGCCGGCATGCTGGGAACTCTCGTAGAAATGAAATGGTGGGTGCGCTCACCGGACGAGTTACCGAATTCCCGCAGCAGTCGCCGTCACAACTGACAGCGAGTGCATGTGCCTCGCAGCAAGCAGCCAGCAGAGACTACTATTACGAGCAGAGAAGCGAGGCAGAAACTTTTCCGTCAAACGGCAGCCAGCCGGCACAGCGCGTACACGCACCAACGTTAACTGGGGAGAGCCAGCTGGCGTGCTGGTACTCTCGAAGAAATGAAATGGTGGGCGCGCTCACCGGACGAAATTTACCGATTTCCCGCAGCAGTCGCCATCATAACTGCCAGCGTGTGTATGTGCCTCGCAGCAAGCAGCCAGCAGAAACTACTATTACGAGCAGAGAAGCGAGGCAGAGACTTTTCCGTCAAACGGCAGCCAGCCGGCACAGCACGCACACGCACCAACGTTAACTGGGGATAGCCACCCGGCGTGCTGAGAACTCTCGAAGAAATGAAATGGTGGGCGCCCTCAGCGGACGAAAGGTCACAACTGCCAGCGTGTGCATGTTCTTCGCAGCAAGCAGCCAGCAGAAACTACTATTAAGAGCAGAGAAGCGAAGCAGAAACTTTTTCCGTCAAACGGCAGCCAGCCGGCACAACACGCACACGCACCAACGTTAACTGGGGATAGCCACCCGGCGTGCTGGGAACACTCGAAGAAATGAAATGGTGGGCGCGCTCACCGGACGAAAGGTCACAACTGCCAGCGTGTGCTTGTCCCTCGCAGCAAGCAGCCAGCAGAAACTACTATTACGAGCAGAGAAGCGAGGCAAACTTTTTCCGTTAAACGGCAGCCAGCCGGTACAGCACGCACGCGAACAAACTTTAACTAAGGATAGCCAGCTGGCGTGCTGGGAACTCTCGAAGAAATGAAATGGTGGACGCGCTCACCACACGAAAGGTCAAAACTGCCAGCGTGTGCATGTTCCTCGCAGCAAGCAGCCAGCAGAAACTAGTATTACGAGCAGAGAAGCAAGGCAGAAACTTTTTCCGTTAAACGGCAGCCAGCCGGTACTGCACACACGCGCACAAACTTTAACTGCGGATAGCCAGCCGGCGTGCTGGGAACTCTCGAAGAAATGAAATGGTGGGCACGCTCACTGCACGAAAGGTCACAACTGCCAGCGTGTGCATGTTAATCGCAGCAAGCAGCCAGCAGAAACTACTATTACGAGCAGAGAAGCGAGGCAGAATCTTTATTTGTTAAACGGCAGCCAGCCGGCACATCAAGCACACGCACCATCCTTTATTGGGGATACCCAGCCGGCGTGCTGGTAACTCTCGAAGAAATGAAATGGTGGGCGCGCACTCCGGACGAAAGGTCACAACTGCCAGCGTGTGCATGTGCCTCGCAGCAAGCAGCCAGCAGAAACTACTATTACGAGCAGAGAAGCGAGGCAGAAACTTTTTCGTTTATAGGCAGCCAGCCGGCACAGCACGCACGCCCACCAACGTTAACTGGGGATGACCAGCTGTCGCGCTGGGAACTCTCGAATAAATGAAATGGTGGGCGCGCTCACCGCACGAAAGGTCACAACTGACAGCGTGTGCATGTGCCTCGCAGCAAGCAGCCAGCAGAAACTACTATCACAAGCTGAGAAGCGAGGCAGAAACTTTTTCATTTAGAGGGAGCCAGCCGGCACTGCACACACGCGCACCAACTTTAACTGGGGATAGCCAGCCGGCGTGCTGGGAACTCTCGAAAAAATGAAATGGTGGGCACGCCCACCGCACGAAAGGTCACAACTGCCAGCGTGTGCATGTTCCTCGCAGCAAGCAGCCAGCAGAAACTACTATTACGAGCAGAGAAGCGAGGCAGAATCTTTTTCCGTTAAACGGCAGCCAGCCGGCACAGCAAGCACACGCACCATCTTTTACTGGGGACAGCCAGCTGGCGTGCTGGGAACTCTCGAAGAAATGAAATGGTGGGCGCGCTCACCGCACGAAAGGTCACAACTGCCAGCGTGTGCATGTTCCTCGCAGCGAGCAGCCAGCAGAAACTAATATTACGAGCAGAGAAGCGAGGCAGAATATTTTTCGTTAAATGGCAGCCAGCCGGCACAGCACGCACGCGCACCAACGTTAACTGGGGATAGCCAGCCGTCGTGCTGGGAACTCTCGACGAAATGAAATGGTGCTCGCGCTCACTGCAAGAAAGGTCACAACTGCCAGCGTGTGCATGTTCCTCGCAGCAAGCATCCAGCAGAGACAACAGTTACGTGCAGAGAAGCGAGGCAGAATCTTTTCCGTTCAACGGCAGCCAGCCGGCACAGCTCGCACGCGCACCAACGTTAACTGGGGATAGCCAGCAGGCGTGCTGGGAACTCTCGAAAAAATTGAAAGATGGGCACGCCTAGCGCACGAAAGGTCACAACTGCCAGCGTGTGCATGTTCCTCGCAGCAAGCAGCCAGCAGAAACTACTATTACGAGCAGAGAAGCGACGCAGAATCTTTTTCCGTTAAACGGCAGCCAGCCGGCACAGCAAGCACACGCACCATCTTTTACTGGGGACAGCCAGCCGGCGTGCTGGGAACTCTCGAAGAAATGAAATGGTGGGCGCGCTCACCGCACGAAAGGTCACAACTGCCAGCGTGTGCATGTTCCTCGCAGCGAGCAGCCAGCAGAAACTAATATTACGAGCAGAGAAGCGAGGCAGAATATGTTTCGTTAAATGGCAGCCAGCCGGCACAGCACGCACGCGCACCAACGTTAACTGGGGATAGCCAGCCGTTGTGCTGGGAACTCTCGTCGAAATGAAATGGTGCTCGCGCTCACTGGAAGAAAGGTCACAACTGCCAGCGTGTGCATGTTCCTCGCAGCAAGCATCCAGCAGAGACAACAGTTACGTGCAGAGACGCGAGGCAGAATCTTTTCCGTTCAACGGCAGCCAGCCGGCACAGCTCGCACGCGCACCAACGTTAACTGGGGATAGCCAGCCGGCGTGCTGGGAACTCTCGAAGAAATGAAATGGTGGGCGCGCTCACCGCACGAAAGGTCACATCTGCCAGCGTGTGCATGTTCCTCGAAGCGAGCAGCAAGCAGAAACTAATATTACGAGCAGAGAAGCGAGGCAGAATATTTTTCGTTAAATGGCAGCCAGCCGGCACAGCACGCACGCGCACCAACGTTAACTGGGGATAGCCAGCCGTCGTGCTGGGAACTCTCGACGAAATGAAATGGTGCTCGCGCTCACTGGAAGAAAGGTCACAACTGCCAGCGTGTGCATGTTCCTCGCAGCAAGCATCCAGCAGAGACAACAGTTACGTGCAGAGAAGCGAGGCAGAATCTTTTCCGTTCAACGGCAGCCAGCCGGCACAGCTCGCACGCGCACCAACGTTAACTGGGGATAGCCAGCCGGCGTGCTGGGAACTCTCGAAGAAATGAAATAGTGGGCGCGCTCACCGCACGAAAGGTCACAACTTCCAGCGCGTGCATGTTCCTCGCAGCAAGCAGCCAGCAGAAACTACTATTACGAGCAGAGAAGCGAGGCAGAATATGTTTCGTTAAATGCCGGCCAGCCGGCACAGCACGCACGCGAACAAACGTTAAATAGGGATAGCCAGCCGGCGTGCTGGGAACTCTAGAAGAAAGAAATGGTGCTCGCGCTCACTGGACGAAAGGTCACAACTGCCAGCGTGTGCATGTGCCTCGCAGCAAGCAGCCAGCAGAAACTACTATCACGAGCAGAGAAGCGAGGCAGAATCTTTTCCGTTCAACGGCAGGCAGCCGGCACAGCTCGCACGCGCAGCAACGTTAACGGGGAAGAGCCAGCCGGCGTGCTGGCAACTCTCGAAGAAATGAAATGGTGGGCGCGCTCACAGGACTAAAATTACCGAAGTCCCGCAGCAGTCGCCGTCAACACTGCCGGCGTGTGCATGTGCATCGCAGCAAGCAGCCAGCAGAGACTACTATTACGGGCTGAGAAGCGAGGCAGAAACTTTTCCGTCAAACGGCAGCCAGCCAGCACAGCACGCACGCGCACCAACTCTAACTGGGGAAAGCCAGCCGGCGTGCTGGGAACTCTCGAAGAAATGAAATAGTGGGTGCGCTCACCGGACGAAAGTTACCAAATTCCCGCAGCAGTCGCCGTCAACACTGCCAGCGTGTGCATGTGCATCACAGCAAGCACCAGAAGATACTACGATTACGAGCAGAGAAGCGAGGCAGAAACTTTTCCGTCAAACGGCAGCCAGCCGGTACAGCACGCACGTGCACCAACGTTAACTGGGGATAGCCAGCCGGCGTAATGGGAACTCTCCAAGAAATGAAATGAAGGGCGCGCTCACTGGACGAAAGTTACCTAATTCCCGCAAAAGTCGCCGTCACAACTGACAGCGTGTGCATGTGCCTCGCAACGAGCACTAGCAGAGACTACTATTACGAGCAGAGAAGCGAGGCAGAAACTTTTCCGTCAAACGGCAGACAGCCGACACAGCACGTACCCGCACCAACGTTAACAGGGGATAACCAGCCGGCGTGCTCGGAAGTCTCGTAGAAATGAAATGGTTGGTGCGCTCACCGGACGAAAGTTACCGAATTCCCGCAGCAGTCGCCGTCACAACTGACAGCGTGTGCATGTGCCTCGCAGCAAGCAGCCAGCAGAGACTAATATTACGAGCAGAGAAGCGAGGCAGAAACTTTTCCGTCAAACGGCAGCAAGCCGACACAGCACGTACCCGCACCAACGTTAACTGGGGATAGCCAGCCGGCATGCTGGGAACTCTCGTAGAAATGAAATGGTGGGTGCGCTCACCGGACGAGTTACCGAATTCCCGCAGCAGTCGCCGTCACAACTGACAGCGAGTGCATGTGCCTCGCAGCAAGCAGCCAGCAGAGACTACTATTACGAGCAGAGAAGCGAGGCAGAAACTTTTCCGTCAAACGGCAGCCAGCCGGCACAGCGCGTACACGCACCAACGTTAACTGGGGAGAGCCAGCTGGCGTGCTGGTACTCTCGAAGAAATGAAATGGTGGGCGCGCTCACCGGACGAAATTTACCGATTTCCCGCAGCAGTCGCCATCATAACTGCCAGCGTGTGTATGTGCCTCGCAGCAAGCAGCCAGCAGAAACTACTATTACGAGCAGAGAAGCGAGGCAGAAACTTTTCCGTCAAACGGCAGCCAGCCGGCACAGCACGCACACGCACCAACGTTAACTGGGGATAGCCACCCGGCGTGCTGAGAACTCTCGAAGAAATGAAATGGTGGGCGCCCTCAGCGGACGAAAGGTCACAACTGCCAGCGTGTGCATGTTCTTCGCAGCAAGCAGCCAGCAGAAACTACTATTAAGAGCAGAGAAGCGAAGCAGAAACTTTTTCCGTCAAACGGCAGCCAGCCGGCACAACACGCACACGCACCAACGTTAACTGGGGATAGCCACCCGGCGTGCTGGGAACACTCGAAGAAATGAAATGGTGGGCGCGCTCACCGGACGAAAGGTCACAACTGCCAGCGTGTGCTTGTCCCTCGCAGCAAGCAGCCAGCAGAAACTACTATTACGAGCAGAGAAGCGAGGCAAACTTTTTCCGTTAAACGGCAGCCAGCCGGTACAGCACGCACGCGAACAAACTTTAACTGGGGATAGCCAGCTGGCGTGCTGGGAACTCTCGAAGAAATGAAATGGTGGACGCGCTCACCACACGAAAGGTCAAAACTGCCAGCGTGTGCATGTTCCTCGCAGCAAGCAGCCAGCAGAAACTAGTATTACGAGCAGAGAAGCAAGGCAGAAACTTTTTCCGTTAAACGGCAGCCAGCCGGTACTGCACACACGCGCACAAACTTTAACTGCGGATAGCCAGCCGGCGTGCTGGGAACTCTCGAAGAAATGAAATGGTGGGCACGCTCACTGCACGAAAGGTCACAACTGCCAGCGTGTGCATGTTAATCGCAGCAAGCAGCCAGCAGAAACTACTATTACGAGCAGAGAAGCGAGGCAGAATCTTTATTTGTTAAACGGCAGCCAGCCGGCACATCAAGCACACGCACCATCCTTTATTGGGGATACCCAGCCGGCGTGCTGGTAACTCTCGAAGAAATGAAATGGTGGGCGCGCACTCCGGACGAAAGGTCACAACTGCCAGCGTGTGCATGTGCCTCGCAGCAAGCAGCCAGCAGAAACTACTATTACGAGCAGAGAAGCGAGGCAGAAACTTTTTCGTTTATAGGCAGCCAGCCGGCACAGCACGCACGCCCACCAACGTTAACTGGGGATGGCCAGCTGTCGCGCTGGGAACTCTCGAATAAATGAAATGGTGGGCGCGCTCACCGCACGAAAGGTCACAACTGACAGCGTGTGCATGTGCCTCGCAGCAAGCAGCCAGCAGAAACTACTATCACAAGCTGAGAAGCGAGGCAGAAACTTTTTCATTTAGAGGGAGCCAGCCGGCACTGCACACACGCGCACCAACTTTAACTGGGGATAGCCAGCCGGCGTGCTGGGAACTCTCGAAAAAATGAAATGGTGGGCACGCCCACCGCACGAAAGGTCACAACTGCCAGCGTGTGCATGTTCCTCGCAGCAAGCAGCCAGCAGAAACTACTATTACGAGCAGAGAAGCGAGGCAGAATCTTTTTCCGTTAAACGGCAGCCAGCCGGCACAGCAAGCACACGCACCATCTTTTACTGGGGACAGCCAGCTGGCGTGCTGGGAACTCTCGAAGAAATGAAATGGTGGGCGCGCTCACCGCACGAAAGGTCACAACTGCCAGCGTGTGCATGTTCCTCGCAGCGAGCAGCCAGCAGAAACTAATATTACGAGCAGAGAAGCGAGGCAGAATATTTTTCGTTAAATGGCAGCCAGCCGGCACAGCACGCACGCGCACCAACGTTAACTGGGGATAGCCAGCCGTCGTGCTGGGAACTCTCGACGAAATGAAATGGTGCTCGCGCTCACTGCAAGAAAGGTCACAACTGCCAGCGTGTGCATGTTCCTCGCAGCAAGCATCCAGCAGAGACAACAGTTACGTGCAGAGAAGCGAGGCAGAATCTTTTCCGTTCAACGGCAGCCAGCCGGCACAGCTCGCACGCGCACCAACGTTAACTGGGGATAGCCAGCAGGCGTGCTGGGAACTCTCGAAAAAATTGAAAGATGGGCACGCCTAGCGCACGAAAGGTCACAACTGCCAGCGTGTGCATGTTCCTCGCAGCAAGCAGCCAGCAGAAACTACTATTACGAGCAGAGAAGCGACGCAGAATCTTTTTCCGTTAAACGGCAGCCAGCCGGCACAGCAAGCACACGCACCATCTTTTACTGGGGACAGCCAGCCGGCGTGCTGGGAACTCTCGAAGAAATGAAATGGTGGGCGCGCTCACCGCACGAAAGGTCACAACTGCCAGCGTGTGCATGTTCCTCGCAGCGAGCAGCCAGCAGAAACTAATATTACGAGCAGAGAAGCGAGGCAGAATATGTTTCGTTAAATGGCAGCCAGCCGGCACAGCACGCACGCGCACCAACGTTAACTGGGGATAGCCAGCCGTTGTGCTGGGAACTCTCGTCGAAATGAAATGGTGCTCGCGCTCACTGGAAGAAAGGTCACAACTGCCAGCGTGTGCATGTTCCTCGCAGCAAGCATCCAGCAGAGACAACAGTTACGTGCAGAGACGCGAGGCAGAATCTTTTCCGTTCAACGGCAGCCAGCCGGCACAGCTCGCACGCGCACCAACGTTAACTGGGGATAGCCAGCCGGCGTGCTGGGAACTCTCGAAGAAATGAAATGGTGGGCGCGCTCACCGGAAGAAAGGACACAACTGCGAGCGTGTGCATGTGCCTCGCAGCAAGCAGACAGCAGAGACTACTATTACGAGTAGAGAAGCGAGGCAGAGTCTTTTCCGTTAAATGGCAGCCAGCCGGCACAGCACGCACACGCACCATCTTTTACTGGGGACAGCCAGCAGGCGTGCTGGGAACTCTCGAAGAAATGAAATAGTGGGCGCGCTCACCGCACGAAAGGTCACATCTGCCAGCGTGTGCATGTTCCTCGAAGCGAGCAGCAAGCAGAAACTAATATTACGAGCAGAGAAGCGAGGCAGAATATTTTTCGTTAAATGGCAGCCAGCCGGCACAGCACGCACGCGCACCAACGTTAACTGGGGATAGCCAGCCGTCGTGCTGGGAACTCTCGACGAAATGAAATGGTGCTCACGCTCACTGGAAGAAAGGTCACAACTGCCAGCGTGTGCATGTTCCTCGCAGCAAGCATCCAGCAGAGACAACAGTTACGTGCAGAGAAGCGAGGCAGAATCTTTTCCGTTCAACGGCAGCCAGCCGGCACAGCTCGCACGCGCACCAACGTTAACTGGGGATAGCCAGCCGGCGTGCTGGGAACTCTCGAAGAAATGAAATGGTGGGCCCGCTCACCGGAAGAAAGGACACAACTGCGAGCGTGTGCATGTGCCTCGCAGCAAGCAGACAGCAGAGACTACTATTACGAGTAGAGAAGCGAGGCAGAGTCTTTTCCGTTAAATGGCAGCCAGCCGGCACAGCACGCACACGCAGCACCTTTAACTGAGGATAGCCAGCCGGCGTGCTGGGAACTCTCGAAGAAATGAAATAGTGGGCGCGCTCACCGCACGAAAGGTCACAACTTCCAGCGCGTGCATGTTCCTCGCAGCAAGCAGCCAGCAGAAACTACTATTACGAGCAGAGAAGCGAGGCAGAATATGTTTCGTTAAATGCCGGCCAGCCGGCACAGCACGCACGCGCACAAACGTTAAATAGGGATAGCCAGCCGGCGTGCTGGGAACTCTAGAAGAAAGAAACGGTGCTCGCGCTCACTGGACGAAAGGTCACAACTGCCAGCGTGTGCATGTTCCTCGCAGCAAGCATCCCGCAGAGACAACTATTACGAGCAGAGAAGCGAGGCAGAATCTTTTCCGTTCAACGGCAGCCAGCTGGCACAGCTCGCACGCGCAGCAACGTTAACGGGGAAGAGCCAGCCGGCGTGCTGGCAACTCTCGAAGAAATGAAATGGTGGGCGCGCTCACCGGACTAAAATTACCGAAGTCCCGCAGCAGTCGCCGTCAACACTGCCGGCGTGTGCATGTGCATCGCAGCAAGCAGCCAGCAGAGACTACTATTACGGGCTGAGAAGCGAGGCAGAAACTTTTCCGTCAAACGGCAGCCAGCCAGCACAGCACGCACGCGCACCAATTCTAACTGGGGAAAGCCAGCCGGCGTGCTGGGAACTCTCGAAGAAATGAAATAGTGGGCGCGCTCACCGGACGAAAGTTACTTAATTGCCGCAGCAGTCGCCTTCACAACTGACAGCGTGCGCATGTGCCTAGCAGCAAGCACCAGCAGAGAGTACGATTACGAGCAGAGAAGCGAGGCAGAAACCTTTCCGTCAAACGGCAGCCAGCAGGCACAGCACGCACTCGCACCAACGTTAACTGGGGATAGGCAGCCGGCCGGCTGGGAACTCTTTAGGAAATTAAATGGTGGGCGCGCTCACCGGATGAAAATTACCGAATTCCCACAGCAGTCGCCGTCACAACTGCCTGCGGGTGCATGTGCCTCGCAGCAAGCAGCCAGCAGAGACTACTATTACGAGCTGAGAAGCGAGGCAGAAACTTTTCCTTCATACGGCAGCCAGCCGGCACAGCACGCACGCGCAGCAACTTTAACTGGGGATAGCCAGCCGGCGTGCTGGGAACTCTCGAAGAAATGAAATGGTGGGCGCTCACCGGACGAAAGCTACCGAATTCCAGCAGCAGTCGCCGTCACAATTGACAGTGTGTGCACGTGCCTCGCAGCGAGCACCAGCAGAGACTACTATTACGAGCAGAGAAGCGAGGCCGAAACTTTTCCGTCAAACGGCAGCCAGCCGGCACAGCACGCACGTGCACCAACGTTAACTGGGAATAGCCAGCCTGCGTGCTGGGTACTCTCTAAGAAATGAAATGGTGGGCGCGCTCACCGGACTAAAATTACCGAAGTCCCGCAGCAGTCGCCGTCAACACTGCCGGCGTGTGCATGTGCATCGCAGCAAGCAGCCAGCAGAGACTACTATTACGAGCTGAGAAGCGAGGCAGAAACTTTTCCGTCAAACGGCAGCCAGCCAGCACAGCACGCACGGGCACCAACTCTAACTGGGGAAAGCCAGCCGGCGTGCTGGGAACTCTCGAAGAAATGAAATAGTGGGCGCGCTCACCGGACGAAAGTTACTTAATTGCCGCAGCAGTCGCAGTCACAACTGACAGCGTGCGCATGTGCCTAGCAGCAAGCACCAGCAGAGAGTACGATTACGAGCAGAGAAGCGAGGCAGAAGCCTTTCCGTCAAACGGCAGCCAGCAGGCACAGCACGCACTCGCACCAACGTTAACTGGGGATAGGGAGCCGGCCGGCTGGGAACTCTTTAAGAAATGAAATGGTGGGTGCGCTCACTGGACGAAAGTTACCGAATTCCCGCAGCAGTCGCCGTCACAACTGAGAGCGTGTGCATGTGCCTCGCAGCAAGCAGCCAGCAGAGACTAATATTACGAGCAGAGAAGCGAGGCAGAAACTTTTCCGTCAAACGGCAGCAAGCCGACACAGCACGTACCCGCACCAACGTTAACTGGGGATAGCCAGCCGGCATGCTGGGAACTCTCGTAGAAATGAAATGGTGGGTGCGCTCACCGGACGAAAGTTACCGAATTCCCGCAGCAGTCGCCCTCACAACTGACAGCGAGTGCATGTGCCTCGCAGCAAGCAGCCAGCAGAGACTATTATTACGAGCAGAGAAGCGAGGCAGAAACTTTTCCGTCAAACGGCAGCCAGCCGGCACAGCGCGTACACGCACCAACGTTAACTGGGGAGAGCCAGCTGGCGTGCTGGGACTCTCGAAGAAATGAAATGGTGGGCGCGCTCACCGGACGAAAGTTACCGATTTCCCGCAGCAGTCGCCATCATAACTGCCAGCGTGTGTATGTGCCTCGCAGCAAGCGCCAGCAGAGACTACTATTGCGAGCAAAGACGTGAGGCTGAAACTTTCCCGTCAAACGGCAGCCAGCCGGCACAGCGCGTACACGCACCAACGTTAACTGGGGATGGACAGCCGGTGTGCTGGGACTCTCGAAGAAATGAAATGGTGGGCGCGCTCACCGGACGAAAGTTACCGAATTCACGCAGCATTCGCCGTCACAACTGCCAGCGTGTGCATGTTCTTCGCAGCAAGCAGCCAGCAGAAACTACTATTAGGAGCAGAGAAGCGAAGCAGAAACTTTTTCCGTCAAACGGCAGCCAGCCGGCACAGCACGCACACGCACCAACGTTAACTGGGGATAGCCACCCGGCGTGCTGGGAACACTCGAAGAAATGAAATGGTGGGCGCGCTCACCGGACGAAAGGTCACAACTGCCAGCGTGTGCTTGTCCCTCGCAGCAAGCAGCCAGCAGAAACTACTATTACGAGCAGAGAAGCGAGGCAAACTTTTTCCGTTAAACGGCAGCCAGCCGGTACAGCACGCACGCGAACAAACTTTAACTGGGGATAGCCAGCTGGCGTGCTGGGAACTCTCGAAGAAATGAAATGGTGGACGCGCTCACCACACGAAAGGTCACAACTGCCAGCGTGTGCATGTTCCTCGCAGCAAACAGCCAGCAGAAACTAGTATTACGAGCAGAGAAGCGAGGCAGAAACTTTTTCCGTTAAACGGCAGCCAGCCGGTACTGCACACACGCGCACAAACTTTAACTGCGGATAGCCAGCCGGCGTGCTGGGAACTCTCGAAGAAATGAAATGGTGGGCACGCTCACTGCACGAAAGGTCACAACTGCCAGCGTGTGCATGTTCCTCGCAGCAAGCAGCCAGCAGAAACTACTATTACCAGCAGAGAAGCGAGGCAGAATCTTTCTTTGTTAAACGGCAGCCAGCCGGCACAGCAAGCACACGCACCATCCTTTATTGGGGATACCCAGCCGGCGTGCTCGTAACTCTCGAAGAAAGGAAATGGTGGGCGCGCACTCCGGACGAAAGGTCACAACTGCCAGCGTGTGCATGTTCCTCGCAGCAAGCAGCCAGCAGAAACTTCTATTAGGAGCAGAGAAGCGAGGCAGAATCTTTTTCCGTTAAACGGCAGCCAGCCGGCACAGCAAGCACACGCACCATCTTTTACTGGGGACAGCCAGCCGGCGTGCTGGGAACTCTCGAAGAAATGAAATGGTGGGCGCGCTCACCGCACGAAAGGTCACAACTGCCAGCGTGTGCATGTTCCTCGCAGCGAGCAGCCAGCAGAAACTAATATTACGAGCAGAGAAGCGAGGCAGAATATTTTTCGTTAAATGGCAGCCAGCCGGCACAGCACGCACGCGCACCAACGTTAACTGGGGATAGCCAGCCGTCGTGCTGGGAACTCTCGACGAAATGAAATGGTGCTCGCGCTCACTGGAAGAAAGGTCACAACTGCCAGCGTGTGCATGTTCCTCGCAGCAAGCATCCAGCAGAGACAACAGTTACCTGCAGAGAAGCGAGGCAGAATCTTTTCTGTTCAACGGCAGCCAGCCGGCACAGCTCGCACGCGCACCAACGTTAACTGGGGATAGCCAGCCGGCGTGCTGGGAACTCTCGAAGAATTGAAATGGTGGGCGCGCTCACCGGAAGAAAGGACACAACTGCGAGCTTGTGCATGTGCCTCGCAGCAAGAAGACAGCAGAGACTACTATTACGAGTAGAGAAGCGAGGCAGAGTCTTTTCCGTTAAATGGCCGCCAGCCGGCACAGCACGCACACGCAGCACCTATAACTGAGGATAGCCAGCCGGCGTGCTGGGAACTCTCGAAGAAATGAAATAGTGGGCGCGCTCACCGCACGAAAGGTCACAACTTCCAGCGTGTGCATGTTCCTCGCAGCAAGCAGCCAGCAGAAACTACTATTACGAGCAGAGAAGCGACGCAGAATATGTTTCGTTAAATGCCGGCCAGCCGGCACAGCACGCACGCGCACAAACGTTAAATAGGGATAGCCAGCCGGCGTGCTGGGAACTCTAGAAGAAAGAAATGGTGCTCGCGCTCACTGGACGAAAGGTCACAACTGCCAGCGTGTGCATGTTCCTCGCAGCAAGCATCCAGCAGAGACAACTATTACGAGCAGAGAAGCGAGGCAGAATCTTATCCGTTCAACGGCAGCCAGCTGGCACAGCTCGCACGCGCACCAACGTTAACTGGGGATAGCCAGCCGGCGTGCTGGGAACTCTCGAAGAAATGAAATGGTGGGTGCGCTCACCGGAAGAAAGGTCACAACTGCCAGCGTGTGCATGTGCCTCGCAGCAAGCAGCCAGCAGAAAATACTATCACGAGCAGAGAAGCGAGGCAGAATCTTTTCCGTTCAACGGCAGGCAGCCGGCACAACTCGCACGCGCAGCAACGTTAACGGGGAAGAGCCAGCCGGCGTGCTGGCAACTCTCGAAGAAATGAAATGGTGGGCGCGCTCACCGGAAGGTCACAACTGCCAGCGTGTGCATGCGCCTCGCAGCAAGCAGACAGCAGAGACAACTATTACGAGCAGAGAAGCGAAGCAGAAACTTTTCCGTTCACGGCAGCCAACCGGCAGCGCACGCGCACCAACGTTAACTGGGGATAGCCAGCCGGTGTGCTGGGAACTCTCGAAGAAATGAAGTGGTGGGCGCGCTCACCGGACCAAAGTGACCGAATTCCCGCAGCACTCGCCGTCACAATTGCCAGCGTGCGCATGTGCCTCGCAGCAAGCAACAGCAGAGATTGCTATTACGAGCAGAGAAACGAGGCACAAACTTTACTGGAAAACGGAAGCAAACAGGCACAGCACGAGCGCGCACCAACGTTCACTGGGGATAGCCAGCCGGCGTGCTGGGAACTCTCGAAGAAATGAAATGGTGGGGCGCTCACCAGACGAAAGGTCACAACTGCCAGCGTGTGCATGTGCCTCGCAGCAAGCAGCCAGCAGAGACTATTTATTACGACCGGAGAATCAAGGCAGAATCTTTTTCGTTATATGGCAGCCGGCCGACACTGCACGCACGCGCACCAACGTTAACCTGAGATAACCAGCCGGCGTGCTGGGAACTTTTGAAGAAATGAAATGGTGGTCGCGCTCTCTTGGCGAAAGGTCACAACTGCCAGCGTGTGCATGTTCCTCGACGCAAGCAGCCAGCAGAGACTACTATTGCGAGCAGAGAAGCGATGCAGAAACTTTTCCGTTCAACGGCAGCCAGCCGGCAGCGCACGCGCACCAACGTTAACTGGGGATAGCCAGCCGGTGTGCTGGGAACTCTCGAAGAAATGAAGTGGTGGGCGCGCTCACCGGACGAAAGGTCACAACTGCCAGCGTGTCCATGTTACTCGCAGCAAGCAGCCAGCAGAGACTACTATTGCGAGCAGAGAAGCGAGGCAGAAACTTTTCCGTTCAACGGCAGCCAGCCGGCAGCGCACGCGCACCAACGTTAACTGGGGATAAGCAGCAGGCGTGTTGGGAACTCTTGAAGAAATGAAATGGTGGGCGCGATCACCGGGCGAAAGGTCACAACTGTCAGCGTGTGCATGTTCCTCGCAGCAAGCAGCCAGCAGAGATTACTATTGCGAGCAGAGAAGCGAGGCAGAAACTTTTCCGTTCAAGGGCAGCCATCCGGCAGCGCACGCACACCAACGTTAACTGGGGATAGCCAGCCGGCGTGCTGGGAACTCTCGAAGAAATGAAGTAGTGGGCGCGCTCACCGGACGAAAGGACACAACTGCCAGCGTGTGCATGTTCCTAGCAGTAAGCAGCCAGCAGAGACTACTATTACGAGCAGAGAAGCGAGGCAGAAACTTTTTCCGTTAAACGGCAGCCAGCTGGCACAGCACGCACACGCACCAACTTTAACTGGGATAGCCAGCCGGCGTGCTAGGAACTCTCGAAGAAATGAAATGGTGGGCGAGCTCACCGCACGAAAGGTTACAACTGCGAGCGTGTGCATGTTCTTCGCAGCAAGCAGCCAGCAGAAACTACTATTATAAGCAGAGAAGCGAGGCAGAAACTTTTTCATTTAAAGGAAGCCAGCCGGCACAGCACGCAAGCGCAGCAACTTTAACTGGGGATAGCCAGCCGGCGTGCTGGGAACTCTCGAAGAAATGAAATGGTGGGCGCTCACCGGACGAAAGTTACCGAATTCCAGCAGCAGTCGCCGTCACAATTGACAGCGTGTGCACGTGCCTCGCAGCGAGCACCAGCAGAGACTACTATTACGTGCAGAGAAGCGAGGCAGAAACTTTTCCGTCAAACCGCAGCCAGCCGGCACAGCACGCACGCGCACCAACGTTAACTGGGGATAGCCACCCGGCGTGCTGAGAACTCTCGAAGAAATGAAATGGTGGGCGCCCTCAGCGGACGAAAGGTCACAACTGCCAGCGTGTGCATGTTCTTCGCAGCAAGCACCCAGCAGAAACTACTATTAGGAGCAGAGAAGCGAAGCAGAAACTTTTTCCGTCAAACGGCAGCCAGCCGGCACAGCACGCACACGCACCAACGTTACTGGGGATAGCCACCCGGCGTGCTGGGAACACTCGAAGAAATGAAATGGTGGGCGCGCTCACCGGACGAAAGGTCACAACTGCCAGCGTGTGCTTGTCCCTCGTAGCAAGCAGCCAGCAGTAACTACTATTACGAGCAGAGAAGCGAGGCAAACTTTTTCCGTTAAACGGCAGCCAGCCGGTACAGCACGCACGCGAACAAATTTTAACTGGGGATAGCCAGCTGGCGTGCTGGGAACTCTCGAAGAAATGAAATGGTGGACGCGCTCACCACACGAAAGGTCACAACTGCCAGCGTGTGCATGTTCCTCGCAGCAAGCAGCCAGCAGAAACTAGTATTACGAGCAGAGAAGCGAGGCAGAAACTTTTTCCGTTAAACGGCAGCCAGCCGGTACTGCACACACGCGCACAAACTTTAACTGCGGATAGCCAGCCGGCGTGCTGGGAACTCTCGAAGAAATGAAATGGTGGGCACGCTCACTGCACGAAAGGTCACAACTGCCAGCGTGTGCATGTTCCTCGCAGCAAGCAGCCAGCAGAAACTACTATTACGAGCAGAGAAGCGAGGCAGAATCTTTCTTTGTTAAACGGCAGCCAGCCGGCACAGCAAGCACACGCACCATCCTTTATTGGGGATACCCAGCCGGCGTGCTGGTAACTCTCGAAGAAAGGAAATGGTGGGCGCGCACTCCGGACGAAAGGTCGCAACTGCCAGCGTGTGCATGTGCCTCGCAGCAAGCAGCCAGCAGAAACTACTATTACGAGCAGAGAAGCGAGGCAGAAACTTTTTCGTTTATAGGCAGCCAGCCGGCACAGCACGCACGCCCACCAACGTTAACTGGGGATGGCCAGCTGTCGCGCTGGGAACTCTCGAATAAATGAAATGGTGGGCGCGCTCACCGCACGAAAGGTCACAACTGACAGCGTGTGCATGTGCCTCGCAGCAAGCAGCCAGCAGAAACTACTATCACAAGCTGAGAAGCGAGGCAGAAACTTTTTCATTTAGAGGGAGCCAGCCGGCACAGCACACACGCGCACCAACTTTAACTGGGGATAGCCAGCCGGCGTGCTGGGAACTCTCGAAAAAATGAAATGGTGCTCGCGCTCACTGGAAGAAAGGTCACAACTGCCAGCGTGTGCATGTTCCTCGCAGCAAGCATCCAGCAGAGACAACAGTTACGTGCAGAGAAGCGAGGCAGAATGTTTTCCGTTTAACGGCAGCCAGCCGGCACAGCTCGCACGCGCACCAACGTTAACTGGGGATAGCCAGCCGGCGTGCTGGGAACCTTCGAAGAAAATAAATGGTGGGCGCGCTCACCGGAAGAAAGGACACAACTGCGAGCGTGTGCATGTGCCTCGCAGCAAGCAGACAGCAGAGACTACTATTACGAGTAGAGAAGCGAGGCAGAGTCTTTTCCGTTAAATGGCCGCCAGCCGGCACAGCAAGCACACGCACCATTTTTACTGGGGACAGCCAGCCGGCGTGCTGGGAACTCTCGAAGAAATGAAATAGTGGGCGCGCTCACCGCACGAAAGGTCACAACTTCCAGCGTGTGCATGTTCCTCGCAGCAAGCAGCCAGCAGAAACTACTATTACGAGCAGAGAAGCGAGGCAGAATATGTTTCGTTAAATGCCGGCCAGCCGGCACAGCACGCACGCGCACAAACGTTAAATAGGAATAGCCAGCCGGCGTGCTGGGAACTTTAGAAGAAAGAAATGGTGCTCGCGCTCACTGGACGAAAGGTCACAACTGCCAGCGTGTGCATGTTCCTCGCAGCAAGCATCCAGCAGAGACAACTATTACGAGCAGAGAAGCGAGACAGAATCTTTTCCGTTCAACGGCAGCCAGCTGGCACAGCTCGCACGCGCACCAACGTTAACTGGGGATAGCCAGCCGGCGTGCTGGGAACTCTCGAAGAAATGAAATGGTGGGTGCGCTCACCGGAAGAAAAATCACAACTGCCAGCGTGTGCATGTGCCTCGCAGCAAGCAGCCAGCAGAAACTACTATCACGAGCAGAGAAGCGAGGCAGAATCTTTTCCGTTCAACGGCAGGCAGCCGGCACAGCTCGCACGCGCAGCAACGTTAACGGGGAAGAGCCAGCCGGCGTGCTGGCAACTCTCGAAGAAATGAAATGGTGGGCGCGCTCACCGGAAGAAAAGTCACAACTGCCAGCGTGTGCATGCGCCTCGCAGCAAGCAGACAGCAGAGACTACCATTGCGAGCAGAGAAGCGAGGCAGAAACATTTCCGTTCAACGGCAGCCAGCCGGCAGCGCACGCACACCAACGTTTACTGGGGATAGGCAGACGGTGTGCTGGGAACTCTCGAAGAAATGAATTGGTGTGCGCGCCCACCGGACGAAAGGACACAACTGCCAGCGTGTGCATGTTCTTCGCAGCAAGCAGCCAGCAGAGACTACTATTACGAACAGAGAAGCGAGACAGAATCTTTTCCCTTAAATGGCAGCCATCCGGCACAGCATGCACGCGCGCCAACGTTAACTGGGGATAGCCAGACGGCGTGCTGGTAACTCTCGAATAAATGAAATGGTGGGCGCGCTCACCGCACGAAAGGTCACAACTGACAGCGTGTGCTTGTGCCTCGCAGCAAGCAGCCAGAAGAAACTACTATTACGAGCAGAGGAGCGAAGCAGAAACTTATTCCGTCAAACGGCAGCCAGCCGGCACAGCACGCACACACACCAACGTTAACTGGGGATAGCCACCCGGCTTGCTGAGAAGTCTCGAAGAAATGAAATGGTGGGCCCGCTCACCGGACGAAAGGTCACAACTGCCAGCGTGCGCTTGTTCCTCGCAGCAAGCAGCCAGCAGAAACTACTATTACGAGCAGAGAAACGAGGCAGAAACTTTTTCCGTTAAACGGCAGCCAGCCGGTACAGCCCGCACGCGCACAAACTTTAACTGCGGATAGCCAGCCGGCGTGCTGGGAACTCTCGATGAAATGAAATGGTGGGCGCGCTCACCGGACGAAAGGTCACAACTGCCAGCGTGTGCATGTTCCTCGCAGCAAGCAGCCAACAGAAACCACTATTACGAGCAGAGAAGCGAGGCAGAATCTTTTTTCGTTAAACAGCAGCCAGCCCGCAGAGCAAGCACACGCACCATCATTTATTGGGGATAGCCAGCCGGCGTGCTCGTAACTCTCGAATAAATGAAATGGTAGGCGCACACTCCGGACGAAAGGTCACAACTGCCAGCGTGTGCATGTGCCTCGCAGCAAGCAGCCAGCAGAAAATACTATCACGAGCAGAGAAGCGAGGCAGAATCTTTTCCGTTCAACGGCAGGCAGCCGGCACAACTCGCACGCGCAGCAACGTTAACGGGGAAGAGCCAGCCGGCGTGCTGGCAACTCTCGAAGAAATGAAATGGTGGGCGCGCTCACCGGAAGGTCACAACTGCCAGCGTGTGCATGCGCCTCGCAGCAAGCAGACAGCAGAGACAACTATTACGAGCAGAGAAGCGAAGCAGAAACTTTTCCGTTCACGGCAGCCAACCGGCAGCGCACGCGCACCAACGTTAACTGGGGATAGCCAGCCGGTGTGCTGGGAACTCTCGAAGAAATGAAGTGGTGGGCGCGCTCACCGGACCAAAGTGACCGAATTCCCGCAGCACTCGCCGTCACAATTGCCAGCGTGCGCATGTGCCTCGCAGCAAGCAACAGCAGAGATTGCTATTACGAGCAGAGAAACGAGGCACAAACTTTACTGGAAAACGGAAGCAAACAGGCACAGCACGAGCGCGCACCAACGTTCACTGGGGATAGCCAGCCGGCGTGCTGGGAACTCTCGAAGAAATGAAATGGTGGGGCGCTCACCAGACGAAAGGTCACAACTGCCAGCGTGTGCATGTGCCTCGCAGCAAGCAGCCAGCAGAGACTATTTATTACGACCGGAGAATCAAGGCAGAATCTTTTTCGTTATATGGCAGCCGGCCGACACTGCACGCACGCGCACCAACGTTAACCTGAGATAACCAGCCGGCGTGCTGGGAACTTTTGAAGAAATGAAATGGTGGTCGCGCTCTCTTGGCGAAAGGTCACAACTGCCAGCGTGTGCATGTTCCTCGACGCAAGCAGCCAGCAGAGACTACTATTGCGAGCAGAGAAGCGATGCAGAAACTTTTCCGTTCAACGGCAGCCAGCCGGCAGCGCACGCGCACCAACGTTAACTGGGGATAGCCAGCCGGTGTGCTGGGAACTCTCGAAGAAATGAAGTGGTGGGCGCGCTCACCGGACGAAAGGTCACAACTGCCAGCGTGTCCATGTTACTCGCAGCAAGCAGCCAGCAGAGACTACTATTGCGAGCAGAGAAGCGAGGCAGAAACTTTTCCGTTCAACGGCAGCCAGCCGGCAGCGCACGCGCACCAACGTTAACTGGGGATAAGCAGCAGGCGTGTTGGGAACTCTTGAAGAAATGAAATGGTGGGCGCGATCACCGGGCGAAAGGTCACAACTGTCAGCGTGTGCATGTTCCTCGCAGCAAGCAGCCAGCAGAGATTACTATTGCGAGCAGAGAAGCGAGGCAGAAACTTTTCCGTTCAAGGGCAGCCATCCGGCAGCGCACGCACACCAACGTTAACTGGGGATAGCCAGCCGGCGTGCTGGGAACTCTCGAAGAAATGAAGTAGTGGGCGCGCTCACCGGACGAAAGGACACAACTGCCAGCGTGTGCATGTTCCTAGCAGTAAGCAGCCAGCAGAGACTACTATTACGAGCAGAGAAGCGAGGCAGAAACTTTTTCCGTTAAACGGCAGCCAGCTGGCACAGCACGCACACGCACCAACTTTAACTGGGATAGCCAGCCGGCGTGCTAGGAACTCTCGAAGAAATGAAATGGTGGGCGAGCTCACCGCACGAAAGGTTACAACTGCGAGCGTGTGCATGTTCTTCGCAGCAAGTAGCCAGAAGAAACTACTATTATAAGCAGAGAAGCGAGGCAGAAACTTTTTCATTTAAAGGAAGCCAGCCGGCACAGCACGCAAGCGCAGCAACTTTAACTGGGGATAGCCAGCCGGCGTGCTGGGAACTCTCGAAGAAATGAAATGGTGGGCGCTCACCGGACGAAAGTTACCGAATTCCAGCAGCAGTCGCCGTCACAATTGACAGCGTGTGCACGTGCCTCGCAGCGAGCACCAGCAGAGACTACTATTACGTGCAGAGAAGCGAGGCAGAAACTTTTCCGTCAAACCGCAGCCAGCCGGCACAGCACGCACGCGCACCAACGTTAACTGGGGATAGCCACCCGGCGTGCTGAGAACTCTCGAAGAAATGAAATGGTGGGCGCCCTCAGCGGACGAAAGGTCACAACTGCCAGCGTGTGCATGTTCTTCGCAGCAAGCACCCAGCAGAAACTACTATTAGGAGCAGAGAAGCGAAGCAGAAACTTTTTCCGTCAAACGGCAGCCAGCCGGCACAGCACGCACACGCACCAACGTTACTGGGGATAGCCACCCGGCGTGCTGGGAACACTCGAAGAAATGAAATGGTGGGCGCGCTCACCGGACGAAAGGTCACAACTGCCAGCGTGTGCTTGTCCCTCGTAGCAAGCAGCCAGCAGTAACTACTATTACGAGCAGAGAAGCGAGGCAAACTTTTTCCGTTAAACGGCAGCCAGCCGGTACAGCACGCACGCGAACAAATTTTAACTGGGGATAGCCAGCTGGCGTGCTGGGAACTCTCGAAGAAATGAAATGGTGGACGCGCTCACCACACGAAAGGTCACAACTGCCAGCGTGTGCATGTTCCTCGCAGCAAGCAGCCAGCAGAAACTAGTATTACGAGCAGAGAAGCGAGGCAGAAACTTTTTCCGTTAAACGGCAGCCAGCCGGTACTGCACACACGCGCACAAACTTTAACTGCGGATAGCCAGCCGGCGTGCTGGGAACTCTCGAAGAAATGAAATGGTGGGCACGCTCACTGCACGAAAGGTCACAACTGCCAGCGTGTGCATGTTCCTCGCAGCAAGCAGCCAGCAGAAACTACTATTACGAGCAGAGAAGCGAGGCAGAATCTTTCTTTGTTAAACGGCAGCCAGCCGGCACAGCAAGCACACGCACCATCCTTTATTGGGGATACCCAGCCGGCGTGCTGGTAACTCTCGAAGAAAGGAAATGGTGGGCGCGCACTCCGGACGAAAGGTCGCAACTGCCAGCGTGTGCATGTGCCTCGCAGCAAGCAGCCAGCAGAAACTACTATTACGAGCAGAGAAGCGAGGCAGAAACTTTTTCGTTTATAGGCAGCCAGCCGGCACAGCACGCACGCCCACCAACGTTAACTGGGGATGGCCAGCTGTCGCGCTGGGAACTCTCGAATAAATGAAATGGTGGGCGCGCTCACCGCACGAAAGGTCACAACTGACAGCGTGTGCATGTGCCTCGCAGCAAGCAGCCAGCAGAAACTACTATCACAAGCTGAGAAGCGAGGCAGAAACTTTTTCATTTAGAGGGAGCCAGCCGGCACAGCACACACGCGCACCAACTTTAACTGGGGATAGCCAGCCGGCGTGCTGGGAACTCTCGAAAAAATGAAATGGTGCTCGCGCTCACTGGAAGAAAGGTCACAACTGCCAGCGTGTGCATGTTCCTCGCAGCAAGCATCCAGCAGAGACAACAGTTACGTGCAGAGAAGCGAGGCAGAATGTTTTCCGTTTAACGGCAGCCAGCCGGCACAGCTCGCACGCGCACCAACGTTAACTGGGGATAGCCAGCCGGCGTGCTGGGAACCTTCGAAGAAAATAAATGGTGGGCGCGCTCACCGGAAGAAAGGACACAACTGCGAGCGTGTGCATGTGCCTCGCAGCAAGCAGACAGCAGAGACTACTATTACGAGTAGAGAAGCGAGGCAGAGTCTTTTCCGTTAAATGGCCGCCAGCCGGCACAGCAAGCACACGCACCATTTTTACTGGGGACAGCCAGCCGGCGTGCTGGGAACTCTCGAAGAAATGAAATAGTGGGCGCGCTCACCGCACGAAAGGTCACAACTTCCAGCGTGTGCATGTTCCTCGCAGCAAGCAGCCAGCAGAAACTACTATTACGAGCAGAGAAGCGAGGCAGAATATGTTTCGTTAAATGCCGGCCAGCCGGCACAGCACGCACGCGCACAAACGTTAAATAGGAATAGCCAGCCGGCGTGCTGGGAACTTTAGAAGAAAGAAATGGTGCTCGCGCTCACTGGACGAAAGGTCACAACTGCCAGCGTGTGCATGTTCCTCGCAGCAAGCATCCAGCAGAGACAACTATTACGAGCAGAGAAGCGAGACAGAATCTTTTCCGTTCAACGGCAGCCAGCTGGCACAGCTCGCACGCGCACCAACGTTAACTGGGGATAGCCAGCCGGCGTGCTGGGAACTCTCGAAGAAATGAAATGGTGGGTGCGCTCACCGGAAGAAAAATCACAACTGCCAGCGTGTGCATGTGCCTCGCAGCAAGCAGCCAGCAGAAACTACTATCACGAGCAGAGAAGCGAGGCAGAATCTTTTCCGTTCAACGGCAGGCAGCCGGCACAGCTCGCACGCGCAGCAACGTTAACGGGGAAGAGCCAGCCGGCGTGCTGGCAACTCTCGAAGAAATGAAATGGTGGGCGCGCTCACCGGAAGAAAAGTCACAACTGCCAGCGTGTGCATGCGCCTCGCAGCAAGCAGACAGCAGAGACTACCATTGCGAGCAGAGAAGCGAGGCAGAAACATTTCCGTTCAACGGCAGCCAGCCGGCAGCGCACGCACACCAACGTTTACTGGGGATAGGCAGACGGTGTGCTGGGAACTCTCGAAGAAATGAATTGGTGTGCGCGCCCACCGGACGAAAGGACACAACTGCCAGCGTGTGCATGTTCTTCGCAGCAAGCAGCCAGCAGAGACTACTATTACGAACAGAGAAGCGAGACAGAATCTTTTCCCTTAAATGGCAGCCATCCGGCACAGCATGCACGCGCGCCAACGTTAACTGGGGATAGCCAGACGGCGTGCTGGTAACTCTCGAATAAATGAAATGGTGGGCGCGCTCACCGCACGAAAGGTCACAACTGACAGCGTGTGCTTGTGCCTCGCAGCAAGCAGCCAGAAGAAACTACTATTACGAGCAGAGGAGCGAAGCAGAAACTTATTCCGTCAAACGGCAGCCAGCCGGCACAGCACGCACACACACCAACGTTAACTGGGGATAGCCACCCGGCTTGCTGAGAAGTCTCGAAGAAATGAAATGGTGGGCCCGCTCACCGGACGAAAGGTCACAACTGCCAGCGTGCGCTTGTTCCTCGCAGCAAGCAGCCAGCAGAAACTACTATTACGAGCAGAGAAACGAGGCAGAAACTTTTTCCGTTAAACGGCAGCCAGCCGGTACAGCCCGCACGCGCACAAACTTTAACTGCGGATAGCCAGCCGGCGTGCTGGGAACTCTCGATGAAATGAAATGGTGGGCGCGCTCACCGGACGAAAGGTCACAACTGCCAGCGTGTGCATGTTCCTCGCAGCAAGCAGCCAACAGAAACCACTATTACGAGCAGAGAAGCGAGGCAGAATCTTTTTTCGTTAAACAGCAGCCAGCCCGCAGAGCAAGCACACGCACCATCATTTATTGGGGATAGCCAGCCGGCGTGCTCGTAACTCTCGAATAAATGAAATGGTAGGCGCACACTCCGGACGAAAGGTCACAACTGCCAGCGTGTGCATGTGCCTCGCAGCAAGCAGCCAGCAGAAACTACTATTACGAGTAGAGAAGCGAGGCAGAGTCTTTTCCGTTAAATGGCCGCCAGCCGGCACAGCAAGCACACGCACCATTTTTACTGGGGACAGCCAGCCGGCGTGCTGGGAACTCTCGAAGAAATGAAATAGTGGGCGCGCTCACCGCACGAAAGGTCACAACTTCCAGCGTGTGCATGTTCCTCGCAGCAAGCAGCCAGCAGAAACTACTATTACGAGCAGAGAAGCGAGGCAGAATATGTTTCGTTAAATGCCGGCCAGCCGGCACAGCACGCACGCGCACAAACGTTAAATAGGAATAGCCAGCCGGCGTGCTGGGAACTTTAGAAGAAAGAAATGGTGCTCGCGCTCACTGGACGAAAGGTCACAACTGCCAGCGTGTGCATGTTCCTCGCAGCAAGCATCCAGCAGAGACAACTATTACGAGCAGAGAAGCGAGACAGAATCTTTTCCGTTCAACGGCAGCCAGCTGGCACAGCTCGCACGCGCACCAACGTTAACTGGGGATAGCCAGCCGGCGTGCTGGGAACTCTCGAAGAAATGAAATGGTGGGTGCGCTCACCGGAAGAAAAATCACAACTGCCAGCGTGTGCATGTGCCTCGCAGCAAGCAGCCAGCAGAAACTACTATCACGAGCAGAGAAGCGAGGCAGAATCTTTTCCGTTCAACGGCAGGCAGCCGGCACAGCTCGCACGCGCAGCAACGTTAACGGGGAAGAGCCAGCCGGCGTGCTGGCAACTCTCGAAGAAATGAAATGGTGGGCGCGCTCACCGGAAGAAAAGTCACAACTGCCAGCGTGTGCATGCGCCTCCCAGCAAACAGACAGCAGAGACTACCATTGCGAGCAGAGAAGCGAGGCAGAAACATTTCCGTTCAACGGCAGCCAGCCGGCAGCGCACGCACACCAACGTTTACTGGGGATAGGCAGACGGTGTGCTGGGAACTCTCGAAGAAATGAATTGGTGGGCGCGCTCACCGCACGAAAGGTCACAACTGACAGCGTGTGCTTGTGCCTCGCAGCAAGCAGCCAGAAGAAACTACTATTACGAGCAGAGGAGCGAAGCAGAAACTTATTCCGTCAAACGGCAGCCAGCCGGCACAGCACGCACACACACCAACGTTAACTGGGGATAGCCACCCGGCTTGCTGAGAAGTCTCGAAGAAATGAAATGGTGGGCCCGCTCACCGGACGAAAGGTCACAACTGCCAGCGTGCGCTTGTTCCTCGCAGCAAGCAGCCAGCAGAAACTACTATTACGAGCAGAGAAACGAGGCAGAAACTTTTTCCGTTAAACGGCAGCCAGCCGGTACAGCCCGCACGCGCACAAACTTTAACTGCGGATAGCCAGCCGGCGTGCTGGGAACTCTCGATGAAATGAAATGGTGGGCGCGCTCACCGGACGAAAGGTCACAACTGCCAGCGTGTGCATGTTCCTCGCAGCAAGCAGCCAACAGAAACCACTATTACGAGCAGAGAAGCGAGGCAGAATCTTTTTTCGTTAAACAGCAGCCAGCCGGCAGAGCAAGCACACGCACCATCATTTATTGGGGATAGCCAGCCGGCGTGCTCGTAACTCTCGAATAAATGAAATGGTAGGCGCACACTCCGGACGAAAGGTCACAACTGCCAGCGTGTGCATGTGCCTCGCAGCAAGCAGCCAGCAGAAACTACTATTACGAGCAGAGAAGCGAGGCAGAAACTTTTTCGTTTATAGGCAGCCAGCCAGCACAGCACGCACGCCCACCAACGTTAACTGGGGATGGCCAGCTGGCGCGCTGGGGACTCTCGAATAAATGAAATGGTGGGCGCGCTCACCGCACGAAAGGTCACAACGGCCAGCGTGTGCATGTTCCTCGCAGCAAGCAGCCAGCAGAAACTACTATTACGAGCAGAGAAGCGAGGCAGAATCTTTTTCCGTTAAACGGCAGCCAGCCGGCACAGCAAGCAGACGCACCATCTTTTACTGGGGATAGCCAGCCGGCGTGGAGGGAACTCTCGAAGATATGAAATGGTGGGCGCGCTCATAGCAAGAAAGGTCACAACTGCCAGCGTGTGCATGTTCCTCGCAGCGAGCAGCCAGCAGAAAATAATATTACGAGCAGAGAAGAGAGGCAGAATATTTTTCGTTAAATGGCAGCGAGCCGGCACAGCACGCACGCGCACCAACGTTAACTGGGGATAGCCAGCCGTCGTGCTGGGAACTTTCGAAGAAATGAAATGGTGGGTGCGCTCATTGGACGAAAGGTCGCAGCTGCCAGCGTGTGCATGTTATTCGCAGCAGGCAGCCAGCAGAGACAACTATTACGGGCAAAGAAGCGAGGCAGAATCTTTTCCATTAAATGGCAGCCAGCCGGCACAGCACGCCCGCGAACCAACGTTAACTTCGGATAACCAGCAGGCGTGCTGGGAACTCTCGAAGGAATGAAATGGTGGGCGCGCTCACTGGACGAAAGTTACCGAATTCCCGCAGCAGTCGCCGTCACAACTGCCAGCGTGTGCATGTGCCTCGCAGCAAGCACCAACAGAGACGACTATTAGGAGCAGTGAAGCGAGGCAGAAACTTTTCCGTTTAGCGGCAGCCAGCCGGCACAGCACGCACACGCAGCACCTTTAACTGAGGATAGCCAGTCGGCGTGCTGGGAACTCTCGAAGAAATGAAATAGTGGGCGCGCTCACGCACAAAAGGTCACAACTTCCAGCGTGTGCATGTTCCTCGCAGCAAGCAGCCAGCAGAAACTACTATTACGAGCAGAGAAGCGAGGCAGAATATTTTCCGTTAAATGGCAGCCAGCCGGCACAGCACGCACGCGCACAAACGTTAAATAGGGATAGCCAGCCGGCCTGCTGGGAACTTTCGAAGAAATGAAATGGTGGGCGCGCTCTCCGGACGAAACGTCGCAACTGACAGCGTGTGCATGTGCCTCGCAGCAAGCAGCCAGCAGAAACTACTATTACGAGCAGAGAAGCGAGGCAGAAACTTTTTCCGTCAAACGGCAGCCAACCGGCACAGCACGCACACGCACCAACGTTAACTGGGGATAGCCACCCGGCGTGCTGGGAACCCTCGAAGAAAAAAAATGGTGGCGCGCTCATCGCACGAAAGGTCACAACTGCCAGCGTGTGCATGTGCCTCGCAGCAAGCAGCCAACAGAGACGACTATTACGGGCAGAGAAGCGAGGCAGAAACTTTTCCGTTTAGCGGCAGCCAGCCGGCACTGCACGCACGCGCACAAACGTTAAATAAGGATAGCCAGCCGGCGTGCTGGGAACTCTCGAAGAAATGAAATGGTGCTCGCGCTCACTGGACGAAAGGTCACAACTGCCAGCGTGTGCATGTTCCTCGCAGCAAGCATCCAGCAAAGACAACTATTACGAGCAGAGAAGCGAGGCAGAATCTTTTCCGTTCAACGGCAGCCAGCCGGCACAGCTCGCACGCGCACCAACGTTAACTGGGGATAGAACGCCGGCGTGCTGTGAACTCTCGAAGAAATGAAATGGTGCTCGCGCTCACTGGACGAAAGGTCACAACTGCCAGCGTGTGCATGTTCCTCGCAGCAAGCATCCAGCAGAGAGAACTATTACGAGTAGAGAAGCGAGGCAGAATCTTTTCCGTTCAACGGCAGCCAGCCGGCACAGCTCGCACGCGCACCAACGTTAACTGGTGATTGCCAGCCGGTGTGCTCTGAATTCTCGAAGAAATGAAGTGGTGGGCGCGTTCACCGGACGAAAGGACACAACAGCCAGCGTGTACATGTTCTTCGCAGCAAGCAGCCATCAGAGACTACTATTACGAGCACAGAAGCGAGGCAGAATCTTTTCCGTTAAATGGCAGCCATCCGGCACAGCATGCACGCGCATCAACGTTAACTGGGGATAGGCAGCCGGCGTGCTGGGAACTCTCGAAGAAATGAAATGGTGGGGGCGCTCACCGAACGAAAGGTCACAACTGCCAGCGTGTGCATGTGCCTCGCAGCTAGCAGCCAGCAGAAACTACTATTACGAGCAGAGAAGCGAAGCAGAAACTTTTCCGTTCACGGCAGCCAACCGGCAGCGCACGCGCACCAACGTTAACTGGGGATAGCCAGCCGGTGTGCTGGGAACTCTCGAAGAAATGAAGTGGTGGGCGCGCTCACCGGACCAAAGTGACCGAATTCCCGCAGCACTCGCCGTCACAATTGCCAGCGTGCGCATGTGCCTCGCAGCAAGCAACAGCAGAGATTGCTATTACGAGCAGAGAAACGAGGCACAAACTTTACTGGAAAACGGCAGCAAACAGGCACAGCACGCGCGCGCACCAACGTTCACTGGGGATAGCCAGCCGGCGTGCTGGGAACTCTCGAAGAAATGAAATGGTGGGGCGCTCACCAGACGAAAGGTCACAACTGCCAGCGTGTGCATGTGCCTCGCAGCAAGCAGCCAGCAGAGACTATTTATTACGACCGGAGAATCGAGGCAGAATCTTTTTCGTTATATGGCAGCCGGCCGACACTGCACGCACGCGCACCAACGTTAACTGGAGATAACCAGCCGGCGTGCTGGGAACTTTTGAAGAAATGAAATGGTGGTCGCGCTCTCTTGGCGAAAGGTCACAACTGCCAGCGTGTGCATGTTCCTCGACGCAAGCAGCCAGCAGAGACTACTATTGCGAGCAGAGAAGCGATGCAGAAACTTTTCCGTTCAACAGCAGCCAGCCGGCAGCGCACGCGCACCAACGTTAACTGGGGATAGCCAGCCGGTGTGCTGGGAACTCTCGAAGAAATGAAGTGGTGGGCGCGCTCACCGGACGAAAGGTCACAACTGCCAGCGTGTCCATGTTCCTCGCAGCAAGCAGCCAGCAGAGACTACTATTGCGAGCAGAGAAGCGAGGCAGAAACTTTTCCGTTCAACGGCAGCCAGCCGGCAGCGCACGCGCACCAACGTTAACTGGGGATAAGCAGCCGGCGTGTTGGGAACTCTTGAAGAAATGAAATGGTGGGCGCGATCACCGGGCGAAAGGTCACAACTGTCAGCGTATGCATGTTCCTCGCAGCAAGCAGCCAGCAGAGATTACTATTGCGAGCAGAGAAGCGAGGCAGAAACTTTTCCGTTCAAGGGCAGCCATCCGGCAGCGCACGCACACCAACGTTAACTGGGGATAGCCAGCCGGCGTGCTGGGAACTCTCGAAGAAATGAAGTAGTGGGCGCGCTCACCGGACGGAAGGACACAACTGCCAGCGTGTGCATGTTCCTAGCAGTAAGCAGCCAGCAGAGACTATTATTACGAGCAGAGAAGCGAGGCAGAAACTTTTTCCGTTAAACGGCAGCCAGCTGGCACAGCACGCACACGCACCAACTTTAACTGGGATAGCCAGCCGGCGTGCTAGGAACTCTCGAAGAAATGAAATGGTGGGCGAGCTCACCGCACGAAATGTTACAACTGCGAGCGTGTGCATGTTCTTCGCAGCAAGCAGCCAGCAGAAACTACTATTATAAGCAGAGAAGCGAGGCAGAAACTTTTTCATTTAAAGGAAGCCAGCCGGCACAGCACGCAAGCGCAGCAACTTTACCTGGGGATAGCCAGCCGGCGTGCTGGGAACTCTCGAAGAAATGAAATGGTGGGCGCTCACCGGACGAAAGTTACCGAATTCCAGCAGCAGTCGCCGTCACAATTGACAGCGTGTGCACGTGCCTCGCAGCGAGCACCAGCAGAGACTACTATTACGTGCAGAGAAGCGAGGCAGAAACTTTTCCGTCAAAGCGCAGCCAGCCGGCACTGCACGCACGCGCACCAACGTTAACTGGGGAAAGCCAGCCGGCGTGCTGGGAACTCTCGAAGAAATGAAATAGTGGGCGCGCTCACCGGACGAAAGTTACTGAATTGCCGCAGCAGTCGCCGTCACAACTGACAGCGTGCGCATGAGCCTAGCAGCAAGCACCAGCAGAGACTACTATTACGAGCTGAGAAGCGAGGCAGAAACTTTTCCGTCATACGGCAGCCAGCCGGCACAGCACGCACGCGCACCAACGTTAACTGGGGATAGCCAGCCGGCGTGCTGGGAACTCTCGTAGAAATGAAATGGTGGGTGCGCTCACCGGACGAAAGTTACCGAATTCCCGCAGCAGTCGCCGTCAGCACTGCCAGCGTGTGCATGTGCCTCGCAGCAAGCACCAGCAGAGACTACGATTACGAGCAGAGAAGCGAGGCAGAAACTTTTCCTTCAATCTACAGCCAGCCGGCACAGCACGTACGCACACCAACGTTAACTGGGGATAACCAGCCGGCGTAATGGGAACTCACCAAGAAATGAAATGAAGGGCGCGCTCACTGGACGAAAGTTACCTAATTCCCGCAGCAGTCGCCGTCACAACTGACAGCGTGTGCATGTGCCTCGCAGCAAGCAGCCAGCAGAGACTACTATTACGAGCAGAGAAGCGAGGCAGAAACTTTTCCGTCAAACGGCAGCCAGCCGAAACAGCACGTACCCGCACCAACGTTAACTGGGGATAGCCAGCCGGCGTGCTTGGAACTCTCGTAGAAATGAAATGGTGGGTGCGCTCACCGGACGAGTTACCGAATTCCCGCAGCAGTCGCCGTCACAACTGGCAGTGTGTGCATGTGCCTCGCAGAAAGCAGCCAGCAGAGACTACTATTACGAGCAGAGAAGAGAGGCAGAAACTTTTCCGTCAAACGGCAGCCAGCCGGCACAGCGCGTACACGCACCAACGTTAACTGGGGAGAGCCAGCTGGCGTGCTGGGACTCTCGAAGAAATGAAATGGTGGGCGCGCTCACCGGACGAAAGTTACCGAATTCACGCAGTATTCGCCGTCGCAACTTATTGCGTGTGCATGTGCCTCGCAGCAAGCACCAGCAGAGACTACTATTACGAGCAGAGAAGCGAGGCAGAAACTTTTCCGTAAAACGGTAGCCAGCCGGCACAGCACGCACGCGCAGCAACGTTAACTGTTGATAACCAGCCGGCGTGCTGGGAACTCTCGAATAAAAGAAATGGTGGGCGCGCTCACCGGACGAAATTTACCGAATTCCCGCCGCAGTCGCCGTCACAACTGACATCTGTGCATTTGCCTCGCAGCAAGCAGCCAGCAGAGACTACTATTACGAGCAGAGAAGCGAGGCAGAAACTTTTCCGTCAAACGGCAGCCAGCCGGCACAGCGCGTACACGCACCAACGTTAACTGGGGAGAGCCAGCTGGCGTGCTGGGACTCTCGAAGAAATGAAATGGTGGGTGCGCTCATCGGGAGAAAGTTACCGAATTCCCGCAGCAGTCGCCGTCAACACTGCCAGAGTGTGCATGTGTCTCGCAGCAAGCACCAGCAGACACTACGATTGCGACAGAGAAGCGAGGCGATACTTTTCCGTCAAACGGCAGCCAGTCGGCACAGCACGCACGCGCACCAACAATCACTGGGGATAACCAGCCGGCGTGCTGGGATCTCTCGGATAAAAGAAATGGGGGGCGCGCTCACCTTACGAAAGTTACCGTATTCCCGCAGCAGTCGCCGTCACAACTGACAGCGTGTGCATGTGCCCCGCAGCAAGCACCAGCAGAGACTACTATTACGAGCAGAGAAGCGAGGCAGAAACCTTTCCGTCAAACGGCAGCCAGCCTGCACAGCAAGCACGCGCACCAACGTTAACTGGGGAAAGCCAGCCGGCGTGCTGGGAACTCTCGAACAAATCAAATGGTGAGCGCGCTCACCGGACGAAAGTTACCGAATTGCCGCAGCAGTCGCCGTCACAACTGACAGCGTGCGCATGTGCCTCGCAGCAAGCACCAGCAGAGACTACGATTACGAGCAGAGAAGCGAGGCAGAAACTTTTCCTTCAAACGACAGCCAGGCGGCACAGCACCTACGCTCACCAACGTTAACTGGGGATAGCCACCCGGGTTGCTGTTTACTCTCGATGAAATGAAATGGTGGGCGCGCTCACCGGACGAAAGTTACCGAATTCCCGCAGCAGTCGCCGTCACAACTGACAGCGTGTGCATGTGCCTCGCAGCAAGCAGCCAGCAGAGACTACTATTACGAGCAGAGAAAAGAGGCAGAAACTTTTCCATCAAACGGCAGCCAGCCGCCACAGCGCGTACACGCACCAACGTTAACTGCGGAGAGCCAGCTAGCGTGCTGAGACTCTCGAAGAAATGAAATGGTGGGCGCGCTCTCCGGACGAAAGTTACCGATTTCCCGCAGCAGTCGCCGTCATAACTGCCAGCGTGTGTATGTGCCTCGCAGCAAGCACCAGCAGAGACTACTATTACGAGCAGAGAAGTGAGGCTGAAACTTTCACGTCAAACGGCAGCTAGCCGGCACAGCACGCACACGCACCAACGTTAACTGGGGATGGCCAGCCGGTGTGCTGGGACTCTCGAAGAAATGAAATGGCGGGCGCGCTCTCCAGACGAAAGTTACCGAATTCACGCAGCATTCGCCGTCTCAACTGACAGCGTGTGCATGTGCCTCGCAGCAAGCATCCAGCAGAAACTACTATTACGAGCAGAGAAGCGAGGCAGAAACTTTTTCCGTCAAACGGCAGCCAGCCGGCAAAGCACGTACACGCACCAACGTTAACTGGGGATAGCCACCCGGCGTGCTGAGAACTCTCGAAGAAATGAAATGGTGGGCGCCCTCAGCGCACAAAAGGTCACAACTGCCAGCGTGTGCATGTTCTCCGCAGCAAGCAGCCAGCAGAAACTACAATTTTGAGCAGAGAAGCGAAGCAGAAACTTTTTCCGTCAAACGGCAGCCAGCCGGCACAGCACGCACACGCACCAACGTTAACTGGGGATAGCCACCCGGGTTGCTGGGAACACTCCAAGAAATGAAATGGTGGGCGCGCTCAACGGACGAAAGGTCACAACTGCCAGCGTGTGCTTGTTCCTCGCAGCATGCAGCCAGCAGAAACTACTATTACGAGCAGAGAAGCGAGGCAAACTTTTTCCGTTAAACGGCAGCCAGCCGCTACACCACGCACGCGCACAAACTTTAACTGCGGATAGCCAGCCGGCGTGCTGGGAACTCTCGAAGAAATGAAATGGTGGGCGCGCTCACCGGACGAAAGGTCACAACTGCCAGCGTGTGCATGTTCCTCGCAGCAAGCAGCCAGCAGAAACTAGTATTACGAGCAGAGAAGCGAGGCAGAAACTTTTTCCTTTAAACGGCAGCCAGCCGGTACACCACGCACGCGCACAAACTTTAACTGCGGATAGCCAGCCGGCGTGCTGGGAACTCTCGAAGAAATGAAATGGTGGGCGCGCTCACCGGACGAAAGGTCACAACTGCCAGCGTGTGCATGTTCCTCGCAGCAAGCAGCCAACAGAAACCACTATTACGAGCAGAGAAGCAAGGCAGAAACTTTTTCATTTAGAGGCAGCCAGCCGGCACAGCACGCACGCGCACCAACTTTAACTGGGGATAGCCAGCCGGCGTGCTGGGAACTCTCGAAAAAATGAAATGGTGGGCACCCTCACTGCACGAAAGGTCACAACTGCCAGCGTGTGCATGTTCCTCGCAGCAAGCAGCCAGCAGAGACTACTATTACGAGCAGAGAAAAGAGGCAGAAACTTTTCCATCAAACGGCAGCCAGCCGCCACAGCGCGTACACGCACCAACGTTAACTGCGGAGAGCCAGCTAGCGTGCTGAGACTCTCGAAGAAATGAAATGGTGGGCGCGCTCTCCGGACGAAAGTTACCGATTTCCCGCAGCAGTCGCCGTCATAACTGCCAGCGTGTGTATGTGCCTCGCAGCAAGCACCAGCAGAGACTACTATTACGAGCAGAGAAGTGAGGCTGAAACTTTCCCGTCAAACGGCAGCTAGCCGGCACAGCACGCACACGCACCAACGTTAACTGGGGATGGCCAGCCGGTGTGCTGGGACTCTCGAAGAAATGAAATCGCGGGCGCGCTCTCCAGACGAAAGTTACCGAATTCACGCAGCAGTCGCCGTCCTAACTGACAGCGTGTGCATGTGCCTCGCAGCAAGCATCCAGCAGAAACTACTATTACGAGCAGAGAAGCGAGGCAGAAACTTTTTTTGTTAAACGGCAGCCAGCCGGCACAGCAAGCACACGCACCATCTTTTATTGGGGATAGCCAGCCGGCGTGCTGGTAACTCTCGAAGAAATGAAATGGTGGGCGCGCACTCCGGACGAAAGGTCACAACTGCCAGCGTGTGCATGTGGCTCGCAGCAAGCAGCCAGCAGAAACTACTATTACGAGCAGAGAAGCGAGGCAGAAACTTTTTCGTTTATAGGCAGCCAGCCGGCACAGCACGCACGCGCACCAACTTTAACTGGGGATAGCCAGCCGGCGTGCTGGGAACTCTCGAAAAAATGAAATGGTGGGCACGCTCACCGCACGAAAGGTCACAACTGCCAGCGTGTGCATGTTCCTCGCAGCAAGCAGCCAGCAGAAACTACTATTACGAGCAGAGAAGCGAGGCAGAATCTTTTTCCGTTAAACGGCAGCCAGCCGGCACAGCAAGCACACGCACCATCTTTTACTGGGGATAGCCAGCCGGCGTGCTGGGAACTCTCGAAGAAATGAAATGGATCGCGCTCACAGCACGAAAGGACACAACTGCCAGCGTGTGCATGTTCCTCGCAGCAAGCAGCCAGCAGAGACTACTATTGCGAGCAGAGAAGCGAGGCAGAAACATTTCCGTTCAACGGCAGCCAGCCGGCAGCGCACGCACACCAACGTTTACTGGGGATAGCCAGCCGGTGTGCTGGGAACTCTCGAAGAAATGAAGTGGTGGGCGCGCCCACCCGACGAAAGGACACAACTGCCAGCGTGTGCATGTTCTTCGCAGCAAGCAGCCAGCAGAGACTACTATTACGAACAGAGAAGCGAGGCAGAATCTTTTCCCTTAAATGGCAGCCATCCGGCAAAGCATGCACGCGCACCAACGTTAACTGGGGATAGCCAGCCGGCGTAATGGGAACGCTCCAAGAAATGAAATGGAGGCCGCGCTCACCGGACGAAAGTTACCGAATTCCAGCAGCAGTCGCCGTCACAACTGACAGCGTGTGCACGTGCCTCGCAGCGAGCACCAGCAGAGACTACTATTACGAGCAGAGAAGCGAGGCAGAAATTTTTCCGTCAAATGGCAGCCAGCCGGCACAGCACGCACGCGCACCAACGTTAACTGGGGATAGCCACCCGGGTTGCTGTTTACTCTCGAAGAAATGAAATGGTGGGCGCGCTCACAGGACGAAAGTTACCGAATTCCCGCAGCAGTCGCCGTCACAACTGACAGCGTGTGCATGTGCCTCGCAGCAAGCAGCTAGCAGAGACTACTATTACGAGCAGAGAAACGAGGCAGAAACTTTTCCATCAAACGGCAGCCAGCCGGCACAGCGCGTACACGCACCAACGTTAACTGCGGAGAGCCAGCTGGCGTGCTGGGACTCTCGAAGAAATGAAATGGTGGGCGCGCTCACCGGACGAAAGTTACCGATTTCCCGCAGCAATTGCCGTCATAACTGCCAGCGTGTGTATGTGCCTCGCAGCAAGCACCAGCAGAGACTACTATTACGAGCAGAGAAGTGAGGCTGAAACTTTCCCGTCAAACGGCAGCCAGCCGGCACAGCACGCACACGCACCAACGTTAACTGGGGATGGCCAGCCGGTGTGCTGGGACTTTCGAAGATATGAAATGGTGGGCGCGCTCTCCAGACGAAAGTTACCGAATTCACGCAGCATTCGCCGTCACAACTGACAGCGTGTGCATGTGCCTCGCAGCAAGCAGCCAGCAGAAACTACTATTACGAGCAGAGAAGCGAGGCAGAAGCTTTTTCCGTCAAACGGCAGCCAGCCGGCACAGCACGCACACGCACCAACGTTAACTGGGGATAGCCACCCGGCGTGCTGAGAACTCTCGAAGAAATGAAATGGCGGGCGCCCTCAGCGCACGAAAGGTCACAACTGCCAGCGTGTGCATGTTCTCCGCAGCAATCAGCCAGCAGAAAATACTATTATCAGCAGAGAAGCGAAGCAGAAACTTTTTCCGTCAAACGGCAGCCAGCCGGCACAGCACGCACACGCACCAACGTTAACTGGGGATAGCCACCCGGGTTGCTGGGAACACTTGAAGAAATGAAATGGTGGGCGCGCTCAACGGACGAAAGGTCACAACTGCCAGCGTGTGCTTGTTCCTCGCAGCATGCAGCCAGCAGAAACTACTATTACGAGCAGAGAAGCGAGGCAAACTTTTTCCGTTAAACGGCAGCCAGCCGGTACAGCACGCACGCGAACAAACTTTAAATGGGATAGCCAGCTGGCGTGCTGGGAACTCTCGAAGAAATGAAATGGTGGACGCGCTCACCGCACGAAAGGTCACAACAGCCAGCGTGTGCATGTTCCTCGCAGCAAGCAGCCAGCAGAAACTAGTATTACGAGCAGAGAAGCGAGGCAGAAACTTTTTCCGTTAAACGGCAGCCAGCCGGTACACCACGCACGCACACAAACTTTAACTGCGGATAGCCAGCCGGCGTGCTGGGAACTCTCGAAGAAATGAAATGGTGGGCGCGCTCACCGGACGAAAGTTACCGAATTCCCGCAGCAGTCGCCGTCACAACTGACAGCGTGTGCATGTGCCTCGCAGCAAGCAGCCAGCAGAGACTACTATTACGAGCAGAGAAAAGAGGCAGAAACTTTTCCATCAAACGGCAGCCAGCCGCCACAGCGCGTACACGCACCAACGTTAACTGCGGAGAGCCAGCTAGCGTGCTGAGACTCTCGAAGAAATGAAATGGTGGGCGCGCTCTCCGGACGAAAGTTACCGATTTCCCGCAGCAGTCGCCGTCATAACTGCCAGCGTGTGTATGTGCCTCGCAGCAAGCACCAGCAGAGACTACTATTACGAGCAGAGAAGTGAGGCTGAAACTTTCCCGTCAAACGGCAGCTAGCCGGCACAGCACGCACACGCACCAACGTTAACTGGGGATGGCCAGCCGGTGTGCTGGGACTCTCGAAGAAATGAAATCGCGGGCGCGCTCTCCAGACGAAAGTTACCGAATTCACGCAGCAGTCGCCGTCCTAACTGACAGCGTGTGCATGTGCCTCGCAGCAAGCATCCAGCAGAAACTACTATTACGAGCAGAGAAGCGAGGCAGAAACTTTTTCCGTCAAACGGCAGCCAGCCGGCAAAGCACGTACACGCACCAACGTTAACTGGGGATAGCCACCCGGCGTGCTGAGAACTCTCGAAGAAATGAAATGGTGGGCGCCCTCAGCGCACAAAAGGTCACAACTGCCAGCGTGTGCATGTTCTCCGCAGCAAGCAGCCAGCAGAAACTACTATTACGAGCAGAGAAGCGAGGCAAACTTTTTCCGTTAAACGGCAGCCAGCCGCTACACCACGCACGCGCACAAACTTTAACTGCGGATAGCCAGCCGGCGTGCTGGGAACTCTCGAAGAAATGAAATGGTGGGCGCGCTCACCGGACGAAAGGTCACAACTGCCAGCGTGTGCATGTTCCTCGCAGCAAGCAGCCAGCAGAAACTAGTATTACGAGCAGAGAAGCGAGGCAGAAACTTTTTCCTTTAAACGGCAGCCAGCCGGTACACCACGCACGCGCACAAACTTTAACTGCGGATAGCCAGCCGGCGTGCTGGGAACTCTCGAAGAAATGAAATGGTGGGCGCGCTCACCGGACGAAAGGTCACAACTGCCAGCGTGTGCATGTTCCTCGCAGCAAGCAGCCAACAGAAACCACTATTACGAGCAGAGAAGCAAGGCAGAAACTTTTTCATTTAGAGGCAGCCAGCCGGCACAGCACGCACGCGCACCAACTTTAACTGGGGATAGCCAGCCGGCGTGCTGGGAACTCTCGAAAAAATGAAATGGTGGGCACCCTCACTGCACGAAAGGTCACAACTGCCAGCGTGTGCATGTTCCTCGCAGCAAGCAGCCAGCAGAAACTACTATTACGAGCAGAGAAGCGAGGCAGAATCTTTTTTTGTTAAACGGCAGCCAGCCGGCACAGCAAGCACACGCACCATCTTTTATTGGGGATAGCCAGCCGGCGTGCTAGTAACTCTCGAAGAAATGAAATGGTGGGCGCGCACTCCGGACGAAAGGTCACAACTGCCAGCGTGTGCATGTGGCTCGCAGCAAGCAGCCAGCAGAAACTACTATTACGAGCAGAGAAGCGAGGCAGAAACTTTTTCGTTTATAGGCAGCCAGCCGGCACAGCACGCACGCGCACCAACTTTAACTGGGGATAGCCAGCCGGCGTGCTGGGAACTCTCGAAAAAATGAAATGGTGGGCACGCTCACCGCACGAAAGGTCACAACTGCCAGCGTGTGCATGTTCCTCGCAGCAAGCAGCCAGCAGAAACTACTATTACGAGCAGAGAAGCGAGGCAGAATCTTTTTCCGTTAAACGGCAGCCAGCCGGCACAGCAAGCACACGCACCATCTTTTACTGGGGATAGCCAGCCGGCGTGCTGGGAACTCTCGAAGAAATGAAATGGATCGCGCTCACAGCACGAAAGGACACAACTGCCAGCGTGTGCATGTTCCTCGCAGCAAGCAGCCAGCAGAGACTACTATTGCGAGCAGAGAAGCGAGGCAGAAACATTTCCGTTCAACGGCAGCCAGCCGGCAGCGCACGCACACCAACGTTTACTGGGGATAGCCAGCCGGTGTGCTGGGAACTCTCGAAGAAATGAAGTGGTGGGCGCGCCCACCCGACGAAAGGACACAACTGCCAGCGTGTGCATGTTCTTCGCAGCAAGCCGCCAGCAGAGACTACTATTACGAACAGAGAAGCGAGGCAGAATCTTTTCCCTTAAATGGCAGCCATCCGGCAAAGCATGCACGCGCACCAACGTTAACTGGGGATAGCCAGCCGGCGTAATGGGAACGCTCCAAGAAATGAAATGGAGGCCGCGCTCACCGGACGAAAGTTACCGAATTCCAGCAGCAGTCGCCGTCACAACTGACAGCGTGTGCACGTGCCTCGCAGCGAGCACCAGCAGAGACTACTATTACGAGCAGAGAAGCGAGGCAGAAATTTTTCCGTCAAATGGCAGCCAGCCGGCACAGCACGCACGCGCACCAACGTTAACTGGGGATAGCCACCCGGGTTGCTGTTTACTCTCGAAGAAATGAAATGGTGGGCGCGCTCACCGGACGAAAGTTACCGAATTCCCGCAGCAGTCGCCGTCACAACTGACAGCGTGTGCATGTGCCTCGCAGCAAGCAGCTAGCAGAGACTACTATTACGAGCAGAGAAACGAGGCAGAAACTTTTCCATCAAACGGCAGCCAGCCGGCACAGCGCGTACACGCACCAACGTTAACTGCGGAGAGCCAGCTGGCGTGCTGGGACTCTCGAAGAAATGAAATGGTGGGCGCGCTCACCGGACGAAAGTTACCGATTTCCCGCAGCAATTGCCGTCATAACTGCCAGCGTGTGTATGTGCCTCGCAGCAAGCACCAGCAGAGACTACTATTACGAGCAGAGAAGTGAGGCTGAAACTTTCCCGTCAAACGGCAGCCAGCCGGCACAGCACGCACACGCACCAACGTTAACTGGGGATGGCCAGCCGGTGTGCTGGGACTTTCGAAGATATGAAATGGTGGGCGCGCTCTCCAGACGAAAGTTACCGAATTCACGCAGCATTCGCCGTCACAACTGACAGCGTGTGCATGTGCCTCGCAGCAAGCAGCCAGCAGAAACTACTATTACGAGCAGAGAAGCGAGGCAGAAGCTTTTTCCGTCAAACGGCAGCCAGCCGGCACAGCACGCACACGCACCAACGTTAACTGGGGATAGCCACCCGGCGTGCTGAGAACTCTCGAAGAAATGAAATGGTGGGCGCCCTCAGCGCACGAAAGGTCACAACTGCCAGCGTGTGCATGTTCTCCGCAGCAATCAGCCAGCAGAAACTACTATTATCAGCAGAGAAGCGAAGCAGAAACTTTTTCCGTCAAACGGCAGCCAGCCGGCACAGCACGCACACGCACCAACGTTAACTGGGGATAGCCACCCGGGTTGCTGGGAACACTTCAAGAAATGAAATGGTGGGCGCGCTCAACGGACGAAAGGTCACAACTGCCAGCGTGTGCTTGTTCCTCGCAGCATGCAGCCAGCAGAAACTACTATTACGAGCAGAGAAGCGAGGCAAACTTTTTCCGTTAAACGGCAGCCAGCCGGTACAGCACGCACGCGAACAAACTTTAAATGGGATAGCCAGCTGGCGTGCTGGGAACTCTCGAAGAAATGAAATGGTGGACGCGCTCACCGCACGAAAGGTCACAACAGCCAGCGTGTGCATGTTCCTCGCAGCAAGCAGCCAGCAGAAACTAGTATTACGAGCAGAGAAGCGAGGCAGAAACTTTTTCCGTTAAACGGCAGCCAGCCGGTACACCACGCACGCACACAAACTTTAACTGCGGATAGCCAGCCGGCGTGCTGGGAACTCTCGAAGAAATGAAATGGTGGGCGCGCTCACCGGACTAAAGGTCACAACTGCCATCGTGTGCATGTTCCTCGCAGCAAGCAGCCAACAGAAACCACTATTACGAGCAGAGAAGCAAGGCAGAAACTTTTTCATTTAGAGGCAGCCAGCCGGCACAGCACGCACGCGCACCAACTTAAACTGGGGATAGCCAGCCGGCGTGCTGGGAACTCTCGAAAAAATGAAATGGTGGGCACGCTCACCGCACGAAAGGTCACAACTGCCAGCGTGTGCATGTTCCTCGCAGCAAGCAGCCAGCAGAAACTACTATTACGAGCAGAGAAGCGAGGCAGAATCTTTTTCCGTTAAACGGCAGCCAGCCGGCACAGCAAGCACACGCACCATCTTTTACTGGGGATAGCCAGCCGGCGTGCTGGGAACTCTCGAAGAAATGAAATGGATCGCGCTCACAGCACGAAAGGACACAACTGCCAGCGTGTGCATGTTCCTCGCAGCAAGCAGCCAGCAGAGACTACTATTGCGAGCAGAGAAGCGAGGCAGAAACATTTCCGTTCAACGGCAGCCAGCCGGCAGCGCACGCACACCAACGTTTACTGGGGATAGCCAGCCGGTGTGCTGGGAACTCTCGAAGAAATGAAGTGGTGGGCGCGCCCACCCGACGAAAGGACACAACTGCCAGCGTGTGCATGTTCTTCGCAGCAAGCAGCCAGCAGAGACTACTATTACGAATAGAGAAGCGAGGCAGAATCTTTTCCCTTAAATGGCAGCCATCCGGCAAAGCATGCACGCGCACCAACGTTAACTGGGGATAGCCAGCCGGCGTAATGGGAACGCTCCAAGAAATGAAATGGAGGCCGCGCTCACCGGACGAAAGTTACCGAATTCCAGCAGCAGTCGCCGTCACAACTGACAGCGTGTGCACGTGCCTCGCAGCGAGCACCAGCAGAGACTACTATTACGAGCAGAGAAGCGAGGCAGAAATTTTTCCGTCAAATGGCAGCCAGCCGGCACAGCACGCACGCGCACTAACGTTAACTGGGGATAGCCACCCGGGTTGCTGTTTACTCTCGAAGAAATGAAATGGTGGGCGCGCTCACCGGACGAAAGTTACCGAATTCCCGCAGCAGTCGCCGTCATAACTGCCAGCGTGTGTATGTGCCTCGCAGCAAGCACCAGCAGAGACTACTATTACGAGCAGAGAAGTGAGGCTGAAACTTTCCCGTCAAACGGCAGCCAGCCGGCACAGCACGCACACGCACCAACGTTAACAGGGGATGGCCAGCCGGTGTGCTGGGACTTTCGAAGATATGAAATGGTGGGCGCGCTCTCCAGACGAAAGTTACCGAATTCACGCAGCATTCGCCGTCACAACTGACAGCGTGTGCATGTGCCTCGCAGCAAGCAGCCAGCAGAAACTACTATTACGAGCAGAGAAGCGAGGCAGAAGCTTTTCCCGTCAAACGGCAGCCAGCCGGCACAGCACGCACACGCACCAACGTTAACTGGGGATAGCCACCCGGCGTGCTGAGAACTCTCGAAGAAATGAAATGGTGGGCGCCCTCAGCGCACGAAAGGTCACAACTGCCAGCGTGTGCATGTTCTCCGCAGCAATCAGCCAGCAGAAACTACTATTATCAGCAGAGAAGCGAAGCAGAAACTTTTTCCGTCAAACGGCAGCCAGCCGGCACAGCACGCACACGCACCAACGTTAACTGGGGATAGCCACCCGGGTTGCTGGGAACACTTGAAGAAATGAAATGGTGGGCGCGCTCAACGGACGAAAGGTCACAACTGCCAGCGTGTGCTTGTTCCTCGCAGCATGCAGCCAGCAGAAACTACTATTACGAGCAGAGAAGCGAGGCAAACTTTTTCCGTTAAACGGCAGCCAGCTGGTACAGCACGCACGCGAACAAACTTTAAATGGGATAGCCAGCTGGCGTGCTGGGAACTCTCGAAGAAATGAAATGGTGGACGCGCTCACCGCACGAAAGGTCACAACAGCCAGCGTGTGCATGTTCCTCGCAGCAAGCAGCCAGCAGAAACTAGTATTACGAGCAGAGAAGCGAGGCAGAAACTTTTTCCGTTAAACGGCAGCCAGCCGGTACACCACGCACGCACACAAACTTTAACTGCGGATAGCCAGCCGGCGTGCTGGGAACTCTCGAAGAAATGAAATGGTGGGCGCGCTCACCGGACTAAAGGTCACAACTGCCAGCGTGTGCATGTTCCTCGCAGCAAGCAGCCAACAGAAACCACTATTACGAGCAGAGAAGCAAGGCAGAAACTTTTTCATTTAGAGGCAGCCAGCCGGCACAGCACGCACGCGCACCAACTTAAACTGGGGATAGCCAGCCGGCGTGCTGGGAACTCTCGAAAAAATGAAATGGTGGGCACGCTCACTGCACGAAAGGTCACAACTGCCAGCGTGTGCATGTTCCTCGCAGCAAGCAGCCAGCAGAAACTACTATTACGAGCAGAGAAGCGAGGCATAATCTTTTTTTGTTAAACGGCAGCCAGCCGGCTCAGCAAGCACACGCACCATCTTTTATTGGGGATAGCCAGCCGGCGTGCTGGTAACTCTCGAAGAAATGAAATGGTGGGCGCGCACTCCGGACGAAAGGTCACAACTGCCAGCATGTGCATGTGGCTCGCAGCAAGCAGCCAGCAGAAACTACTATTACGAGCAGAGAAGCGAGGCAGAATCTTTTTCCGTTAAACGGCAGCCAGCCGGCACAGCAAGCACACGCACCATCTTTTACTGGGGATAGCCAGCCGGCGTGCTGGTAACTCTCGAAGAAATGAAATGGTGGGCGCGCTCACAGCACGAAAGGACACAAGTGCCAGCGTGTGCATGTTCCTCGCAGCAAGCAGCCAGCAGAGACTACTATTGCGAGCAGAGAAGCGAGGCAGAAACTTTTCCGTTCAACGGCAGCCAGCCGGCAGCGCACGCACACCAACGTTTACTGGGGATAGCCAGCCGGTGTGCTGGGAACTCTCGAAGAAATGAAGTGGTGGGCGCGCCCACCGGACGAAAGGACACAACTGCCAGCGTGTGCATGTTCTTCGCAGCAAGCAGCCAGCAGAGACTACTATTACGAACAGAGAAGCGAGGCAGAATCTTTTCCCTTAAATGGCAGCCATCCGGCAAAGCATGCACGCGCACCAACGTTAACTGGGGATAGCCAGACGGCGTGCTGGTAACTCTCGAATAAATGAAATGGTGGGCGCGCTCACCGCACGAAAGGTCACAACTGACAGCGTGTGCATGTGCCTCGCAGCAAGCAGCCAGCAGAAACTACTATTACGAGCAGAGAAGCGAGGCAGAAACTTTTTCCGTCAAACGGCAGCCAGCCGGCACAGCACGCACACGCACCAACGTTAACTGGGGATAGCCACCCGGCGTGCTGAGAACTCTCGAAGAAATGAAATGGTGGGCGCCCTCAGTTCACTAAAGGTCACAACTGCCAGCGTGTGCATGTTCTTCGCAGCAAGCAGCCAGCAGAAACTACTATTACGAGCAGAGAAGCGAAGCAGAAACTTTTTCCGTTAAACGGCAGCCAGCCGGTACAGCCCGCACGCGCACAAACTTTAACTGCGGATAGCCAGCCGGCGTGCTGGGAACTCTCGAAGGAATGAAATGGTTGGCGCGCACTCCGGACGAAAGGTCACAACTGCCAGCGTGTGCATGTTCCCCGCCGCAAGCAGCCAGCAGAAACTACCATTACGAGCAGAGAAGCGAGGCAGAAACTTTTTCCGTTAAACGGCAGCCTGCCGGCACAGCAAGTACACGCACCATCTTTTACTGGGGATAGCCAGCCGGCGTGGTGGGAACTCTCGAAGAAATGAAATGGTGGGCGCGCTCACAGCACGAAAGGTCACAACTGCCAGCGTGTGCATGTTCCTCGCAGCGAGCAGCCAGCAGAAACTAATATTACGAGCAGAGAAGCGAGGCAGAATATTTTTCGTTAAATGGCAGCGAGCCGGCCCAGCACGCACGCGCACCAACGTTAACTGGGGATAGCCAGCCGTCGTGCTGGGAACTCTCGAAGAAATGAAATGGTGGGTGCGCTCATTGGACGAAAGGTCGCAACTGCCAGCGTGTGCATGTTATTCGCAGCAGGCAGCCAGCAGAGGCAACTATTACGGGCAAAGAAGTGAGAGAGAATCTTTTCCATTAAATGGCAGCCAGCCGGCACAGCACGCCCGCGCACCAACGTTAACTGCGGATAACCAGCAGGCGTGCTGGGAACTCTCGCAGGAATGAAATGGTGGGTGCGCTCACCGGACGAAAGTTACCGAATTCCCGCAGCAGTCGCCGTCACAACTGCCAGCGTGTGCATGTGCCTCGCAGCAAGCAGCCAGCAGAAACTACTATTACGAGCAGAGAAGCGAGGCAGAATATTTTCCGTTAAATGGCAGCCAGCCGGCACAGCACGCACGCGCACAAACGTTAAATAAAGATAGCCAGCCGGCGTGCTGGGAACTCTCGAAGAAATAATATGGTGCCCGCGCTCACTGGACGAAAGGTCACAACTGCCAGCGTGTGCATGTTCCTCGCAGCAAGCATCCAGCAGAGACAACTATTACGAGCAGAGAAACGAGGCAGAATATTTTCCGTGCAACTGCAGCCAGCCGGCACAGCTCGCACGCGCACCAACGTCAACTGGGGATAGCACGCCGGCGTGCTGGGAACTCTCGAAGAAATGAAATGGTGCTCGCGCTCACTGGACGAAAGGTCACAACTGCCAGCATGTGCATGTTCCTCGCAGCGAGCATCCAGCAGAGACAACTATTACGAGCAGAGAAGCGAAGCAGAAACTTTTTCCGTGCAACTGCAGCCAGCCGGCACAGCTCGCACGCGCACCAACGTCAACTGGGGATAGCACGCCGGCGTGCTGGGAACTCTCGAAGAAATGAAATGGTGCTCGCGCTCACTGGACGAAAGGTCACAACTGCCAGCATGTGCATGTTCCTCGCAGCGAGCAGCCAGCAGAAACTACTATTACGAGCAGAGAAGCGAGGCAAACGTTTTCCGTTAAACGGCAGCCAGCCGGTAAAGCACGCACGCGAACAAACTAACTGGGGATAGCCAGCCATTGTGCTGGGAATTCTCGAAGAAAAGAAGTGGTGGGCGCGTTCACCGGACGAAAGGACAGAACTGCCAGCGTGTGCATGTTCTTCGCAGCAAGCAGCCATCAGAGACTACTATTACGAGGAGAGAAGCGAGGCAGAATCTTTTCCGTTAAATGGCAGCCATCCGGCACACCATGCACGCGCATCAACGTTAACTGGGGATAGCCAGCCGGCGTGCTGGGAACTCTCGAAAAAATGAAATGGTGGGCGCGCTCACCGAACGAGAGGTCACAACTGCCAGCGTGTGCATGTGCCTCGCAGCAAGCAGCCAGCAGAAACTACAATTACGAGCAGAGAAGCGAGGCACAATCTTTTTCCGTTAAACGGCAGCCAGCCGGCACAGCAAGCACACGCACCATCTTTTACTGGGGATAGCCAGCCGGCGTGCTGGGAACTCTCGAAGAAATGAAATGGTGGGCGCGCCCACCGGGCGAAAGGACACAACTGCCAGCGTGTGCATGTTCTTCGCAGCAAGCAGCCAGCAGAGACTACTATTACGAACAGAGAAGCGAGGCAGAATCTTTTCCCTTAAATGGCAGCCATCCGGCAAAGCATGTACGCGCACCAACGTTAACTGGGGATAGCCAGACGGCGTGCTGGTAACTCTCGAATAAATGAAATGGTGGGCGCGCTCACCGCACGAAAGGTCACAACTGACAGCGTGTGCATGTGCCTCGCAGCAAGCAGCCAGCAGAAACTAGTATTACGAGCAGAGAAGCGAGGCAAAAATTTTTTCCGTCAAACGGCAGCCAGCCGGCACAGCACGCACACGCACCAACGTTAACTGGGGATAGCCACCCGGCGTGCTGAGAATTCTCGAAGAAATGAAATGGTGGGCGCCCTCAGCGCACGAAAGGTCACAACTGCCAGCGTGTGCATGTTCTTCGCAGCAAGCAGCCAGCAGTAACTACTATTATGAGCAGAGATGCGAAGCAGAAACTTTTTTCGTCAAACGGCAGCCAGCCGGCACAGCACGCACGCGCACCAACGTTAACTGGGGATAGCCACCCGGCGTGCTGGGAACACTCGAAGAAATGAAATGGTGGGCGCGCTCACCGAACGAAAGGTCACAACTGCCAGCGTGTGCTTGTTCCTCGCAGCATGCAGCCAGCAGAAACTACTATTACGACCAGAGAAGCGAGGCAAACTTTTTCCGTTAAACGACAGCCAGCCGGTACAGCACGCACGCGAACAAACTTTAACTGGGGATAGCCAGCCGGCGTGCTGGGAACTCTCGAAAAAATGAAATGGTGGGCACGCTCACTGCACGAAAGGTCACAACTGCCAGCGTGTGCATGTTCCTCGCAGCAAGCAGCCAGCAGAAACTACTATTACGAGCAGAGAAGCGAGGCAGAATCTTTTTTTGTTAAACGGCAGCCAGCCGGCACAGCAAGCACACGCACCATCTTTTATTGGGGATAGCCAGCCGGCGTGCTGGTAACTCTCGAACAAATGAAATGTTGGGCGCGCACTCCGGACGAAAGATCACAACTGCCAGCGTGTGCATGTGGCTCGCAGCAAGCAGCCAGCAGAAACTACTATTACGAGCAGAGAAGCGAGGCAGAAACTTTTTCGTTTATAGGCAGCCAGCCGGCACAGCACGCACGCCCACCAACGTTAACTGCGGATGGCCAGCTGGCGCGCTGGGAACTCTCGAATAAATGAAATGGTGGGCGCCCTCACCGCACGAAAGGTCACAACTGACAGCGTGTGCATGTGCCTCGCAGCAAGCAGCCAGCAGAAACTACTATCACAAGCTGAGAAGCGAGGCAGAAACTTTTTCATTTAGAGGAAGCCAGCCGGCACAGCACGCACACGCACCAACGTTAACTGGGGATAGCCACCCGGCGTGCTGGGAACACTCGAAGAAATGAAATGGTGGGCGCGCTCACCGAACGAAAGGTCACAACTGCCAGCGTGTGCTTGTTCCTCGCAGCAAGCAGCCAGCAGTAACTACTATTATGAGCAGAGAAGCGAAGCAGAAACTTTTTTCGTCAAACGGCAGCCAGCCGGCACAGCACGCACACGCACCAACGTTAACTGGGGATAGCCACCCGGCGTGCTGGGAACACTCGAAGAAATGAAATGGTGGGCGCGCTCACCGAACGAAAGGTCACAACTGCCAGCGTGTGCTTGTTCCTCGCAGCATGCAGCCAGCAGAAACTACTATTACGACCAGAGAAGCGAGGCAAACTTTTTCCGTTAAACGGCAGCCAGCCGGTAAAGCACGCACGCGAACAAACTGTGGATAGCCAGCTGGTGTGCTGGGAACTCTCGAAGAAATGAAATGGTGGACGCGCTCACCGCACGAAAGGTCACAACTGCCAGCGTGTGCATGTTCCTCGCAGCAAGCAGCCAGCAGAAACTACTATTACGAGCAGAGAAGCGAGGCAGAATCTTTTTTCGTTAAACGGCAGCCAGCCGGCACAGCAAGTACACGCACCATCTTTTACTGGGGATAGCCAGCCGGCGTGGTGGGAACTCTCGAAAAAACGAAATGGTGGGCGCGCACACAGCACGAAAGGTCACAACTGCCAGCGTGTGCATGTTCCTCGCAGCGAGCAGCCAGCAGAAACTAATATTACGAGCAGAGAAGCGAGGCAGAATATTTTTCGTTAAATGGCAGCGAGCCGGCACAGCACGCACGCGCACCAACGTTAACTGGGGATAGCCAGCCGTCGTGCTGGGAACTCTCGAAAAAATGAAATGGTGGGTGCGCTCATTGGACGAAAGGTCGCAACTGCCAGCGTGTGCATGTTATTCGCAGCAGGCAGCCAGCAGAGACAACTATTACGGGCAAAGAAGCGAGGCAGAATCTTTTCCATTAAATGGAAGCCAGCCGGCACAGCACGCCCGCGCACCAACGTTAACTGGGGATAGCCAGCCGGCCTGCTGGGAACTTTCGAAGAAATGAAATGGTGGGCACGCTCACTGCACGAAAGGTCACAACTGCCAGCGTGTGCATGTTCCTCGCAGCAAGCAGCCAGCAGAAACTACTATTACGAGGAGAGAAGCGAGGCAGAATCTTTTCCCTTAAATGGCAGCCATCCGGCACAGCATGCACGCGCACAAACGTTAAATAGGGATAGCCACCCGGCGTGCTGGGAACTCTCGATGAAAAGAAATGGTGGCGCGCTCATCGCACGAAAGGTCACAACTGCCAGCGTGTGCATGTGCCTCGCAGCAAGCAGCCAACAGAGACGACTATTACGAGCAGAGAAGCGAGGCAGAATCTTTTTCCGTTAAACGGCAGCCAGCCGGCACAGCAAGTACACGCACCATCTATTACTGGGGATAGCCCGCCGGCGTGGTGGGAACTCTCGAAGAAACGAAATGGTGGGCGCGCTCACAGCACAAAAGGTCACAACTGCCAGCGTGTGCATGTTCCTCGCAGCGAGCAGCCAGCAGAAACTAATATTACGAGCAGAGAAGCGAGGCAGAATATTTTCCGTTAAATGGCAGCCATCCGGCACAGCACGCACACGCACCAACGTTAACTGGGCATAGCCACCCGGCGTGCAGGGAACACTCGAAGAAATGAAATGGTGGGCCCGCTCACCGGACGAAAGGTCACAACTGCCAGCGTGTGCTTGTTCCTCGCAGCGAGTAGCCAGCAGAAACTACTATTACGAGCAGAGAAGCGAGGCAAACTTTTTCCGTTAAACGGCAGCCAGCCGGTAAAGCACGCACGCGAACAAACTAACGGGGGATAGCCCGCCGGCGTGGTGGGAACTCTCGAAGAAACGAAATGGTGGGCGCGCTCACAGCACGAAAGGTCACAACTGCCAGCGTGTGCATGTTCCTCGCAGCGAGCAGCCAGCAGAGACAACTATTACGGGCAAAGAAGCGAGGCAGAATCTTTTCCATTAAATGGAAGCCAGCCGGCACAGCACGCCCGCGCACCAACGTTAACTGCGGATAACCAGCAGGCGTGCTGGGAACTCTCGAAGGAATGAAATGGTGGGCGCGCTCACCGGACGAAAGTTACCGAATTCCCGCAGCAGTCGCCGTCACAACTGCCAGCGTGTGCATGTGCCTCGCAGCAAGCAGCCAACAGAGATGACTATTACGAGCAGAGAAGCGAGGCAGAAACTTTTCCGTTTAGCGGCAGCCAGCCGGCACAGCACGCACACGCAGCAACTTTAACTGAGGATAGCCAGTCGGCGTGCTGGGAACTCACGAAGAAATGAAATAGTGGGCGCGCTCACCGCACGAAAGGTCACAACTTCCAGCGTGTGCATGTTCCTCGCAGCAAGCAGCCAGCAGAAACTACTATTACGAGCAGAGAAGCGAGGCAGAATATTTTCCGTTAAATGGCAGCCAGCCGGCAGAGCACGCACGCGCACCAACGTTAACTGGGGATAGCCAGATATTGTGCTGGGAATTCTCGAAGAAAAGAAGTGTTGGGCGCGTTCACCGGACGAAAGGACAGAACTGCCAGCGTGTGCATGTTCTTCGCAGCAAGCAGCCATCAGAGACTACTATTACGAGCAGAGAAGCGAGGCAGACTCTTTTCCGTTAAATGGCAGCCATCTGGTACAGCATGCACGCGCATCAACGTTAACTGGGGATAGCCAGCCGGCGTGCTGGGAACTCTCGAAGAAATGAAATGGTGGGCGCGCTCACCGAACGAGAGGTCACAACTGCCAGCGTGTGCATGTGCCTCGCAGCTAGCAGCCAGCAGAAACTACTATTACGAGCAGAGAAGCGAGGCAGAAACTTTTTTCGTTAAACGGCAGCCATCCGGCACAGCACGCACACGCACCATCGTTAACTGGGGATAGCCAGCCGGCATGCTCTGAACTCTCGAAGAAATGAAATGGTGGGCGCGCTCATTGGACGAAAGGTCGCAACTGCCAGCGTGTGCATGTTATTCGCAGCAGGCAGCCAGCAGAGACAATTATTACGGGCAAAGAAGCGAGGCAGAATCTTTTCCATTAAATGGCAGCCAGCCGCCACAGCACGCCCGCGCACCAACGTTAACTGCAGATAACCAGCAGGCGTGCTGGGAACTCTCGAAGGAATGAAATGGTGGGCGCGCTCACCGGACGAAAGTTACCGAATTCCCGCAGCAGTCGCCGTCACAACTGCCAGCGTGTGCATGTGCCTCGCAGCAAGCAGCCAACAGAGATGACTATTACGAGCAGAGAAGCGAGGCAGAAACTTTTCCGTTTAGCGGCAGCCAGCCGGCACAGCACGCACACGCAGCAACTTTAACTGAGGATAGCCAGTCGGCGTGCTGGGAACTCTTGATGAAATGAAATAGTGGGCGCGCTCACAGCACGAAAGGTCACAACTTCCAGCGTGTGCATGTTCCTCGCAGCAAGCAGCCAGCAGAAACTACTATTACGAGCAGAGAAGCGAGGCAGAATATTTTCCGTTAAATGGCAGCCAGCCGGCACAGCACGCACGCGCACAAACGTTAAATAGGGATAGCCAGCCGGCCTGCTGGGAACTTTCGAAGAAATGAAATGGTGGGCGCGCTCTCCGGACGAAAGGTCGCAACTGACAGCGTGTGCATGTGCCTCGCAGCAAGCAGCCAGCAGAAACTACTATTACGAGCAGAGAAGCGAGGCAGAAACTTTTTCCGTCAAACGGCAGCCAGCCGGCACAGCACGCACACGCACCAACGTTAACTGGGGATAGCCACCCGGCGTGCTGGGAACTCTCGAAGAAAAGAAATGGTGGCGCGCTCATCGCACGAAAGGTCACAACTGCCAGCGTGTGCATGTGCCTCGCAGCAAGCAGCCAACAGAGACGACTATTACGAGCAGAGAAGCGAGGCAGAAACTTTTCCGTTTAGTGGCAGCCAGCCGGCAAGCACGCACGCGCACAAACATTAAATAAAGATAGCCAGCCGGCGTGCAGGGAACTCTCCAAGAAATGAAATGGTGCTCGCGCTCACTGGACGAAAGGTCACAACTGCCAGCGTGTGCATGTTCCTCTCAGCAAGCATCCAGCAGAGACAACTATTATGAGCAGAGAAGAGAGGCAGAATCTTTTCCGTTCAACGGCAGCCAGCCGGAACAGCTCGCACGCGCACCAACATTAACTGGGGATAGCTCGCCGGCGTGCTGGGAAGTCTCGAAGAAATGAAATGGTGCTCGCGCTCACTGGACGAAAGGTCACAACTGCCAGCGTGTGCATGTTCCTCGCAGCAAGCATCCAGCAGAGACAACTATTACGAGTAGAGAAGCGAGGCAGAATCTTTTCGGTTCAACGGCAGCCAGCCGGCACAGCTCGCACGCGCACCAACGTTAACTGGGGATAGCCAGCCATTGTGCTTGGAATTCTCGAAGAAAAGAAGTGGTGGGCGCGTTCACCGGACGAAAGGACAGAACTGCCAGCGTGTGCATGTTCTTCGCAGCAAGCAGCCATCAGAGACTACTATTACGAGCAGAGAAGCGAGGCAGACTCTTTTCCGTTAAATGGCAGCCATCTGGTACAGCATGCACGCGCATCAACGTTAACTGGGGATAGCCACCCGGCGTGCTCGGAACTCTCGAAGAAATGAAATGGTGGGCGCGCTCACCGAACGAGAGGTCACAACTGCCAGCGTGTGCATGTGCCTCGCAGCTAGCAGCCAGCAGAAACTACTATTACGAGCAGAGAAGCGAGGCAGAAACTTTTTTCGTTAAACGGCAGCCATCCGTCACAGCACGCACACGCACCATCGTTAACTGGGGATAGCCAGCCGGCGTGCTGGGAACTCTTGAAGAAATGAAATGGTGGGCGCGCTCATTGGACAAAAGGTCGCAACTGCCAGCGTGTGCATGTTATTCGCAGCAGGCAGCCAGCAGAGACAACTATTACGGGCAAAGAAGCGAGGCAGAATCTTTTCCATTAAATGGCAGCCAGCCGGCACAGCACGCCCGCGCACCAACGTTAACTGCGGATAACAAGCAGGCGTGCTGGGATCTCTCGAAGGAATGAAATGGTGGGCGCGCTCACCGGACGGAAGTTACCGAATTCCCGCAGCAGTCGCCGTCACAACTGCCAGCGTGTGCATGTGCCTCGCAGCAAGCAGCCAACAGAGATGACTATTACGAGCAGAGAAGCGAAACAGAAACTTTTCTGTTTAGCGGCAGCCAGCCGGCACAGCACGCACACACAGCACCTTTAACTGAGGATAGCCAGTCGGCGTGCTGGGAACTCTCGAAGAAATGAAATAGTGGGCGCGCTCACCGCACGAAAGGTCACAACTTCCAGCGTGTGCATGTTCCTCGCAGCAAGCAGCCAGCAGAAACTACTATTACGAGCAGAGAAGCGAGGCAGAATATTTTCCGTTAAATGGCAGTCAGCCGGCACAGCACGCACACGCAGCAACTTTAACTGAGGATAGCCAGTCGGCGTGCTGGGAACTCTCGAAGAAATGAAATAGTGGGCGCGCTCACCGCACGAAAGGTCACAACTTCCAGCGTGTGCATGTTCCTCGCAGCAAGCAGCCAGCAGAAACTACTATTACGAGCAGAGAAGCGAGGCAGAATATTTTCCGTTAAATGGCAGCCAGCCGGCACAGCACGCACACGCACAAACGTTAAATTGGGATAGCCAGCCGGCCTGCTGGGAACTTTCGAAGAAATGAAATGGTGGGCGCGCTCTCCGGACGAAAGGTCGCAACTGACAGCGTGTGCATGTGCCTCGCAGCAAGCAGCCAGCAGAAACTACTATTACGAGCAGAGAAGCGGGGCAGAAACTTTTTCCGTAAAACGGCAGCCAGCCGGCACAGCACGCACACGCACCAACGTTAACTGGGGATAGCCACCCGGCGTGCTGGGAACTCTCGAAGAAAAGAAATGGTAGCGCGCTCATCGCACGAAAGGTCACAACTGCCAGCGTGTGCATGTGCCTCGCAGCAAGCAGCCAGCAGAAACTACTATTACGAGCAGAGAAGCGAGGCAGAATATTTTCCGTTAAATGGCAGCCAGCCGGCACAGCACGCACGCGCACAAACATTAAATAAGGATAGCCAGCCGGCGTGCTGGTAACTCTCCAAGAAATGAAATGGTGCTCGCGCTCACTGGACGAAAGGTCACAACTGCCAGCGTGTGCATGTTCTTCGCAGCAAGCAGCCAGCAGAAACTACTATTATGAGCAGAGAAGCGAAGCAGAAACTTTTTCCGTCAAACGGCAGCCAGCCGGCACAGCACGCACGCGCACCAACGTTAACTGGGGATAGCCACCCGGCGTGCTGGGAACACTCTAAGAAATGAAATGGTGGGCGCGCTCACCGGACGAAAGGTCACAACTGCCAGCGTGTGCTTGTTCCTCGCAGCATGCAGCCAGCAGAAACTACTATTACGAGCAGAGAAGCGAGGCAAACTTTTTCCGTTAAACGGCAGCCAGCCGGTACAGCACGCACGCCAACAAACTTTAACTGGGGATAGCCAGCTGGCGTGCTGGGACTCTCGAAGAAATGAAATGGTGGACGTGCTCACCGCACGAAAGGTCACAACTGCCAGCGTGTGCATGTTCCTCGCAGCAAGCAGCCAGCAGAAACTAGTATTACGAGCAGAGAAGTGAGGCTGAAACTTTCCCGTCAAACGGCAGCCAGCCGGCACAGCAAGCACGCGCACCAACGTTAACTGGGGAAAGCCAGCCGGCGTGCTGGGAACTCTCGAACAAATCAAATGGTGGGCGCGCTCACCGGACGAAAGTAACCGAATTCACGCAGCATTCGTCGTCACAACTTATTGCGTGTGCATGTGCCTCGCAGCAAGCACCAGCAGAGACTACTATTACGAGCAGAGAAGCGAGGCAGAAACTTTTCCGTATAACGGTACCCAGCCGGCACAGCACGCACGCGCACCAACGTTAACTGTTGATAACCAGCCGGCGTGCTGGGAACTCTCGAATAAAAGAAATGGTGGGCGCGCTCACCGGACGAAATTTATCGAATTCCTGCCGCAGTCGCCGACACAACTGACAGCTGTGCATTTGCCTCGCAGCCAGCACCAGCAGAGACTACTATTACGAGCAGAGAAGCGAGGCAGAAACCTTTCCGTCAAACGGCAGCCAGCCGGCACTGCAAGCACTCGCACCAACGTTAACTGGGGATAGCCAGCCGGCGTGCTGGGAACTTTGCAAGAATTGAAATGGTGGGCGCGCTCACCGGATGAAAGTTACCGAATTCCCGAAGCAGTCGCCGTCACAACTGCCAGAGTGTGCATGTGCCTCGCAGCAAGCACCAGCAGACACTACGATTACGAGCAGAGAAGCGAGGCGATACTTTTCCGTCAAACGGCAGCCAGTCGGCACAGCACGCACGCGCACCAACGTTCACTGGGGATAACCAGCCGGCGTGCTGGGAACTCTCGAATAAAAGAAATGGCGGGCGCGCCCAGCTTACCAAAGTTACCGAATTCCCGCAGCAGTCGCCGTCACAACTGACAGCGAGTGCATGTGCCTCGCCGCAAGCACCAGCAGAGACTACTATTACGAGCAGAGAAGCGAGGCAGAAACCTTTCCGTCAAACGGCAGCCAGCCGGCACAGCACGCATGCGAACAAATTTTAACTGGGGATAGCCAGCTGGCGTGCTGGGAACTCTCGAAGAAATGAAATGGTGGACGCGCTCACCACACGAAAGGTCACAACTGCCAGCGTGTGCATGTTCCTCGCAGCAAGCAGCCAGCAGAAACTAGTATTACGAGCAGAGAAGTGAGGCTGAAACTTTCCCGTCAAACGGCAGCCAGCCGGCACAGCACGCACACGCACCAACGTTAACTGGGGATGTCCAGCCGGTGTGCTGGGACTCTCGAAGAAATGAAATGGTGGGCGCGCTCACCGGACGAAAGTAACCGATTTCACGCAGCATTCGCCGTCACAACTTATTGCGTGTGCATGTGCCTCGCAGCAAGCACCAGCAGAGACTACTATTACGAGCAGAGAAGCGAGGCAGAAACTTTTCCGTAAAACGGTACCCAGCCGGCACTGCACGCACGCGCACCAACGTTAACTGTTGATAACCAGCCGGCGTGCTGGGAACTCTCGAATAAAAGAAATGGCGGGAGCGCTCACCTGACGAAAGTTACCGCATTCCCGCAGCAGTCGCCGTCACAACTGACAGCGTGTGCATTTGCCTCGCAGCAAGCACCAGCAGAGACTACTATTACGAGCAGAGAAGCGAGGCAGAAACCTTTCCGTCAAACGGCAGCCAGCCGGCACTGCCAGCACTCGCACCAACGTTAACTGGGGATAGCCAGCCGGCGTGCTGGGAACTTTGCAACAAATGAAATGGTGGGCGCGCTCACCGGATGAAAGTTACCGAATTCCCGCAGCAGTCGCCGTCACAACTGACAGATTGTGCGCGTGCCTCGCAGCGAGCACCAGCAGACACTACGATTACGAGCAGAGAAGCGAGGCGATACTTTTACGTCAAACGGCAGCCAGTCGGCACAGCACGCAAGCGCACCAACGTTCACTGGGGATAACCAGCCGGCGTGCTGGGATCTCTCGAATAAAAGAAATGGCGGGCGCGCCCACCTTACGAAAGTTACCGAATTCCCGCAGCAGTCGCCGTCACAACTGACAGCGAGTGCATGTGCCTCGCAGCAATCACCAGCAGAGACTACTATTACGAGCAGAGAAGCGAGGCAGAAACCTTTCCGTCAAACGGCAGCCAGCCGGCACAGCAAGCACGCGCACCAACGTTAACTGGGGAAAGCCAGCCGGCGTGCTGGGAACTCTCGAACAAATCAAATGGTGGGCGCGCTCACCGGACGAAAGTTACCGAATTGCCGCCGCAGTCGCCGTCACAACTGACAGCGTGCGCATGTGCCTCGCAGCAAGCACCAGCAGAGACTACGATTACGAGCAGAGAAGCGAGGCAGAAACTTTTCCTTCAAACGACAGCCAGGCGGCACAGCACCTACGCGCACCAACGTTAACTGGGGATAGCCAGCCGGCGTAATGGGAACGCCCCAAGAAATGAAATGGAGGCCGCGCTCACCGGACGAAAGTTACCGAATTCCAGCAGCAGTCGCCGTCACAACTGACAGCGTGTGCACGTGCCTCGCAGCGAGCACCAGCAGAGACTACTATTACGAGCAGAGAAGCGAGGCAGAAACTTTTCCGTCAAACGGCAGCCAGCCGGCACAGCACGCACGCGCACCAACGCTAACTGGGGAAAGCCAGCCGGCGTGCTGGGAACTCTCGAACAAATCAAATGGTGGACGCGCTCACCGGACGAAAGTTACCGAATTGCCGCAGCAGTCGCCGTCACAACTGACAGCGTGCGCATGTGCCTCGCAGCAAGCACCAGCAGAGACTACGATTACGAGCAGAGAAGCGAGGCAGACACTTTTCCTTCAAACGACAGCCAGGCGGCACAGCACCTACGCGCACCAACGTTAACTGGGGATAGCCAGCCGGCGTAATGGGAACGCTCCAAGAAATGAAATGGAGGCCGCGCTCACCGGACGAAAGAGACCGAATTCCAGCAGCAGTCGCCATCACAACTGACAGCGTGTGCACGTGCCTGAGCAGCGAGCACCAGCAGAGACTACTATTACGAGCAGAGAAGCGAGGCAGAAACTTTTCCGTTAAACGGCAGCCAGCCGGCAGCGCACGCACACCAACGTCAACTGGGGATAGCCAGCCAGTGAGCTGGGAATTCTCGAAGAAATGAAGTGGTGGGCGCGTTCACCGGACGAAAGGACACAACTGCCAGCGTGTGCATGTTCTTCGCAGAAAGCAGCCAGCAGAGACTACTATTACGAGCAGAGAAGCGAGGCAAAATCTTTTCCGTTAAATGGCAGCCATCCGGCACAGCATGCACGCGCACCAACGTTAACTGGGGATAGCCAGCCGGCGTGGTGGGAACTTTCGAAGAAATGAAATGGGGGGCGCGCTCTCCGGACGAAAGGTTACAACTGCCAGCGTGTGCATGTGCCTCGCAGCAAGCAGCCGTTAGAGACTATTTATTACGATTGGAGAATCGAGGCAGAATCTTTTTCGTTAAATTGCAGCCAGCCGGCACTGTACGCACGCGCACAAACGTTAACTGGCGATAGCCAGCCGGCGCGCTGCTAACTCTCGAAGAAATGAAATGGTGGGCGCTCACCGCACGAAAGGTCTCAACTGACAGCGTGTGCATGTGCCTCGCAGCAAGCAGCCAGCAGAAAGTACTATTACGAGCAGAGAAGCGAGGCAGAAACTTTTTCCTTCAAACGAAATCCAGCCGGCACAGCACGCACACGCACCAACGTTAACTGGGGATAGCCACCCGGCGTGCTGGGAACTCTCGGAGAAAAGAAATGGTGGCGCGCTCACCGCACGAAAGGACAGAACTGCCAGCGTGTGCATGTTCCTCGCAGCAAGCAGCCAGCAGAAACTACTATTATGAGCAGAGAAGCGAGGCAAACCTTTTCCGTTAAACGGCAGCCAGCCAGTACAGCACGCACGCGCACAAATTTTAACTGGGGATAGCCAGCCGGCGTGCTGGGAACTCTCGAAGAAATGAAATGGTGGGCGCGTTCACCGAACGAAAGGTCACAACTGCCAGCGTGTGCATGTGCCTCGCAGCAAGCAACCAGCAGAAACTACTATTACGAGCAGAGAAGCGAGGCAGAAACTTTTCTCGTTAAACGGCAGACAGCCGGCACAGCACGCACACGCACCAACGTTAACTGGGGATAGGCAGCCGGCCTGCTGGGAACTCTCGAAGAAATGAAATGGTGGGCGCGCTCACCGGATGAAAATTACCGAATTCCCGCAACAGTCGCCGTCACAACTGCCTGCGTGTGCATGTGCCTCGCAGCAAGCAGCCAGCACAGACTACTATTACGAGCTGAGAAGCGAGGCAGAAACTTCCGTCAAACGGCAGCCAGCCGGCTCAGCGCGTACACGCACCAACGTTAACTGGGGAGAGCCAGCTGGCGTGCTGGGCCTCTCCAAGAAATGAAATGGTGGGCGCGCTCACCGGACGAAAGTCACCGATTTCCCGCAGCAGTCGCCGTCATAACTGCCAGCGTGTGTATGTGCCTCGCAGCAAGCACCAGCAGAGACTACTATTACGAGCAGAGCAGTGAGGCTGAAACTTTCCCGTCAAACGGCAGCCAGCCGGCACAGCACGCACACGCATTAACGTTAACTGGGGATGGCCAGCCGGTGTGCTGGGACTCTCGAAGAAATGAAATGGTGGGCGCGCTCACCGGACGAAAGTTACCGAATTCACGCTGCATTCGCCGTCACAACTTATTGCTTGTGCATGTGCCTCGCAGCAAGCACCAGCAGACTACTATTACGAGCAGAGAAGAGAGGCAGAAGCTTTTCCGTAAAACGGTAGCCAGCCGGCACAGCACGCACGCGCACCAACGTTAGCTTTTGATAACCAGCCGGCGTGCTGGGATCTCTCGAATAAAAGAAATGGCGGGCGCGCCCACCTTACGAAAGTTACCGAATTCCCGCAGCAGTCGCCGTCACAACTGACAGCGAGTGCATGTGCCTCGCAGCAAGCACCAGCTGAGACTACAATTACGAGCAGAGAAGCGAGGCAGAAACCTTTCCGTCAAACGGCAGCCAGCCGGCACAGCAAGCACGCGCACCAACGTTAACTGGGGAAAGCCAGCCGGCGTGCTGGGAACTCTCGAACAAATCAAATGGTGGGCGCGCTCACCGGACGAAAGTTACCGAATTGACGCCGCAGTCGCCGTCACAACTGACAGCGTGCGCATGTGCCTCGCAGCAAGCACCAGCAGAGACTACGATTACGAGCAGAGAAGCGAGGCAGAAACTTTTCCTTCAAACGACAGCCAGGCGGCACAGCACCTACGCGCACCAACGTTAACTGGGGATAGCCAGCCGGCGTAATGGGAACGCTCCAAGAAATGAAATGGAGGCCGCGCTCACCTGACGAAAGTTACCGAATTCCAGCAGCAGTCGCCGTCACAACTGACAGCGTGTGCACGTGCCTCGCAGCGAGCACCAGCAGAGACTACTATTACGAGCAGAGAAGTGAGGCAGAAACTTTTCCGTCAAACGGCAGCCAGCCGGCACAGCACGCACGCGCACCAACGCTAACTGGGAAAAGCCAGCCGGCGTGCTGGGAACTCTCGAACAAATCAAATGGTGGACGCGCTCACCGGACGAAAGTTACCGAATTGCCGCAGCAGTCGCCGTCACAACTGACAGCGTGCGCATGTGCCTCGCAGCAAGCACCAGCAGAGACTACGATTACGAGCAGAGAAGCGAGGCAGAAACTTTTCCTTCAAACGACAGCCAGGCGGCACAGCACCTACTCGCACCAACGTTAAATGGGGATAGCCAGCCGGCGTAATGGGAACGCTCCAAGAAATGAAATGGAGGCCGCGCTCACCGGACGAAAGTTACCGAATTCCAGCAGCAGTCGCCATCACAACTGACAGCGTGTGCACGTGCCTCGCAGCGAGCACCAGCAGAGACTACTATTACGAGCAGAGAAGCGAGGCAGAAACTTTTCCGTCAAACGGCAGCCAGCCGGCAGCGCACGCACACCAACGTCAACTGGGGATAGCCAGCCGGTGTGCTGGGAATTCTCGAAGAAATGAAGTGGTGGGCGCGTTCACCGGACGAAAGGACACAACTGCCAGCGTGTGCATGTTCTTCGCAGAAAGCAGCCAGCAGAGACTACTATTACGAGCAGAGAAGCGAGGCAAAATCTTTTCTGTTAAATGGCAGCCATCCGGCACAGCATGCACGCGCACCAACGTTAACTGGGGATAGCCAGCCGGCGTGCTGGGAACTTTCGAAGAAATGAAATGGTGGGCGCGCTCTCCGGACGAAAGGTCACAACTGCCAGCGTGTGCATGTGCCTCGCAGCAAGCAGCCATTAGAGACTATTTATTACGATTGGAGAATCGAGGCAGAATCTTTTTCGTTAAATTGCAGCCAGCCGGCACTGTACGCACGCGCACAAACGTTAACTGGCGATAGCCAGCCGGCGCGCTGCTAACTCTCGAAGAAATGAAATGGTGGGCGCGCTCACCGCACGAAAGGTCTCAACTGACAGCGTGTGCATGTGCCTCGCAGCAAGCAGCCAGCAGAAAGTACTATTACGAGCAGAGAAGCGAGGCAGAAACTTTTTCCGTCAAACGAAAGCCAGCCGGCACAGCACGCACACGCACCAACGTTAACTGGGGATAGCCGCCCGGCGTTCTGGGAACTCTCGGAGAAAAGAAATGGTGGCGCGCTCACCGCACGAAAGGTCAGAACTGCCAGCGTGTGCATGTTCCTCGCAGCAAGCAGCCAGCAGAAACTACTATTATGAACAGAGAAGCGAGGCAAACCTTTTCCGTTAAACGGCAGCCAGCCAGTACAGCACGCACGCGCACAAATTTTAACTGGGGACAGCCAGCCGGCGTGCTGGGAACTCTCGAAGAAATGAAATGGTGGGCGCGTTCACCGAACGAAAGGTCACAACTGCCAGCGTGTGCATGTGCCTCGCAGCAAGCAACCAGCAGAAACTACTATTACGAGCAGAGAAGCGAGGCAGAAACTTTTCTCGTTAAACGGCAGACAGCCGGCACAACACGCACACGCACCAACGTTAACTGGGGATAGGCAGCCGGCCTGCTGGGAACTCTCGAAGAAATGAAATGGTGGGCGCGCTCACCGGATGAAAATTACCGAATTCCCGCAACAGTCGCCGTCACAACTGCCTGCGTGTGCATGTGCCTCGCAGCAAGCAGCCAGCACAGACTACTTTCACGAGCTGAGGAGCGAGGCAGAAACTTTTCCGTCAAACGGCAGCCAGCCGGCTCAGCGCGTACACGCACCAACGTTAACTGGGGAGAGCCAGCTGGCGTGCTGGGACTCTCGAAGAAATGAAATGGTGGGCGCGCTCACAGGACGAAAGTTACCGATTTCCCGCAGCAGTCGCCGTCATAACTGCCAGCGTGTGTATGTGCCTCGCAGCAAGCACCAGCAGAGACTACTATTACGAGCAGAGCAGTGAGGCTGAAACTTTCCCGTCAAACGGCAGCCAGCCGGCACAGCACGCACACGCATTAACGTTAACTGGGGATGGCCAGCCGGTGTGCTGGGACTCTCGAAGAAATGAAATGGTGGGCGCGCTCACCGGACGAAAGTTACCGAATTCACGCTGCATTCGCCGTCACAACGTATTGCTTGTGCATGTGCCTCGCAGCAAGCACCAGCAGACTACTATTACGAGCAGAGAAGCGAGGCAGAATCTTTTCCGTAAAACGGTAGCCAGCCGGCACAGCACGCACGCGCACCAACGTTAGCTGTTGATAACCAGCCGGCGTGCTGGGAACTCTCGAATAAAAGAAATGGTGGGCACGCTCACTGGACGAAAGTTACCGAATTCCAGCAGCAGTCGCCGTCAAAACTGCCGGCGTGTGCATGTGCCTCGCAGCAAGCAGCCAGCAGAGACTACTATTACGAGCAGAGAAGCGACGCAGAAACTTTTCCGTTAGCGGCAGCCAGCAGGCACAGCACGCACGTGCACCAACGTTAACTGGGGATAGGCAGCCGGCCTGCTGGGAACTCTCGAAGAAATGAAATGGTGTGCGCGCTCACCGGATGAAAATTACCGAATTCCCGCAACAGTCGCCGTCACAACTGCCTGCGTGTGCATGTGCCTCGCAGCAAGCAGCCAGCAGAGACTAATATTACGGGCTGAGAAGCGAGGCAGAAACTTTTCCGTCATACGGCAGCCAGCCGGCACAGCACGCACGCGCACCAACGTTAACTGGGGATAGCCAGCCGGCGTGCTGGGAACTCTCGAAGAAAAGAAATGGTGGTGCGCTCACCGCACGAAAGGTCACAACTTCCAGCGTGAGCATGTTCCTCGCAGCTAGCAGCCAGCAGAAACTACTATTACGAGCAGAGAAGCGAGGCAGAATATTTTCTGTTAAATGGCAGCCAGCCGGCACAGCACGCACGCGCACAAACGTTAAATAAGGATTGCCAGCCGGCGTGCTGGGAACTCTCGAAAAAATGAAATGGTGCTCGCGCTCACAGGACGAAAGGTCACAACTGCCAGCGTGTGCATGTTCCTCGCAGCAAGCATCCAGCAGAGACAACTATTGCGAGCAGAGAAGCGAGGCAGAATCTTTTCCGTTCAACGGCAGCCAGCCGGCACAGCTCGCACGCGCACCAACGTTAACTGGGGATAGCCAGCCGGCGTGCTGGGAACTCTCGAAGAAATGAAATGGTGGGCGCGCTCACCGGAAGAAAGGTCACAACTGCCAGCGTGTGCATGTGCCTCGCAGCAAGCAGACAGCAGAGACTACTGTTACGAGCAGAGAAGTGAGGCAGAAACTTTTCCTTCAACGGCAGCCAGCCGGCAGCGCACGCACACCAACGTCAACTGGGGATAGCCAGCCGGTGTGCTGCGAATTCTCGAAGAAATGAAGTGGTGGGCGCGTTCACCGGACGAAAGGACACAACTGCCAGCGTGTGCATGTTCTTCGCAGCAAGCAGCCAGCAGAGACTACTACTACGAGCAGCGAAGCGAGGCAAAATCTTTTCCGTTAAATGGCAGCCATCCGGCACAGCATGCACGCGCACCAACGTTAACTGGCGATAGCCAGCCGGCGCGCTGCGAACTCTCGAAGAAATGAAATGGTGGGCGCGCTCACCGCACGAAAGGTCTCAACTGACAGCGTATGCATGTGCCTCGCAGCGAGCAGCCAGCAGAAAGTACTAATACGAGCAGAGAAGCGGGGCAGAAACTTTTTTCGTCAAACGAAAGCCAGCCGGCACAGCACGCACACGCACCAACGTTAACTGGGGATAGCCACCCGGCGTGCTGGGAACTCTCGGAGAAAGGAAATGGTGGCGCGCTCACCGCACGAAAGGTCAGAACTACCAGCGTGTGCATGTTCCTCGCAGCAAGCAGCCAGCAGAAACTGCTATTATGAGCAGAGAAGCGAGGCAAACTTTTTCCGTTAAACGGCAGCCAGCCAGTACAGCACGCACACGCACCAACGTTAACTGGGGATAGCCAGCCGGCGTGCTGGGAACTCTCGAAGAAATGAAATGGTGGGCGCGCTCACCGAACGAAAGGGCACAACTGCCAGCGTGTGCATGTGCCTCGCAGCAAGCAGCCAGCACAGACTACTATTACGAGCTGAGAAGCGAGGCAGAAATTTTTCCGACATACGGCAGCCAGCCGGCACAGCACGCACGCGCACCAACGTTAACTGGGGATAGCCAGCCGGCGTGCTGGGAACTCTCGTAGAAATGAAATGGTGCGTGCGCTCACCGGACGAAAGTTACCGAATTCCCGCAGCAGTCGCCGTCAACACTGCCAGCGTGTGCATGTGCCTCGCAGCAAGTACCAGCAGAGACTACTATTACGAGCAGAGAAGCGAGGCAGAAACTGTTCCTTCAAACGACAGCCAGCCGGCACAGCACATACGCACACCAACGTTAACTGGGGATAGCCAGCCGGCGTAAAGGGAACTCTCCAAGAAATGAAATGGATGGCGCGCTCACCGGACGAAAGTTGCCGAAATCCCGCAGCAGTCGCCGTCACAACTGACAGCGTGTGCACTTGCCTCGCAGCAAGCAGCCGGCAGAGACTACTATTACGAGCAGAGAAGCGAGGCAGAAACCTTTCCGTCAAACGGCAGCCAGCCGGCACAGCACGTACGCACACCAACGTTAACTGGGGATAGGCAGCCGGCCTGCTGGGAACTCTCGAAGAAATGAAATGGTGGGCGCGCTCACCGGATGAAAATTACCGAATTCCCGCAGCAGTCGCCGTCACAACTGACAGCGAGTGCATGTGCCTCGCAGCAAGCACCAGCTGAGACTACAATTACGAGCAGAGAAGCGAGGCAGAAACCTTTCCGTCAAACGGCAGCCAGCCGGCACAGCAAGCACGCGCACCAACGTTAACTGGGGAAAGCCAGCCGGCGTGCTGGGAACTCTCGAACAAATCAAATGGTGGGCGCGCTCACCGGACGAAAGTTACCGAATTGACGCCGCAGTCGCCGTCACAACTGACAGCGTGCGCATGTGCCTCGCAGCAAGCACCAGCAGAGACTACGATTACGAGCAGAGAAGCGAGGCAGAAACTTTTCCTTCAAACGACAGCCAGGCGGCACAGCACCTACGCGCACCAACGTTAACTGGGGATAGCCAGCCGGCGTAATGGGAACGCTCCAAGAAATGAAATGGAGGCCGCGCTCACCTGACGAAAGTTACCGAATTCCAGCAGCAGTCGCCGTCACAACTGACAGCGTGTGCACGTGCCTCGCAGCGAGCACCAGCAGAGACTACTATTACGAGCAGAGAAGCGAGGCAGAAACTTTTCCGTCAAACGGCAGCCAGCCGGCAGCGCACGCACACCAACGTCAACTGGGGATAGCCAGCCGGTGTGCTGGGAATTCTCGAAGAAATGAAGTGGTGGGCGCGTTCACCGGACGAAAGGACACAACTGCCAGCGTGTGCATGTTCTTCGCAGAAAGCAGCCAGCAGAGACTACTATTACGAGCAGAGAAGCGAGGCAAAATCTTTTCCGTTAAATGGCAGCCATCCGGCACAGCATGCACGCGCACCAACGTTAACTGGGGATAGCCAGCCGGCGTGCTGGGAACTTTCGAAGAAATGAAATGGTGGGCGCGCTCTCCGGACGAAAGGTCACAACTGCCAGCGTGTGCATGTGCCTCGCAGCAAGCAGCCATTAGAGACTATTTATTACGATTGGAGAATCGAGGCAGAATCTTTTTCGTTAAATTGCAGCCAGCCGGCACTGTACGCACGCGCACAAACGTTAACTGGCGATAGCCAGCCGGCGCGCTGCTAACTCTCGAAGAAATGAAATGGTGGGCGCTCACCGCACGAAAGGTCTCAACTGACAGCGTGTGCATGTGCCTCGCAGCAAGCAGCCAGCAGAAAGTACTATTACGAGCAGAGAAGCGAGGCAGAAACTTTTTCCTTCAAACGAAATCCAGCCGGCACAGCACGCACACGCACCAACGTTAACTGGGGATAGCCACCCGGCGTGCTGGGAACTCTCGGAGAAAAGAAATGGTGGCGCGCTCACCGCACGAAAGGACAGAACTGCCAGCGTGTGCATGTTCCTCGCAGCAAGCAGCCAGCAGAAACTACTATTATGAGCAGAGAAGCGAGGCAAACCTTTTCCGTTAAACGGCAGCCAGCCAGTACAGCACGCACGCGCACAAATTTTAACTGGGGATAGCCAGCCGGCGTGCTGGGAACTCTCGAAGAAATGAAATGGTGGGCGCGTTCACCGAACGAAAGGTCACAACTGCCAGCGTGTGCATGTGCCTCGCAGCAAGCAACCAGCAGAAACTACTATTACGAGCAGAGAAGCGAGGCAGAAACTTTTCTCGTTAAACGGCAGACAGCCGGCACAGCACGCACACGCACCAACGTTAACTGGGGATAGGCAGCCGGCCTGCTGGGAACTCTCGAAGAAATGAAATGGTGGGCGCGCTCACCGGATGAAAATTACCGAATTCCCGCAACAGTCGCCGTCACAACTGCCTGCGTGTGCATGTGCCTCGCAGCAAGCAGCCAGCACAGACTACTATTACGAGCTGAGAAGCGAGGCAGAAACTTCCGTCAAACGGCAGCCAGCCGGCTCAGCGCGTACACGCACCAACGTTAACTGGGGAGAGCCAGCTGGCGTGCTGGGCCTCTCCAAGAAATGAAATGGTGGGCGCGCTCACCGGACGAAAGTCACCGATTTCCCGCAGCAGTCGCCGTCATAACTGCCAGCGTGTGTATGTGCCTCGCAGCAAGCACCAGCAGAGACTACTATTACGAGCAGAGCAGTGAGGCTGAAACTTTCCCGTCAAACGGCAGCCAGCCGGCACAGCACGCACACGCATTAACGTTAACTGGGGATGGCCAGCCGGTGTGCTGGGACTCTCGAAGAAATGAAATGGTGGGCGCGCTCACCGGACGAAAGTTACCGAATTCACGCTGCATTCGCCGTCACAACTTATTGCTTGTGCATGTGCCTCGCAGCAAGCACCAGCAGACTACTATTACGAGCAGAGAAGAGAGGCAGAAGCTTTTCCGTAAAACGGTAGCCAGCCGGCACAGCACGCACGCGCACCAACGTTAGCTTTTGATAACCAGCCGGCGTGCTGGGATCTCTCGAATAAAAGAAATGGCGGGCGCGCCCACCTTACGAAAGTTACCGAATTCCCGCAGCAGTCGCCGTCACAACTGACAGCGAGTGCATGTGCCTCGCAGCAAGCACCAGCTGAGACTACAATTACGAGCAGAGAAGCGAGGCAGAAACCTTTCCGTCAAACGGCAGCCAGCCGGCACAGCAAGCACGCGCACCAACGTTAACTGGGGAAAGCCAGCCGGCGTGCTGGGAACTCTCGAACAAATCAAATGGTGGGCGCGCTCACCGGACGAAAGTTACCGAATTGACGCCGCAGTCGCCGTCACAACTGACAGCGTGCGCATGTGCCTCGCAGCAAGCACCAGCAGAGACTACGATTACGAGCAGAGAAGCGAGGCAGAAACTTTTCCTTCAAACGACAGCCAGGCGGCACAGCACCTACGTGCACCAACGTTAACTGGGGATAGCCAGCCGGCGTAATGGGAACGCTCCAAGAAATGAAATGGAGGCCGCGCTCACCTGACGAAAGTTACCGAATTCCAGCAGCAGTCGCCGTCACAACTGACAGCGTGTGCACGTGCCTCGCAGCGAGCACCAGCAGAGACTACTATTACGAGCAGAGAAGTGAGGCAGAAACTTTTCCGTCAAACGGCAGCCAGCCGGCACAGCACGCACGCGCACCAACGCTAACTGGGAAAAGCCAGCCGGCGTGCTGGGAACTCTCGAACAAATCAAATGGTGGACGCGCTCACCGGACGAAAGTTACCGAATTGCCGCAGCAGTCGCCGTCACAACTGACAGCGTGCGCATGTGCCTCGCAGCAAGCACCAGCAGAGACTACGATTACGAGCAGAGAAGCGAGGCAGAAACTTTTCCTTCAAACGACAGCCAGGCGGCACAGCACCTACTCGCACCAACGTTAAATGGGGATAGCCAGCCGGCGTAATGGGAACGCTCCAAGAAATGAAATGGAGGCCGCGCTCACCGGACGAAAGTTACCGAATTCCAGCAGCAGTCGCCATCACAACTGACAGCGTGTGCACGTGCCTCGCAGCGAGCACCAGCAGAGACTACTATTACGAGCAGAGAAGCGAGGCAGAAACTTTTCCGTCAAACGGCAGCCAGCCGGCAGCGCACGCACACCAACGTCAACTGGGGATAGCCAGCCGGTGTGCTGGGAATTCTCGAAGAAATGAAGTGGTGGGCGCGTTCACCGGACGAAAGGACACAACTGCCAGCGTGTGCATGTTCTTCGCAGAAAGCAGCCAGCAGAGACTACTATTACGAGCAGAGAAGCGAGGCAAAATCTTTTCTGTTAAATGGCAGCCATCCGGCACAGCATGCACGCGCACCAACGTTAACTGGGGATAGCCAGCCGGCGTGCTGGGAACTTTCGAAGAAATGAAATGGTGGGCGCGCTCTCCGGACGAAAGGTCACAACTGCCAGCGTGTGCATGTGCCTCGCAGCAAGCAGCCATTAGAGACTATTTATTACGATTGGAGAATCGAGGCAGAATCTTTTTCGTTAAATTGCAGCCAGCCGGCACTGTACGCACGCGCACAAACATTAACTGGCGATAGCCAGCCGGCGCGCTGCTAACTCTCGAAGAAATGAAATGGTGGGCGCGCTCACCGCACGAAAGGTCTCAACTGACAGCGTGTGCATGTGCCTCGCAGCAAGCAGCCAGCAGAAAAGTACTATTACGAGCAGAGAAGCGAGGCAGAAACTTTTTCCGTCAAACGAAAGCCAGCCGGCACAGCACGCACACGCACCAACGTTAACTGGGGATAGCCGCCCGGCGTGCTGGGAACTCTCGGAGAAAAGAAATGGTGGCGCGCTCACCGCACGAAAGGTCAGAACTGCCAGCGTGTGCATGTTCCTCGCAGCAAGCAGCCAGCAGAAACTACTATTATGAACAGAGAAGCGAGGCAAACCTTTTCCGTTAAACGGCAGCCAGCCAGTACAGCACGCACGCGCACAAATTTTAACTGGGGACAGCCAGCCGGCGTGCTGGGAACTCTCGAAGAAATGAAATGGTGGGCGCGTTCACCGAACGAAAGGTCACAACTGCCAGCGTGTGCATGTGCCTCGCAGCAAGCAACCAGCAGAAACTACTATTACGAGCAGAGAAGCGAGGCAGAAACTTTTCTCGTTAAACGGCAGACAGCCGGCACAACACGCACACGCACCAACGTTAACTGGGGATAGGCAGCCGGCCTGCTGGGAACTCTCGAAGAAATGAAATGGTGGGCGCGCTCACCGGATGAAAATTACCGAATTCCCGCAACAGTCGCCGTCACAACTGCCTGCGTGTGCATGTGCCTCGCAGCAAGCAGCCAGCACAGACTACTTTCACGAGCTGAGGAGCGAGGCAGAAACTTTTCCGTCAAACGGCAGCCAGCCGGCTCAGCGCGTACACGCACCAACGTTAACTGGGGAGAGCCAGCTGGCGTGCTGGGACTCTCGAAGAAATGAAATGGTGGGCGCGCTCACAGGACGAAAGTTACCGATTTCCCGCAGCAGTCGCCGTCATAACTGCCAGCGTGTGTATGTGCCTCGCAGCAAGCACCAGCAGAGACTACTATTACGAGCAGAGCAGTGAGGCTGAAACTTTCCCGTCAAACGGCAGCCAGCCGGCACAGCACGCACACGCATTAACGTTAACTGGGGATGGCCAGCCGGTGTGCTGGGACTCTCGAAGAAATGAAATGGTGGGCGCGCTCACCGGACGAAAGTTACCGAATTCACGCTGCATTCGCCGTCACAACGTATTGCTTGTGCATGTGCCTCGCAGCAAGCACCAGCAGACTACTATTACGAGCAGAGAAGCGAGGCAGAATCTTTTCCGTAAAACGGTAGCCAGCCGGCACAGCACGCACGCGCACCAACGTTAGCTGTTGATAACCAGCCGGCGTGCTGGGAACTCTCGAATAAAAGAAATGGTGGGCACGCTCACTGGACGAAAGTTACCGAATTCCAGCAGCAGTCGCCGTCAAAACTGCCGGCGTGTGCATGTGCCTCGCAGCAAGCAGCCAGCAGAGACTACTATTACGAGCAGAGAAGCGACGCAGAAACTTTTCCGTTAGCGGCAGCCAGCAGGCACAGCACGCACGTGCACCAACGTTAACTGGGGATAGGCAGCCGGCCTGCTGGGAACTCTCGAAGAAATGAAATGGTGTGCGCGCTCACCGGATGAAAATTACCGAATTCCCGCAACAGTCGCCGTCACAACTGCCTGCGTGTGCATGTGCCTCGCAGCAAGCAGCCAGCAGAGACTAATATTACGGGCTGAGAAGCGAGGCAGAAACTTTTCCGTCATACGGCAGCCAGCCGGCACAGCACGCACGCGCACCAACGTTAACTGGGGATAGCCAGCCGGCGTGCTGGGAACTCTCGAAGAAAAGAAATGGTGGTGCGCTCACCGCACGAAAGGTCACAACTTCCAGCGTGAGCATGTTCCTCGCAGCTAGCAGCCAGCAGAAACTACTATTACGAGCAGAGAAGCGAGGCAGAATATTTTCTGTTAAATGGCAGCCAGCCGGCACAGCACGCACGCGCACAAACGTTAAATAAGGATTGCCAGCCGGCGTGCTGGGAACTCTCGAAAAAATGAAATGGTGCTCGCGCTCACAGGACGAAAGGTCACAACTGCCAGCGTGTGCATGTTCCTCGCAGCAAGCATCCAGCAGAGACAACTATTGCGAGCAGAGAAGCGAGGCAGAATCTTTTCCGTTCAACGGCAGCCAGCCGGCACAGCTCGCACGCGCACCAACGTTAACTGGGGATAGCCAGCCGGCGTGCTGGGAACTCTCGAAGAAATGAAATGGTGGGCGCGCTCACCGGAAGAAAGGTCACAACTGCCAGCGTGTGCATGTGCCTCGCAGCAAGCAGACAGCAGAGACTACTGTTACGAGCAGAGAAGTGAGGCAGAAACTTTTCCTTCAACGGCAGCCAGCCGGCAGCGCACGCACACCAACGTCAACTGGGGATAGCCAGCCGGTGTGCTGCGAATTCTCGAAGAAATGAAGTGGTGGGCGCGTTCACCGGACGAAAGGACACAACTGCCAGCGTGTGCATGTTCTTCGCAGCAAGCAGCCAGCAGAGACTACTACTACGAGCAGCGAAGCGAGGCAAAATCTTTTCCGTTAAATGGCAGCCATCCGGCACAGCATGCACGCGCACCAACGTTAACTGGCGATAGCCAGCCGGCGCGCTGCGAACTCTCGAAGAAATGAAATGGTGGGCGCGCTCACCGCACGAAAGGTCTCAACTGACAGCGTATGCATGTGCCTCGCAGCGAGCAGCCAGCAGAAAGTACTAATACGAGCAGAGAAGCGGGGCAGAAACTTTTTTCGTCAAACGAAAGCCAGCCGGCACAGCACGCACACGCACCAACGTTAACTGGGGATAGCCACCCGGCGTGCTGGGAACTCTCGGAGAAAGGAAATGGTGGCGCGCTCACCGCACGAAAGGTCAGAACTACCAGCGTGTGCATGTTCCTCGCAGCAAGCAGCCAGCAGAAACTGCTATTATGAGCAGAGAAGCGAGGCAAACTTTTTCCGTTAAACGGCAGCCAGCCAGTACAGCACGCACACGCACCAACGTTAACTGGGGATAGCCAGCCGGCGTGCTGGGAACTCTCGAAGAAATGAAATGGTGGGCGCGCTCACCGAACGAAAGGGCACAACTGCCAGCGTGTGCATGTGCCTCGCAGCAAGCAGCAAGCACAGACTACTATTACGAGCTGAGAAGCGAGGCAGAAATTTTTCCGACATACGGCAGCCAGCCGGCACAGCACGCACGCGCACCAACGTTAACTGGGGATAGCCAGCCGGCGTGCTGGGAACTCTCGTAGAAATGAAATGGTGCGTGCGCTCACCGGACGAAAGTTACCGAATTCCCGCAGCAGTCGCCGTCAACACTGCCAGCGTGTGCATGTGCCTCGCAGCAAGTACCAGCAGAGACTACTATTACGAGCAGAGAAGCGAGGCAGAAACTGTTCCTTCAAACGACAGCCAGCCGGCACAGCACATACGCACACCAACGTTAACTGGGGATAGCCAGCCGGCGTAAAGGGAACTCTCCAAGAAATGAAATGGATGGCGCGCTCACCGGACGAAAGTTGCCGAAATCCCGCAGCAGTCGCCGTCACAACTGACAGCGTGTGCACTTGCCTCGCAGCAAGCAGCCGGCAGAGACTACTATTACGAGCAGAGAAGCGAGGCAGAAACCTTTCCGTCAAACGGCAGCCAGCCGGCACAGCACGTACGCACACCAACGTTAACTGGGGATAGGCAGCCGGCCTGCTGGGAACTCTCGAAGAAATGAAATGGTGGGCGCGCTCACCGGATGAAAATTACCGAATTCCCGCAGCAGTCGCCGTCACAACTGACAGCGAGTGCATGTGCCTCGCAGCAAGCACCAGCTGAGACTACAATTACGAGCAGAGAAGCGAGGCAGAAACCTTTCCGTCAAACGGCAGCCAGCCGGCACAGCAAGCACGCGCACCAACGTTAACTGGGGAAAGCCAGCCGGCGTGCTGGGAACTCTCGAACAAATCAAATGGTGGGCGCGCTCACCGGACGAAAGTTACCGAATTGACGCCGCAGTCGCCGTCACAACTGACAGCGTGCGCATGTGCCTCGCAGCAAGCACCAGCAGAGACTACGATTACGAGCAGAGAAGCGAGGCAGAAACTTTTCCTTCAAACGACAGCCAGGCGGCACAGCACCTACGCGCACCAACGTTAACTGGGGATAGCCAGCCGGCGTAATGGGAACGCTCCAAGAAATGAAATGGAGGCCGCGCTCACCTGACGAAAGTTACCGAATTCCAGCAGCAGTCGCCGTCACAACTGACAGCGTGTGCACGTGCCTCGCAGCGAGCACCAGCAGAGACTACTATTACGAGCAGAGAAGCGAGGCAGAAACTTTTCCGTCAAACGGCAGCCAGCCGGCAGCGCACGCACACCAACGTCAACTGGGGATAGCCAGCCGGTGTGCTGGGAATTCTCGAAGAAATGAAGTGGTGGGCGCGTTCACCGGACGAAAGGACACAACTGCCAGCGTGTGCATGTTCTTCGCAGAAAGCAGCCAGCAGAGACTACTATTACGAGCAGAGAAGCGAGGCAAAATCTTTTCCGTTAAATGGCAGCCATCCGGCACAGCATGCACGCGCACCAACGTTAACTGGGGATAGCCAGCCGGCGTGCTGGGAACTTTCGAAGAAATGAAATGGTGGGCGCGCTCTCCGGACGAAAGGTCACAACTGCCAGCGTGTGCATGTGCCTCGCAGCAAGCAGCCATTAGAGACTATTTATTACGATTGGAGAATCGAGGCAGAATCTTTTTCGTTAAATTGCAGCCAGCCGGCACTGTACGCACGCGCACAAACGTTAACTGGCGATAGCCAGCCGGCGCGCTGCTAACTCTCGAAGAAATGAAATGGTGGGCGCGCTCACCGCACGAAAGGTCTCAACTGACAGCGTGTGCATGTGCCTCGCAGCAAGCAGCCAGCAGAAAGTACTATTACGGGCAGAGAAGCGAGGCAGAAACTTTTTCCGTCAAACGAAAGCCAGCCGGCACAGCACGCACACGCACCAACGTTAACTGGGGATAGCCGCCCGGCGTGCTGGGAACTCTCGGAGAAAAGAAATGGTGGCGCGCTCACCGCACGAAAGGTCAGAACTGCCAGCGTGTGCATGTTCCTCGCAGCAAGCAGCCAGCAGAAACTACTATTATGAGCAGAGAAGCGAGGCAAACCTTTTCCGTTAAACGGCAGCCAGCCAGTACAGCAAGCACGCGCACAAATGTTAACTGGGGACAGCCAGCCGGCGTGCTGGGAACTCTCGAAGAAATGAAATGGTGGGCGCGTTCACCGAACGAAAGGTCACAACTGCCAGCGTGTGCATGTGCCTCGCAGCAAGCAACCAGCAGAAACTACTATTACAAGCAGAGAAGCGAGGCAGAAACTTTTCTCGTTAAACGGCAGACAGCCGGCACAACACGCACACGCACCAACGTTAACTGGGGATAGGCAGCCGGCCTGCTGGGAACTCTCGAAGAAATGAAATGGTGGGCGCGCTCACCGGATGAAAATTACCGAATTCCCGCAACAGTCGCCGTCACAACTGCCTGCGTGTGCATGTGCCTCGCAGCAAGCAGCCAGCACAGACTACTATTACGAGCTGAGAAGCGAGGCAGAAACTTTTCCGTCAAACGGCAGCCAGCCGGCTCAGCGCGTACACGCACCAACGTTAACTGGGGAGAGCCAGCTGGCGTGCTGGGCCTCTCCAAGAAATGAAATGGTGGGCGCGCTCACCGGACGAAAGTTACCGATTTCCCGCAGCAGTCGCCGTCATAACTGCCAGCGTGTGTATGTGCCTCGCAGCAAGCACCAGCAGAGACTTCTATTACGAGCAGAGCAGTGAGGCTGAAACTTTCCCGTCAAACGGCAGCCAGCCGGCACAGCACGCACACGCATTAACGTTAACTGGGGATGGCCAGCCGGTGTGCTGGGACTCTCGAAGAAATGAAATGGTGGGCGCGCTCACCGGACGAAAGTTACCGAATTCACGCTGCATTCGCCGTCACAACTTATTGCTTGTGCATGTGCCTCGCAGCAAGCACCAGCAGACTACTATTACGAGCAGAGAAGCGAGGCAGAAGCTTTTCCGTAAAACGGTAGCCAGCCGGCACAGCACGCACGCGCACCAACGTTAGCTTTTGATAACCAGCCGGCGTGCTGGGATCTCTCGAATAAAAGAAATGGCGGGCGCGCCCACCTTACGAAAGTTACCGAATTCCCGCAGCAGTCGCCGTCACAACTGACAGCGAGTGCATGTGCCTCGCAGCAAGCACCAGCTGAGACTACAATTACGAGCAGAGAAGCGAGGCAGAAACCTTTCCGTCAAACGGCAGCCAGCCGGCACAGCAAGCACGCGCACCAACGTTAACTGGGGAAAGCCAGCCGGCGTGCTGGGAACTCTCGAACAAATCAAATGGTGGGCGCGCTCACCGGACGAAAGTTACCGAATTGACGCCGCAGTCGCCGTCACAACTGACAGCGTGCGCATGTGCCTCGCAGCAAGCACCAGCAGAGACTACGATTACGAGCAGAGAAGCGAGGCAGAAACTTTTCCTTCAAACGACAGCCAGGCGGCACAGCACCTACGCGCACCAACGTTAACTGGGGATAGCCAGCCGGCGTAATGGGAACGCTCCAAGAAATGAAATGGAGGCCGCGCTCACCTGACGAAAGTTACCGAATTCCAGCAGCAGTCGCCGTCACAACTGACAGCGTGTGCACGTGCCTCGCAGCGAGCACCAGCAGAGACTACTATTACGAGCAGAGAAGTGAGGCAGAAACTTTTCCGTCAAACGGCAGCCAGCCGGCACAGCACGCACGCGCACCAACGCTAACTGGGGAAAGCCAGCCGGCGTGCTGGGAACTCTCGAACAAATCAAATGGTGGACGCGCTCACCGGACGAAAGTTACCGAATTGCCGCAGCAGTCGCCGTCACAACTGACAGCGTGCGCATGTGCCTCGCAGCAAGCACCAGCAGAGACTACGATTACGAGCAGAGAAGCGAGGCAGAAACTTTTCCTTCAAACGACAGCCAGGCGGCACAGCACCTACTCGCACCAACGTTAAATGGGGATAGCCAGCCGGCGTAATGGGAACGCTCCAAGAAATGAAATGGAGGCCGCGCTCACCGGACGAAAGTTACCGAATTCCAGCAGCAGTCGCCATCACAACTGACAGCGTGTGCACGTGCCTCGCAGCGAGCACCAGCAGAGACTACTATTACGAGCAGAGAAGCGAGGCAGAAACTTTTCCGTCAAACGGCAGCCAGCCGGCAGCGCACGCACACCAACGTCAACTGGGGATAGCCAGCCGGTGTGCTGGGAATTCTCGAAGAAATGAAGTGGTGGGCGCGTTCACCGGACGAAAGGACACAACTGCCAGCGTGTGCATGTTCTTCGCAGAAAGCAGCCAGCAGAGACTACTATTACGAGCAGAGAAGCGAGGCAAAATCTTTTCTGTTAAATGGCAGCCATCCGGCACAGCATGCACGCGCACCAACCTTAACTGGGGATAGCCAGCCGGCGTGCTGGGAACTTTCGAAGAAATGAAATGGTGGGCGCGCTCTCCGGACGAAAGGTCACAACTGCCAGCGTGTGCATGTGCCTCGCAGCAAGCAGCCATTAGAGACTATTTATTACGATTGGAGAATCGAGGCAGAATCTTTTTCGTTAAATTGCAGCCAGCCGGCACTGTACGCACGCGCACAAACGTTAACTGGCGATAGCCAGCCGGCGCGCTGCTAACTCTCGAAGAAATGAAATGGTGGGCGCGCTCACCGCACGAAAGGTCTCAACTGACAGCGTGTGCATGTGCCTCGCAGCAAGCAGCCAGCAGAAAGTACTATTACGAGCAGAGAAGCGAGGCAGAAACTTTTTCCGTCAAACGAAAGCCAGCCGGCACAGCACGCACACGCACCAACGTTAACTGGGGATAGCCGCCCGGCGTGCTGGGAACTCTCGGAGAAAAGAAATGGTGGCGCGCTCACCGCACGAAAGGTCAGAACTGCCAGCGTGTGCATGTTCCTCGCAGCAAGCAGCCAGCAGAAACTACTATTATGAACAGAGAAGCGAGGCAAACCTTTTCCGTTAAACGGCAGCCAGCCAGTACAGCACGCACGCGCACAAATTTTAACTCTGGACAGCCAGCCGGCGTGCTGGGAACTCTCGAAGAAATGAAATGGTGGGCGCGTTCACCGAACGAAAGGTCACAACTGCCAGCGTGTGCATGTGCCTCGCAGCAAGCAACCAGCAGAAACTACTATTACGAGCAGAGAAGCGAGGCAGAAACTTTTCTCGTTAAACGGCAGACAGCCGGCACAACACGCACACGCACCAACGTTAACTGGGGATAGGCAGCCGGCCTGCTGGGAACTCTCGAAGAAATGAAATGGTGGGCGCGCTCACCGGATGAAAATTACCGAATTCCCGCAACAGTCGCCGTCACAACTGCCTGCGTGTGCATGTGCCTCGCAGCAAGCAGCCAGCACAGACTACTATTACGAGCTGAGAAGCGAGGCAGAAACTTTTCCGTCAAACGGCAGCCAGCCGGCTCAGCGCGTACACGCACCAACGTTAACTGGGGAGAGCCAGCTGGCGTGCTGGGACTCTCGAAGAAATGAAATGGTGGGCGCGCTCACCGGACGAAAGTTACCGATTTCCCGCAGCAGTCGCCGTCATAACTGCCAGCGTGTGTATGTGCCTCGCAGCAAGCACCAGCAGAGACTACTATTACGAGCAGAGCAGTGAGGCTGAAACTTTCCCGTCAAACGGCGGCCAGCCGGCACAGCACGCACACGCGTTAACGTTAACTGGGGATGGCCAGCCGGTGTGCTGGGACTCTCGAAGAAATGAAATGGTGGGCGCGCTCACCGGACGAAAGTTACCGAATTCACGCTGCATTCGCCGTCACAACGTATTGCTTGTGCATGTGCCTCGCAGCAAGCACCAGCAGACTACTATTACGAGCAGAGAAGCGAGGCAGAATCTTTTGCGTAAAACGGTAGCCAGCCGGCACAGCACGCACGCGCACCAACGTTAGCTGTTGATAACCAGCCGGCGTGCTGGGAACTCTCGAATAAAAGAAATGGTGGGCACGCTCACCGGACGAAAGTTACCGAATTCCAGCAGCAGTCGCCGTCAAAACTGCCGGCGTGTGCATGTGCCTCGCAGCAAGCAGCCAGCAGAGACTACTATTACGAGCAGAGAAGCGACGCAGAAACTTTTCCGTCAAGCGGCAGCCAGCAGGCACAGCGCGCACGTGCACCAACGTTAACTGGGGATAGGCAGCCGGCCTGCTGGGAACTCTCGAAGAAATGAAATGGTGGGCGCGCTCACCGGATGAAAATTACCGAATTCCCGCAACAGTCGCCGTCACAACTGCCTGCGTGTGCATGTGCCTCGCAGCAAGCAGCCAGCAGAGACTAATATTACGAGCTGAGAAGCGAGGCAGAAACTTTTCCGTCATACGGCAGCCAGCCGGCACAGCACGCACGCGCACCAACGTTAACTGGGGATAGCCAGCCGGCGTGCTGGGAACTCTCGAAGAAAAGAAATGGTGGTGCGCTCACCGCACGAAAGGTCACAACTGCCAGCGTGTGCATGTGCCTCGCAGCAAGCAGCCAACAGAGACGACAATTACGAGCAGAGAAGCGAGGCAGAAACTTTTCCGTTTAGCGGCAGCCAGCCGGCACAGCACGCACACGCAGCACCTTTAACTGAGGATAGCCAGCCGACGTGCTGGGAACTCTCGAAGAAATGAAATAGTTGGCGCGCTAACCGCACGAAAGGTCACAACTTCCAGCGTGAGCATGTTCCTCGCAGCTAGCAGCCAGCAGAAACTACTATTACGAGCAGAGAAGCGAGGCAGAATATTTTCCGTTAAATTGCAGCCAGCCGGCACAGCACGCACGCGCACAAACGTTAAATAAGGATTGCCAGCCGGCGTGCTGGGAACTCTCGAAAAAATGAAATGGTGCTCGCGCTCACAGGACGAAAGGTCACAACTGCCAGCGTGTGCATGTTCCTCGCAGCAAGCATCCAGCAGAGACAACTATGGCGAGCAGAGAAGCGAGGCAGAATCCTTTCCGTTCAACGGCAGCCAGCCGGCACAGCTCGCACGCGCACCAACGTTAACTGGGGATAGCCAGCCGGCGTGCTGGGAACTCTCGAAGAAATGAAATGGTGGGCGCGCTCACCGGAAGAAAGGTCACAACTGCCAGCGTGTGCATGTGCCTCGCAGCAAGCAGACAGCAGAGACTACTGTTACGAGCAGAGAAGTGAGGCAGAAACTTTTCCTTCAACGGCAGCCAGCCGGCAGCGCACGCACACCAACGTCAACTGGGGATAGCCAGCCGGTGTGCTGCGAATTCTCGAAGAAATGAAGTGGTGGGCGCGTTCACCGGACGAAAGGACACAACTGCCAGCGTGTGCATGTTCTTCGCAGCAAGCAGCCAGCAGAGACTACTACTACGAGCAGCGAAGCGAGGCAAAATCTATTCCGTTAAATGGCAGCCATCCGGCACAGCATGCACGCGCACCAACGTTAACTGGCGATAGCCAGCCGGCGCGCTGCGAACTCTCGAAGAAATGAAATGGTGGGCGCACTCACCGCACGAAAGGTCTCAACTGACAGCGTATGCATGTGCCTCGCAGCAAGCAGCCAACAGAAAGTACTAATACGAGCAGAGAAGCGGGGCAGAAACTTTTTTCGTCAAACGAAAGCCAGCCGGCACAGCACGCACACGCACCAACGTTAACTGGGGATAGCCACCCGGCGTGGTGGGAACTCTCGGAGAAAGGAAATGGTGGCGCGCTCACCGCACGAAAGGTCAGAACTGCCAGCGTGTGCATGTTCCTCGCAGCAAGCAGCCAGCAGAAACTGCTATTATGAGTAGAGAAGCGAGGCAAACTTTTTCCGTTAAACGGCAGCCAGCCAGTACAGCACGCACACGCACCAACGTTAACTGGGGATAGCCAGCCGGCGTGCTGGGAACTCTCGAAGAAATGAAATGGTGGGCGCGCTCACCGAACGAAAGGGCACAACTGCCAGCGTGTGCATGTGCCTCGCAGCAAGCAGCCAGCACAGACTACTATTACGAGCTGATAAGCGAGGCAGAAATTTTTCCGACATACGGCAGCCAGCCGGCACAGCACGCACGCGCACCAACGTTAACTGGGAATAGCCAGCCGGCGTGCTGGGAACTCTCGTAGAAATGAAATGGTGCGTGCGCTCACCGGACGAAAGTTACCGAATTCCCGCAGCAGTCGCCGTCAACACTGCCAGCGTGTGCATGTGCCTCGCAGCAAGTACCAGCAGAGACTACTATTACGAGCAGAGAAGCGAGGCAGAAACTGTTCCTTCAAACGACAGCCAGCCGGCACAGCACATACGCACACCAACGTTAACTGGGGATAGCCAGCCGGCGTAAAGGGAACTCTCCAAGAAATGAAATGGATGGCGCGCTCACCGGACGAAAGTTGCCGAAATCCCGCAGCAGTCGCCGTCACAACTGACAGCGTGTGCACTTGCCTCGCAGGAAGCAGCCGGCAGAGACTACTATTACGAGCAGAGAAGCGAGGCAGAAACCTTTCCGTCAAACCGCAGCCAGCCGGCACAGCACGTACGCACACCAACGTTAACTGGGGATAGCCAGCCGGCATAATGGGAACTCTCCAAGAAATGAAATGGTGGGCGCGCTCACCGGACGAAAGTTACCGAATTGCCGCCGCAGTCGGCGTCAAAACTGACAGCGTGCGCATGTGCCTCGCAGCAAGCACCAGTAGAGACTACGATTACGAGCAGAGAAGCGAGGCAGAAACTTTTCCTTCAAACGACAGCCAGGCGGCACAGCACCTACGCGCACCAACGTTAACTGGGGATAGCCAGCCGGCGTAATGGGAACGCTCCAAGAAATGAAATGGAGGCCGCGCTCACCGGACGAAAGTTACCGAATTCCAGCAGCAGTCGCCATCACAACTGACAGCGTGTGCACGTGCCTCGCAGCGAGCACCAGCAGAGGCTACTATTACGAGCAGAGAAGCGAGGCAGAAACTTTTCCGTCAAACGGCAGCCAGCCGGCAGCACACGCACACCAACGTCAACTGGGGATAGCCAGCCGGTGTGCTGGGAATTCTCGAAGAAATGAAGTGGTGGGCGCGTTCACCGGACGAAAGGACACAACTGCCAGCGTGTGCATGTTCCTCGCAGCAAGCAGCCAGCAGAGACTACTATTGCGAGCAGAGAAGCGAGGCAGAAACATTACCGTTCAACGGCAGCCAGCCGGCAGCGCAGGCGCACCAAAGATAACGGGGGATAAGCAGCCGGCGTGTTGGGAACTCTTGAAGAAATGAAATGGTGGGCGCGCTCACCGGACTAAAATTACCGAATTCCCGCAGCAGTCGCCGTCAACACTGCCGGCGTGTGCATGTGCATCGCAGCAAGCAGCCAGCAGAGACTACTATTACGAGCTGAGAAGCGAGGCAGAAATTTTTCCGACATACGGCAGCCAGCCGGCGCAGCACGCACGCGCACCAACGTTAACTGGGGATAGCCAGCCGGCGTGCTGGGAACTCTCGTAGAAATGAAATGGTGCGTGCGCTCACCGGACGAAAGTTACCGAATTTCCGCAGCAGTCGCCGTCAACACTGCCAGCGTGTGCATGTGCCTCGCAGCAAGTACCAGCAGAGACTACTATTACGAGCAGAGAAGCGAGGCAGAAACTGTTCCTTCAAACGACAGCCAGCCGGCACAGCACATACGCACACCAACGTTAACTGGGGATAGCCAGCCGGCGTAAAGGGAACTCTCCAAGAAATGAAATGGATGGCGCGCTCACCGGACGAAAGTTGCCGAAATCCCGCAGCAGTCGCCGTCACAACTGACAGCGTGTGCACTTGCCTCGCAGCAAGCAGCCGGCAGAGACTACTATTACGAGCAGAGAAGCGAGGCAGAAACCTTTCCGTCAAACGGCAGCCAGCCGGCACAGCACGTACGCACACCAACGTTAACTGGGGATAGCCAGCCGGCATAATGGGAACTCTCCAAGAAATGAAATGGAGGGCGCGCTCACCGGACGAAAGTTACCGAATTCCCGCAGCAGTCGCCGTCACAACTGACAGCGTGTGCATGTGCCTCGCAGCAAGCAGCCAGCAGAGACTACGATTACGAGCAGAGAAGCGAGGCAGAAACTTTTCTGTCAAACGGCAGCCAGCCGGCACAGCAAGCACGCGCACCAACGTTAACTGGGGAAAGCCAGCCGGCGTGCTGGGAACTCTCGAACAAATCAAATGGTGGGCGCGCTCACCGGACGAAAGTTACCGAATTGCCGCCGCAGTCGCCGTCACAACTGACAGCGTGCGCATGTGCCTCGCAGCAAGCACCAGCAGAGACTACGATTACGAGCAGAGAAGCGAGGCAGAAACTTTTCCTTCAAACGACAGCCAGGCGGCACAGCACCTACGCGCACCAACGTTAACTGGGGATAGCCAGCCGGCGTAATGGGAACGCTCCAAGTATAGAAATGGAGGCCGCGCTCACCGGACGAAAGTTACCGAATTCCAGCAGCAGTCGCCATCACAACTGACAGCGTGTGCACGTGCCTCGCAGCGAGCACCAGCAGAGGCTACTATTACGAGCAGAGAAGCGAGGCAGAAACTTTTCCGTCAAACGGCAGCCAGCCGGCAGCGCACGCACACCAACGTCAACTGGGGATAGCCAGCCGGTGTGCTGGGAATTCTCGAAGAAATGAAGTGGTGGGCGCGTTCACCGGACGAAAGGACACAACTGCCAGCGTGTGCATGTTCCTCGCAGCAAGCAGCCAGCAGAGACTACTATTGCGAGCAGAGAAGCGAGGCAGAAACATTTCCGTTCAACGGCAGCCAGCCGGCAGCGCAGGCGCACCAAAGAAAACGGGGGATAAGCAGCCGGCGTGTTGGGAACTCTTGAAGAAATGAAATGGTGGGCGCGCTCACCGGACTAAAATTACCGAATTCCCGCAGCAGTCGCCGTCAACACTGCCGGCGTGTGCATGTGCATCGCAGCAAGCAGCCAGCAGAGACTACTGTTACCATAATGCGATACAGCGCGAATAAAGACGGGGACGAAGCGAGACAAGACACCACAGCGCTGTCTCGCTTCGTCCCCGTCTTTATTCGCGCTGTATCGCATTATGGAAAATTACCAACTAACCCGATCTGCCACTCTTACTACTGTTACGAGCTGAGAAGCGAGGCAGAAACTTTCCCGTCAAACGGCAGCCAGCCGGCACAGCACGCACACGCACCAACGTTAACTGGGGATGTCCAGCCGGTGTGCTGGGACTCTCGAAGAAATGAAATGGTGGGCGCGCTCACCGGACGAAAGTAACCGAATTCACGCAGCATTCGTCGTCACAACTTATTGCGTGTGCATGTGCCTCGCAGCAAGCACCAGCAGAGACTATTATTACGAGCAGAGAAGCGAGGCAGAAACTTTTCCGTAAAACGGTACCCAGCCGGCACAGCACGCACGCGCACCAACGTTAACTGTTGATAACCAGCCGGCGTGCTGGGAACTCTCGAATAAAAGAAATGGTGGGCGCGCTCACCGGCCGAAATTTATCGAATTCCCGCCGCAGTCGCCGACACAACTGACAGCTGTGCATTTGCCTCGCAGCCAGCACCAGCAGAGACTACTATTACGAGCAGAGAAGCGAGGCAGAAACTTTTCCGTCAAACGGCAGCCAGCCGGCACAGCACGCATGCGAACAAATTTTAACTGGGGATAGCCAGCTGGCGTGCTGGGAACTCTCGAAGAAATGAAATGGTGGACGCGCTCACCACACGAAAGGTCACAACTGCCAGCGTGTGCATGTTCCTCGCAGCAAGCAGCCAGCAGAAACTAGTATTACGAGCAGAGAAGTGAGGCTGAAACTTTCCCCTCAAACGGCAGCCAGCCGGCACAGCACGCACACGCACCAACGTTGACTGGGGATGTCCAGCCGGTGTGCTGGGACTCTCGAAGAAATGAAATGGTGGGCGCGCTCACCGGACGAAAGTAACCGATTTCACGCAGCATTCGCCGTCACAACTTATTGCGTGTGCATGTGCCCCGCAGCAAGCACCAGCAGAGACTACTAATACGAGCAGAGTAGCGAGGCAGAAACTTTTCCGTAAAACGGTACCCAGCCGGCACTGCACGCACGCGCACCAACGTTAACTGTTGATAACCAGCCGGCGTGCTGGGAACTCTCGAATAAAAGAAATGGCGGGAGCGCTCACCTGACGAAAGTTACCGCATTCCCGCAGCAGTCGCCGTCACAACTGACAGCGTGTGCATGTGCCTCGCAGCAAGCACCAGCAGAGACTACTATTACGAGCAGAGAAGCGAGGCAGAAACCTTTCCTTCAAACGGCAGCCAGCCGGCACTGCCAGCACTCGCACCAACGTTAACTGGGGATAGCCAGCCGGCGTGCTGGGAACTTTGCAAGAAATGAAATGGTGGGCGCGCTCACCGGATGAAAGTTACCGAATTCCCGCAGCAGTCGCCGTCACAACTGACAGATTGTGCGCGTGCCTCGCATCGAGCACCAGCAGAGACTACTATTACGAGCAGATAAGTGAGGCAGAAACTTTTCCGTCAAACGGCAGCCAGCCGGCACAGCCCGCACGCGCACCAACGTTAACTGGGGATAGCCAGCCGGCGTGCTGGGAACTCTCGTAGAAATGAAATGGTGGGTGCGCTCACCGGGAGAAAGTTACGGAATTCCCGCAGCAGTCGCCGTCAACACTGCCAGAGTGTGCATGTGCCTCGCAGCAAGCACCAGCAGACACTACGATTACGAGCAAACAAGCGAGGAGATACTTTTCCGTCAAACGGCAGCCAGTCGGCACAGCACGCACGCGCACCAACGTTCACTGGGGATAATCAGCCGGCGTGCTGGGATCTCTCGAATAAAAGAAATGGCGGGCGCGCCCACCTTACGAAAGTTACCGAATTCCCGCAGCAGTCGCCGTCACAACTGACAGCGAGTGCATGTGCCTCGCAGCAATCACCAGCAGAGACTACTATTACGAGCAGAGAAGCGAGGCAGAAACCTTTCCGTCAAACGGCAGCCAGCCGGCACAGCAAGCACGCGCACCAACGTTAACTGGTGAAAGCCAGCCGTCGTGCTGGGAACTCTCGAACAAATCAAATGGTGGGCGCGCTCACCGGACGAAAGTTACCGAATTGCCACCGCAGTCGCCGTCACAACTGACAGCGTGCGCATGTGCCTCGCAGCAAGCACCAGCAGAGACTACGATTACGAGCAGAGAAGCGAGGCAGAATCTTTTCCTTCAAACGACAGCCAGGCGGCACAGCACCTACGCGCACCAACGTTAACTGGGGATAGCCAGCCGGCGTAATGGGAACGCTCCAAGAAATGAAATGGAGGCCGCGCTCACCGGACGAAAGTTACCGAATTCCAGCAGCAGTCGCCGTCACAACTGACAGCGTGTGCACGTGCCTCGCAGCGAGCACCAGCAGAGACTACTATTACGAGCAGAGAAGCGAGGCAGAAACTTTTCCGTCAAACGGCAGCCAGCCGGCACAGCACGCACGCGCACCAACGCTAACTGGGGAAAGCCAGCCGGCGTGCTGGGAACTCTCGAACAAATCAAATGGTGGACGCGCTCACCGGACGAAAGTTACCGAATTGCCGCAGCAGTCGCCGTCACAACTGACAGCGTGCGCATGTGCCTCGCAGCAAGCACCAGCAGAGACTACGATTACGAGCAGAGAAGCGAGGCAGAAACTTTTCCTTCAAACGACAGCCAGGCGGCACAGCACATACGCGCACCAACGTTAACTGGGGATAGCCAGCCGGCGTAATGGGAACGCTCCAAGAAATGAAATGGAGGCCGCGCTCACCGGACGAAAGTTACCGAATTCCAGCAGCAGTCGCCATCACAACTGACAGCGTGTGCACGTGCCTCGCAGCGAGCACCAGCAGAGACTACTATTACGAGCAGAGAAGCGAGGCAGAAACTTTTCCGTCAAACGGCAGCCAGCCGGCAGCGCACGCACACCAACGTCAACTGGGGATAGCCAGCCGGTGTGCTGGGAATTCTCGAAGAAATGAAGTGGTGGGCGCGTTCACCGGACGAAAGGACACAACTGCCAGCGTGTGCATGTTCTTCGCAGAAAGCAGCCAGCAGAGACTACTATTACGAGCAGAGAAGCGAGGCAAAATCTTTTCCGTTAAATGGCAGCCATCCGGCACAGCATGCACGCGCACCAACGTTAACTGGGGATAGCCAGCTGGCGTGCTGGGAACTTTCGAAGAAATGAAATGGTGGGCGCGCTCTCCGGACGAAAGGTCACAACTGCCAGCGTGTGCATGTGCCTCGCAGCAAGCAGCCATTAGAGACTATTTATTACGATTGGAGAATCGAGGCAGAATCTTTTTCGTTAAATTGCAGCCAGCCGGCACTGTACGCACGCGCACAAACGTTAACTGGCGATAGCCAGCCGGCGCACTGCTAACTCTCGAAGAAATGAAATGGTGGGCGCGCTCACCGCACGAAAGGTCTCAACTGACAGCGTGTGCATGTGCCTCGCAGCAAGCAGCCAGCAGAAAGTACTATTACGAGCAGAGAAGCGAGGCAGAAACTTTTTCCGTCAAACGAAAGCCAGCCGGCACAGCACGCACACGCACCAACGTTAACTGGGGATAGCCGCCCGGCGTGCTGGAAACTCTCGGAGAAAAGAAATGGTGGCGCGCTCACCGCACGAAAGGTCAGAACTGCCAGCGTGTGCATGTTCCTCGCAGCAAGCAGCCAGCAGAAACTACTATTATGAGCAGAGAAGCGAGGCAAACCTTTTCCGTTAAACGGCAGCCAGCCAGTACAGCACGCACGCGCACAAATTTTAACTGGGGACAGCCAGCCGGCGTGCTGGGAACTCTCGAAGAAATGAAATGGTGGGCGCGTTCACCGAACGAAAGGTCAAACTGCCAGCGTGTGCATGTGCCTCGCAGCAAGCAACCAGCAGAAACTACTATTACGAGCAGAGAAGCGAGGCAGAAACTTTTCTCGTTAAACGGCAGACAGCCGGCACAACACGCACACGCACCACCGTTAACTGGGGATAGGCAGCCGGCCTGCTGGGAACTCTCGAAGAAATGAAATGGTGGGCGCGCTCACCGGATGAAAATTACCGAATTCCCGCAACAGTCGCCGTCACAACAGCCTGCGTGTGCATGTGTCTCGCAGCAAGCAGCCAGCACAGACTACTATTACGAGCTGAGAAGCGAGGCAGAAACTTTTCCGTCAAACGGCAGCCAGCCGGCTCAGCGCGTACACGCACCAACGTTAACTGGGGAGAGCCAGCTGGCGTGCTGGGACTCTCGAAGAAATGAAATGGTGGGCGCGCTCACCGGACGAAAGTTACCGATTTCCCGTAGCAGTCGCCGTCATAACTGCCAGCGTGTGTATGTGCCTCGCAGCAAGCACCAGCAGAGACTACTATTACGAGCAGAGCAGTGAGGCTGAAACTTTCCCGTCAAACGGCAGCCAGCCGGCACAGCACGCACACGCATTAACGTTAACTGGGGATGGCCAGCCGGTGTGCTGGGACTCTCGAAGAAATGAAATGGTGGGCGCGCTCACCGGACGAAAGTTACCGAATTCACGCTGCATTCGCCTTCACAACGTATTGCTTGTGCATGTGCCTCGCAGCAAGCACCAGCAGACTACTATTTGAGCAGAGAAGCGAGGCAGAATCTTTTCCGTAAAACGGTAGCCAGCCGGCACAGCACGCACGCGCACCAACGTTAGCTGTTGATAACCAGCCGGCGTGCTGGGAACTCTCGAATAAAAGAAATGGTGGGCACGCTCACCGGACGAAAGTTACCGAATTCCAGCAGCAGTCGCCGTCAAAACTGCCGGCGTGTGCATGTGCCTCGCAGCAAGCAGCCAGCAGAGACTACTATTACGAGCAGAGAAGCGACGCAGAAACTTTTCCGTCAAGCGGCAGCCAGCAGGCACAGCACGCACGTGCACCAACGTTAACTGGGGATAGGCAGCCGGCCTGCTGGGAACTCTCGAAGAAATGAAATGGTGGGCGCGCTCACCGGATGAAAATTACCGAATTCCCGCAACAGTCGCCGTCACAACTGCCTGCGTGTGCATGTGCCTCGCAGCAAGCAGCCAACAGAGACGACAATTACGAGCAGAGAAGCGAGGCAGAAACTTTTCCGTTTAGCGGCAGCCAGCCGGCACAGCACGCACACGCAGCACCTTTAACTGAGGATAGCCAGCCGGCGTGCTGGGAACTCTCGAAGAAATGAAATAGTTGGCGCGCTAACCGCACGAAAGGTCACAACTTCCAGCGTGAGCATGTTCCTCGCAGCTAGCAGCCAGCAGAAACTACTATTACGAGCAGAGAAGCGAGGCAGAATATTTTCCGTTAAATGGCAGCCAGCCGGCACAGCACGCACGCGCACAAACGTTAAGTAAGGATTGCCAGCCGGCGTGCTGGGAACTCTCGATAAAATGAAATGGTGCTCGCGCTCACAGGACGAAAGGTCACAACTGCCAGCGTGTGCATGTTCCTCGCAGCAAGCATCCAGCAGAGACAACTATTGCGAAGAGAGAAGCGAGGCAGAATCTTTTCCGTTCAACGCCAGCCAGCCGGCACAGCTCGCACGCGCACCAACGTTAACTGGGGATAGCCAGCCGGCGTGCTGGGAACTCTCGAAGAAATGAAATGGTTAGCGCGCTCACCGAAAGAAAGGTCACAACTGCCAGCGTGTGCATGTGCCTCGCAGCAAGCAGACAGCAGAGACTACTGTTACGAGCAGAGAAGTGAGGCAGAAACTTTTCCTTCAACGGCAGCCAGCCGGCAGCGCACGCACACCAACGTCAACTGGGGATAGCCAGCCGGTGTGCTGCGAATTCTCGAAGAAATGAAGTGGTGGGCGCGTTCACGGGACGAAAGGACACAACTGCCAGCGTGTGCATGTTCTTCGCAGCAAGCAGCCAGCAGAGACTACTACTACGAGCAGCGAAGCGAGGCAAAATCTTTTCCGTTAAATGGCAGCCATCCGGCACAGCATGCACGCGCACCGACGTTAACTGGCGATAGCCAGCCGGCGCGCTGCGAACACTCGAAGAAATGAAATGGTGGGCGCGCTCACCGCACTAAAGGTCTCAACTGACAGCGTATGCATGTGCCTCGCAGCAAGCAGCCAGCAGAAAGTACTAATACGAGCAGAGAAGCGAGGCAGAAACTTTTTTCGTCAAACGAAAGCCAGCCGGCACAGCACGCACACGCACCAACGTTATCTGGGGATAGCCACCCGGCGTGCTGGGAACTCTCGGAGAAAGGAAATGGTGGCGCGCTCACCGCACGAAATTTCAGAACTGCCAGCGTGTGCATGTTCCTCGCAGCAAGCAGCCAGCAGAAACTACTATTATGAGCAGAGAAGCGAGGCAAACTTTTTCCGTTAAACGGCAGCCAGCCAGTACAGCACGCACACGCACCAACGTTACCTGGGGATAGCCAGCCGGCGTGCTGGGAACTCTCGAAGAAATGAAATGGTGGGCGCGCTCACCGAACGAAAGGGCACAACTGCCAGCGTGTGCATGTGCCTCGCAGCAAGCAGCCAGCACAGACTACTATTACGAGCTGAGAAGCGAGGCAGAAACTTTTTTCGTCAAGCGAAAGCCAGCCGGCACAGCACGCACACGCACCAACGTTAACTGGGGATAGCCACCCGGCGTGCTGGGAACTCTCGTAGAAATGAAATGGTGCGTGCGCTCACCGGACGAAAGTTACCGAATTCCCGCAGCAGTCGCCGTCAACACTGCCAGCGTGTGCATGTGCCTCGCAGCAAGTACCAGCAGAGACTACTATTACGAGCAGAGAAGCGAGGCAGAAACTGTTCCTTCAAACGACAGCCAGCCGGCACAGCACATACGCACACCAACGTTAACTGGGGATAGCCAGCCGGCGTAAAGGGAACTCTCCAAGAAATGAAATGGATGGCGCGCTCACCAGACGAAAGTTGCCAAAATCCCGCAGCAGTCGCCGTCACAACTGACAGCGTGTGCACTTGCCTCGCAGCAAGCAGCCGGCAGAGACTACTATTACGAGCAGAGAAGCGAGGCAGAAACCTTTCCGTCAAACGGCAGCCAGCCGGCACAGCACGTACGCACACCAACGTTAACTGGGGATAGCCAGCCGGCATAATGGGAACTCTCCAAGAAATGAAATGGAGGGCGCGCTCACCGGACGAAAGTTACCGAATTCCCGCAGCAGTCGCCGTCACAACTGACAGCGTGTGCATGTGCCTCGCATCAAGCAGCCAGCAGAGACTACGATTACGAGCAGAGAAGCGAGGCAGAAACTTTTCTGTCAAACGGCAGCCAGTCGGCACAGCACGCACGCGCACCAACGTTAGCTGGGGATAACCAGCCGGCATGCTGGGAACTCTCGAATAAAAGAAATGGCGGGCGCGCTCCCCGGACGAAATTTACCGAATTCCCGCTGCAGTCGCCGTCACAACTGACAGCGTGTGCACGTGCCTCGCAGCAAGCACCAGCAGAGACTACGATTACGAGCAGAGAAGCGAGGCAGAAACTTTTCCTTCAAACGACAGCCAGCCGGCACAGCACGTACGCACACCAACGTTAACTGAGGATAGCCAGCCGGCGTAATGGGAACTCTCGAAGAAAAGAAATGTTGGCGCGCTCACCGCACGAAAGGTCACAACTGCCAGTGTTTGCATGTGCCTCGCAGCAAGCAGCCAACAGAGACGAAAATTACGAGCAGAGAAGCGAGGCAGAAACTTTTCCGTTTAGCGGCAGCCAGCCGGCACAGCACGCACACGCAGCACCTTTAACTGAGGATAGCCAGCCGGCGTGCTGGTAACTCTCTAAGAAATGAAATGGTGGGCGCGCACTCCGGACGAAAGGTCACTACAGCCAGCGTGTGCATGTTCCTCGCAGCAAGCAGCCAGCAGAAACTACTATTACGAGCAGAGAAGCGAGGCAGAATCTTTTTCCGTTAAACGGCAGCCAGCCGGCACAGCAAGCACACGCACCATCTTTTACTGGTGATAGCCAGCCGGCGTGCTGGGAACTCTCGAAGAGATGAAATGGTGGGTGCGCTCACCGGAAGAAAGGTCACAACTGCCAGCGTGTGCATGTGCCTCGCAGCAAGCAGATAGCAGAGACTACTATTACGAGCAGAGAAGCGAGGCAGAATCTTTTCCGTTCAACGGCAGCCAGCCGGCACAGCTCGCACGCGCAGCAACCTTAACGGGGAAGAGCCAGCCGGCGTGCTGGGAACTCTCGAAGAAATGAAATGGTGGGCGCGCTCACCGGAAGAAAGGTCACAACTGCCAGCGTGCGCATGTGCCTCGCAGCAAGCAGACAGCAGAGACTACTATTACGAGCAGAGAAGCAAGGCAGAAACTTTTTCCCTTAAACGGCAGCCAGCCGGCACAGCACGCACGCGCACCAACTTTAACTGGGCATAGCCAGCCGGCGTGCTGGAAACTCTCGAAAAAATGAAATGGTGGGCACGCTCACCGCACGAAAGGTCACAACTGCCAGCGTGTGCATGTTCCTCGCAGCAAGCAGCCAGCAGAAACTACTATTACGTGCAGAGAAGCGAGGCAGAATCTTTTTCCGTTAAACGGCAGCCAGCCGGCACAGCAAGTACAGGCACCATCTTTTACTGGGGATAGCCAGCCGGCGTGCTGGGAACTCTCGAAGAAATGAAGTGGTCGGCGCGCCCACCGGACGAAAGGACACAACTGCCAGCGTGTGCATGTTCTTCGCAGCAAGCAGCCAGCAGAGACTACTATTACGAACAGAGAAGCGAGGCAGAATCTTTTCCCTTAAATGGCAGCCATCCGGCACAGCATGCACGCGCACCAACGTTAACTGGGGATAGCCAGACGGCGTGCTGGTAACTCTCGAATAAATGAAATGGTGGGCGCGCTCACCGCAAGAAAGTTCACAACTGACAGCGTGTGCATGTGCCTCGCAGCAAGCAGCCAGCAGAAACTACTATTACGAGCAGAGAAGCGAGGCAGACACTTTTTCCGTCAAACGGCAGCCAGCCGGAACAGCACGCACACGCACCAACGTTAAGTGGGGATAGCCACCCGGCGTGCTGAGAACTCTCGAAGAAATGAAATGGTGGGCGCCCTCAGCGCACGAAAGGTCACAACTGCCAGCGTTTGCATGTTCTTCGCAGCAAGCAGCCAGCAGAAACTACTGTTACGAGCAGATAAGCGAAGCAGAAACTTTTTCCGTCAAACGGCAGCCAGCCGGCACAGCACGCGCACGCACCAACGTTAACTGGGGATAGCCACCCGGCGTGCAGGGAACACTCGAAGAAATGAAATGGTGGGCCCGCTCACCGGACGAAAGGTCACAACTGCCAGCGTGTGCTTGTTCCTCGCAGCAAGCAGCAAGCAGAAACTACTATTACGAGCAGAGAAGCGAGGCAAACTTTTTCCGTTAAACGGCAGCCAGCCGGCACAGCACGCACGCGCACCAACTTTAACTGGGGATAGCCAGCCGGCGTGCTGTAAACTCCCGAAAAAATGAAATGGTGGGCACGCTCACTGCAGGAAAGGTCACAACTGCCAGCGTGTGCATGTGCCTCGCAGCAAGCAGCCAGCAGAAACTACTATTACGAGCAGAGAAGCGAGGCAGAAACTTCCGTCAAACGGCAGCCAGTCGGCACAGCACGCACGCGCACCAACGTTAACTGGGGATAACCAGAGGGCATGCTGGGAACTCTCGAATAAAAGAAATGGCGGGAGCGCTCATCCTGACGAAAGTTACCGCATTCCCGCAGCAGTCGCCGTCACAACTGACAGCGTGTGCATGTGCCTCGCAGCAAGCACCAGCAGAGGCTACGATTACGAGCAGAGAAGCGAGGCAGAAACCTTTGAGTCAAACGGCAGCCAGCCGGCACAGCACGCACGCGCATCAACGTTAACTGGGGATAGGCAGCCGGCCTGCTGGGAACTCTCGAAGAAATGAAATGGTGGGTGCGCTCACCGGACAAAAGTTACCGAATTCCCGCAGCAGTCGCCGTCACAACTGACAGCGTGTGCATGTGCCTCGCAGCAAGCACAGCAGAGGCTACGATTACGAGCAGAGAAGCGAGGCAGAAACCTTTCCGTCAAACGGCAGCCAGCCGGCACAGCACGCACGCGCACCAACATTAACTGGGGATAGGCAGCCGGCCTGCTGGGAACTCTCGAAGAAAGAAATGGTGCTCGCGCTCGCTGGACGAAAGGTCACAACTGCCAGCGTGTGCATGTTCCTCGCAGCAAGCATCCAGCAGAGACAACTATTGCGAGCAGAGAAGCGAGGCAGAATCTTTTCCGTTCAACGGCAGCCAGCCGGCAGAGCAAGCACACGCACCATCTTTTATTGAGGATAGCCAGCCGGCGGGCTGGTAACTCTCGAAGAAATGAAATGGTGGGCGCGCACTCCGGACGAAAGGTCACAACTGCCAGCGTGTGCATGTGCCTCGCAGCAAGCAGCCAGCAGAAACTACTATTACGAACAGAGAAGCGAGGCAGAAACTTTTCCGTCAAACGGCAGCCAGTCGGCACAGCACGCACGCGCACCAACGTTAACTGGGGATAACCAGACGGCGTGCTGGGAACTCTCGAATAAAAGAAATGGCGGGAGCGCTCATCCTGACGAAAGTTACCGCATTCCCGCAGCAGTCGCCGTCACAACTGACAGCGTGTGCATGTGCCTCGCAGCAAGCACCAGCAGAGGCTACGATTACGAGCAGAGAAGCGAGGCAGAAACCTTTGAGTCAAACGGCAGCCAGCCGGCACAGCACGCACGCGCATCAACGTTAACTGGGGATAGGCAGCCGGCCTGCTGGGAACTCTCGAAGAAATGAAATGGTGGGTGCGCTCACCGGACAAAAGTTACCGAATTCCCGCAGCAGTCGCCGTCACAACTGACAGCGTGTGCATGTGCCTCGCAGCAAGCACAGCAGAGGCTACGATTACGAGCAGAGAAGCGAGGCAGAAACCTTTCCGTCAAACGGCAGCCAGCCGGCACAGCACGCACGCGCACCAACATTAACTGGGGATAGGCAGCCGGCCTGCTGGGAACTCTCGAAGAAAGAAATGGTGCTCGCGCTCGCTGGACGAAAGGTCACAACTGCCAGCGTGTGCATGTTCCTCGCAGCAAGTATCCAGCAGAGACAACTATTGCGAGCAGAGAAGCGAGGCAGAATCTTTTCCGTTCAACGGCAGCCAGCCGGCAGAGCAAGCACACGCACCATCTTTTATTGAGGATAGCCAGCCGGCGGGCTGGTAACTCTCGAAGAAATGAAATGGTGGGCGCGCACTCCGGACGAAAGGTCACAACTGCCAGCGTGTGCATGTGCCTCGCAGCAAGCAGCCAGCAGAAACTACTATTACGAACAGAGAAGCGAGGCAGAAACTTTTCCGTCAAACGGCAGCCAGTCGGCACAGCACGCACGCGCACCAACGTTAACTGGGGATAACCAGACGGCGTGCTGGGAACTCTCGAATAAAAGAAATGGCGGGAGCGCTCATCCTGACGAAAGTTACCGCATTCCCGCAGCAGTCGCCGTCAAAACTGACAGCGTGTGCATGTGCCTCGCAGCAAGCACCAGCAGAGGCTACGATTACGATCAGAGAAGCGAGGCAGAAACCTTTCCGTCAAACGGCAGCCAGCCGGCACAGCACTCACGCGCACCAACGTTAACTGGGGATAGGCAGCCGTCCTGCTGGGAACTCTCGAAGAAATGAAATGGTGGGTGCGCTCACCGGACAAAAGTTACCGAATTCCCGCCGCAGTCGTCGTCACAACTGACAGCATGTGCATGTGCCTCGCAGCAAGCAGCCATTAGAGACTATTTATTACGATTGGAGAATCGAGGCAGAATCTTTTTCGTTAAATGGCAGCCAGCCGGCGCGCTGCGAACTCTCGAAGAAATGAAATGGTGGGCGCGCTCACCGCACGAATGGTCTCAACTGACAGCGTGTGCATGTGCCTCGCAGCAAGCAGCCAGCAGAAAGTACTAATACGAGCAGAGAAGCGAGGCAGAAACTTTTTCCGTCAAACGAAAGCCAGCCGACACAGCACGCACACGCACCAACGTTAACTGGGGTTAGCCACCCGGCGTGCTGGGAACTCTCGGAGAAAGGAAATGGTGGCGCGCTCACCGCACGAAAGGTCAGAACTGCCAGCGTGTGCATGTTCCTCGCAGCAAGCAGCCAGCAGAAACTACTATTATGAGCAGAGAAGCGAGGCAAACTTTTTCCGTTAAACGGCAGCCAGCCAGTACAGCACGCACACGCACCAACGTTAACTGGGGATAGCCAGCCGGCGTGATGGGAACTCTCGAATAAAAGAAATGGCGGGAGCGCTCAACCTGACGAAAGTTACCGCATTCCCGAGGCAGTCGCCGTCAACACTGCCAGCGTGTGCATGTGCCTCGCAGCAAGCAGCCAGCACAGACTACTATTACGAGCTGAGAAGCGAGGCAGAAACTTTTCCGACATACGGCAGCCAGCCGGCACAGCACGCACGCGCACCAAAGTTAACTGGGGATAGCCAGCCGGCGTGCTGGGAACTCTCGTAGAAATGAAATGGTGCGTGCGCTCACAGGACGAAAGTTACCGAATTCCCGCAGCAGTCGCCGTCAACACTGCCAGCGTGTGCATGTGCCTCGCCGAAAGTACCAGCAGAGACTACGATTACGAGCAGAGAAGCGAGGCAGAAACTTTTCCTTCAAACATCAGCCAGCCGGCACAGCACATACGCACACCAACGTTAACTGGGGATAGCCAGCCGGCGTAAAGGGAACTCTCCAAGAAATGAAATGGAGGGAGCGCTCACCGGACGAAAGTTACCGAATTCCCACAGCAGTCGCCGTCACAACTGACAGCGTGTGTATGTGCCTCGCAGCAAGCAGCCAGCAGAGACTACTATTGCGAGCAGAGAAGCGAGGCAGAAACTTTTCCGTCAAACGGCAGCCAGCCGGCACAGCGCGCACACGCACCAACGTTAACTGGGGAGTGCCAGCCGGCGTAATGGTAACTCTCAGAGAAATGAAATGGATGGCGCGCTCACCGGACGAAAGTTACCGAAATCCCGCAGCAGTCGCCGTCACAACTGACAGCGTGTGCACTTGCCTCGCAGCAAGCAGCCAGCAGAGACTACTATTACGAGCAGAGAAGCGAGGCAGAAACCTTTCCGTCAAACGGCAGCCAGCCGGCACAGCACGTACGCACACCAACGTTAACTGGGGATAGCCAGCCGGCGTAATGGGAACTCTCCAAGAAATGAAATGGAGGGCGCGCTCACCGGACGAAAGTTACCGAATTTCCGCAGCTGTCGCCGTCAGAACTGACACCGTGTGCATGTGCCTCGCAGCAAGCAGCCAGCAGAGACTAATATTACGAGCAGAGAAGCGAGGCAGAAACTTTTCCGTCAAATGGCAGCCAGTCGGCACAGCACGCACGCGCACCAACGTTAACAGGGGATAACCAGCCAGCGTGCTGGTAACTCTCGAATAAAAGAAATGGCGGGCGCGCTCACCGCACGAAATTTACCGAATTCCAGCTGCAGTCGCTGTCACAACTAAGAGCGTGCGCATGTGCCTCGCAGCAAGCAGCAGCAGAGACTACGATTACGATCAGAGAAGCGAGGCAGAAACTTTTCCTTCAAACAACAGCCAGCCGGTACAGCACGTACGCGCACCAACGTTAACTGGGGATAGGCAGCTGGCGTAATGGGAACGCTCCAAGAAATGAAATTGAGGCCGCGCTCACCGGACGAAAGTTACCGATTTCCAGCAGCAGTCGCCGTCACAACTGACAGCGTGTGCACGTGCCTCGCAGCGAGCACCAGCACAGACTACAATTACGAGCAGAGAAGCGAGGCAGAAACTTTTCCGTCAAACGGCAGCCAGCCGGCACAGCACGCACGCGCACCGACGTTAACTGGGGATAGATAGCCGTCGTGCTGGAAACTCTCTAGGAAATGAAATGGTGGGCGCGCTCACCAGACTAAAGTTACCGAATCCCGGCAGCAGTCGCCGTCAACACTGCCGGCTTGTGCATGTGCCTCGCAGCAAGCAGCCAGCAGAGACTACTATAACGAGGAGAGAAGCGAGGCAGAAACTTTTCCATCAAACGGCAACCAGCCGGCACAGCACGTACGCACACCAACGTTAACTGGGGATAGCCAGCCGGCGTAATGGGAACTCTCGAAGAAAAGAAATGGTGGCGCGCTCACCGCACGAAAGGTCACAACTGCCAGTGTTTGCATGTGCCTCGCAGCAAGCAGCCAACAGAGACGACAATTACGAGCAGAGAAGCGAGGCAGAAACTTTTCCGTTTAGCGGCAGCCAGCCGGCACAGCACGCACACGCAGCACCTTTAACTGAGGATAGCCAGCCGGCGTGCTGGGAACTCTCGAAGAAATGAAATAGTTGGCGCGCTCACCGCACAAAAGGTCACAACTTCCAGCGTGTGCATGTTCCTCGCAGCAAGCAGCCAGCAGAAACTACTATTACGAGCAGAGAAGCGAGGCAGAAACTTTTCCGTCAAACGGCAGCCAGTCGGCACAGCACGCACGCGCACCAACGTTCACTGGGGATAACCAGACGGCGTGCTGGGAACTCTCCAATAAAAGAAATGGCGGGAGCGCTCATCCTGACGAAAGTTACCGCATTCCCGCAGCAGTCGCCGTCACAACTGACAGCGTGTGCATGTGCCTCGCAGCAAGCACCAGCAGAGGCTACGATTACGAGCAGAGAAGCGAGGCAGAAACCTTTCCGTCAAACGGCAGCCAGCCGGCACAGCACGCACGCGCACCAACATTAACTGGGGATAGGCAGCCGGCCTGCTGGGATCTCTAGAAGAAAGAAATGGTGCTCGCGCACACTAAACGAAAGGTCACAACTGCCAGCGTGTGCATGTTCTTCGCAGCAAGCATCCAGCAGAGACTACTATTACGAGCAGAGAAGCGAGGCAGAATCTTTTCCGTTCAACGGCAGCCAGCCGGCACAGCTCGCACGCGCACCAACGTTAACTGGGGATAGCCAGCCGGCGTGCTGGGAACTCTCGAAGAAATGAAATGGTGGGTGCGCTCACCGGAAGAAAGGTCTCAACTGCCAGCGTGTGCATGTGCCTCGCAGCAAGCAGCTAGCAGAAACTACTATCACAAGCTGAGAAGCGAGGCAGAAACTTTTTCATTTAGAGGAAGCCAGCAGGCACAGCACACACGCGCACCAACTTTAACTGGGGATAGCCAGCCGGCGTGCTGGGAACTCTAATAAAAATGAAATGGTGGGCACGCTCACCGCACGAAATGTCACTACTGCCAGCGTGTGCATGTTCCTCGCAGCAAGCAGCCAGCAGAAACTACTATTACGAGCAGAGAAGCGAAGCAGAATCTTTTTCCGTTAAACGGCAGCCAGCCGGCACAGCAAGCACACGCAACATCTTTTACTGCTTATAGCCAGCCGGCGTGCTGGGAACTCTCGAAGAGATGAAATGGTGGGTGCGCTCACCGGAAGAAAGGTCACAACTGCCAGCGTGTGCATGTGCCTCGCAGCAAGCAGATAGCAGAGACTACTATTACGAGCAGAGAAGCGAGGCAGAATCTTTTCCGTTCAACGGCAGCCAGCCGGCACATCTCGCACGCGCAGCAACGTTAACGGGGAAGAGCCAGCCGGTGTGCTGGTAACTCTCGAATAAATGAAATGGTGGGCGCGCTCACCGCACGAAAGTTCACAACTGACAGCGTGTGCATGTGCCTCGCAGCAAACAGCCAGCAGAAACTACTATTACGAGCAGAGAAGCGAGGCAGAAACTTTTTCCGTCAAACGGCAGCCAGCCGGCACAGCACGCACACGCACCAACATTAACTGGGGATAGCCACCCGGCGTGCTGAGAACTATCGAAGAAATGAAATCGTGGGCGCCATCAGCGCACGAAAGGTCACAACTGCCAGCGTGTGCATGTTCTTCGCAGCAAGCAGCCAGCAGAAACTACTATTACGAGCAGATAAGCGAAGCAGAAACTTTTTCCGTCAAACGGCAGCCAGCCGGCACAGCACGCACACGCACCAACGTTAACTGGGGATAGCCACCCGGCGTGCAGGGAACACTCGAAGAAATGAAATGGTGGGCCCGCTCACCGGACGAAAGGTCACAACTGCCAGCGTGTGCTTGTTCCTCGCAGCAAGCAGCAAGCAGAAACTACTATTACGAGCAGAGAAGCGAGGTAAACTTTTTTCGTTAAACGGCAGCCAGCCGGCACAGCACGCACGCGCACCAACTTTAACTGGAGATAGCACAGCCGGCGTGCTGGGAACTCTCGAAAAAATGAAATGGTGGCACGCTCACTGCAGGAAAGGTCACAACTGCCAGCGTGTGCATGTGCCTCGCAGCAAGCACAGCAGAGGCTACGTTACGAGCAGAGAAGCGAGGCAGAAACCTTTCCGTCAAACGGCAGCCAGCCGGCACAGCACGCACGCGCATCAACGTTAACTGGGTATAGGCAGCCGGCCTGCTGGGATCTCTCGAAGAAATGAAATGGTGGGTGCGCTCACCGGACAAAAGTTACCGAATTCCCGCAGCAGTCGCCGTCACAACTGACAGCGTGTGCATGTGCCTCGCAGCAAGCACAGCAGAGGCTACGATTACGAGCAGAGAAGGGAGGCAGAAACCTTTTCGTCAAACGGCAGCCAGCCGGCACAGCACGCACGCGCACCAACATTAACTGGGGATAGGCAGCCGGCCTGCTGGGAACTCTCGAAGAAAGAAATGGTGCTCGCGCTCACTGAACGAAAGGTCACAACTGCCAGCGTGTGCATGTTCCTCGCAGCAAGCATCCAGCAGAGACAACTATTACGAGCAGAGAAGCGAGGCAGAATCTTTTCCGTTCAACGGCAGCCAGCCGGCAGAGCAAGCACACGCACCATCTTTTATTGAGGATAGCCAGCCGGCGGGCTGGTAACTCTCGAAGAAATGAAATGGTGGGCGCGCACTCCGGACGAAAGGTCACAACTGCCAGCGTGTGCATGTGCCTCGCAGCAAGCAGCCAGCAGAAACTACTATTACGAGCAGAGAAGCGAGGCAGAAACTTTTCCGTCAAACGGCAGCCAGTCGGCACAGCACGCACGCGCACCAACGTTAACTGGGATAACCAGACGGCGTGCTGGGAACTCTCGAATAAAAGAAATGGCGGGAGCGCTCATCCTGACGAAAGTTACCGCATTCCCGCAGCAGTCGCCGTCAAAACTGACAGCGTGTGCATGTGCCTCGCAGCAAGCACCAGCAGAGGCTACGATTACGAGCAGAGAAGCGAGGCAGATACCTTTCCGTCAAACGGCAGCCAGCCGGCACAGCACTCACGCGCACCAACGTTAACTGGGGATAGGCAGCCGTCCTGCTGGGAACTCTCGAAGAAATGAAATGGTGGTGCGCTCACCGGACAAAAGTTACCGAAATCCCGCCGCAGTCGTCGTCACAACTGACAGCATGTGCATGTGCCTCGCAGCAAGCAGCCATTAGAGACTATTTATTACGATTGGAGAATCGAGGCAGAATCTTTTTCGTTAAATGGCAGCCAGCCGGCGCGCTGCGAACTCTCGAAGAAATGAAATGGTGGGCGCGCTCACCGCACGAATGGTCTCAACTGACAGCGTGTGCATGTGCCTCGCAGCAAGCAGCCAGCAGAAAGTACTAATACGAGCAGAGAAGCGAGGCAGAAACTTTTTCCGTCAAACGAAAGCCAGCCGAACACAGCACGCACACGCACCAACGTTAACTGGGGATAGCCACCCGGCGTGCTGGGAACTCTCGGAGAAAGGAAATGGTGGCGCGCTCACCGCACGAAAGGTCAGAACTGCCAGCGTGTGCATGTTCCTCGCAGCAAGCAGCCAGCAGAAACTACTATATGAGCAGAGAAGCGAGGCAAACTTTTCCGTTAAACGGCAGCCAGCCAGTACAGCACGCACACGCACCAACGTTAACTGGGGATAACCAGACGGCGTGCTGGGAACTCTCGAATAAAAGAAATGGCGGGAGCGCTCAACCTGACGAAAGTTACCGCATTCCCGAGGCAGTCGCCGTCAACACTGCCAGCGTGTGCATGTGCCTCGCTGCAAGCAGCCAGCACAGACTACTATTACGAGCTGAGAAGCGAGGCAGAAACTTTCCGACATACGGCAGCCAGCCGGCACAGCACGCCACGCGCACCAAAGTTAACTGGGGATAGCCAGCCGGCGTGCTGGGAACTCTCGTAGAAATGAAATGGTGCGTGCGCTCACCGGACGAAAGTTACCGAATTCCCCGCAGCAGTCGCCGTCAACACTGCCAGCGTGTGCATGTGCCTCGCCGAAAGTACCTAGCAGAGACTACGATTACGAGCAGAGAAGCGAGGCAGAAACTTTTCCTTCAAACAACAGCCAGCCGGCACAGCACATACGCACACCAACGTTAACTGGGGATAGCCAGCCGGCGTAAAGGGAACTCTCCATGAAATGAAATGGAGGGAGCGCTCACCGGACGAAAGTTACCGAATTCCCACAGCAGTCGCCGTCACAACTGACAGCGTGTGCACTTGCCTCGCAGCAAGCAGCCAGCAGAGACTACTATTACGAGCAGAGAAGCGAGGCAGAAACCTTTCCGTCAAACCGTCAAACGGCAGCCAGCCGGCACAGCACGCACGCGCACCAACGTTAACTGGGGAGAGCCAGCTGGCGTGCTGGGACTCTCGAATAAAAGAAATGGTGGGCGCGCTCACTGGACGAAAGTTACCGAATTTCCGCAGCAGTCGCCGTCACAACTGACACCGTGTGCATGTGCCTCGCAGCAAGCAGCCAGCAGAGACTAATATTACGAGCAGAGAAGCGAGGCAGAAACTTTTCCGTCAAATGGCAGCCAGTCGGCACAGCACGCACGCGCACCAACGTTAACAGGGGATAACCAGCCAGCGTGCTGGTAACTCTCGAATAAAAGAAATGGCGGGCGCGCTCACCGCACGAAATTTACCGAATTCCAGCTGCAGTCGCCGTCACAACTGACAGCGTGTGCATGTGCCTCGCAGCAAACAGCCAGCAGAAACTACTATTACGAGCAGAGAAGCGAGGCAGAAACTTTTTCCGTCAAACGGCAGCCAGCCGGCACAGCACGCACACGCACCAACGTTAACTGGGGATAGCCACCCGGCGTGCTGAGAACTCTCGAAGAAATGAAATCGTGGGCGCCATCAGCGCACGAAAGGTCACAACTGGCAGCGTGTGCATGTTCTTCGCAGCAAGCAGCCAGCAGAAACTACTATTACGAGCAGATAAGCGAAGCAGAAACTTTTTCCGTCAAACGGCAGCCAGCCGGCACAGCACGCACGCGCACCAACTTTAACTGGGGATAGCCAGCCGGCGTGCTGGGAACTCTCGAAAAAATGAAATGGTGGGCACGCTCACTGCACGAAAGGTGACAACTGCCAGCGTGTGCATGTTCCTCGCAGCAAGCAGCCAGCAGAAACTACTATTACGAGCAGAGAAGCGAGGCAGAATCTTTTTTCGTTAAACGGCAGCCAGCCGGCAGAGCAAGCACACGCACCATCTTTTATTGAGGATAGCCAGCCGGCGTGCTGGGAACTCTCGAAGAAATGAAATGGTGGGCGCGCACTCCGGACGAAAGGTCACAACTGCCAGCGTGTGCATGCGCCTCGCAGCAAGCAGCCAGCAGAAACTACTATTACGAGCAGAGAAGCGAGGCAGAAACTTTTTCGTTTATAGGCAGCCAGCCGGCACAGCACGCACGCCCACCAACGTTAACTGGGGATGGCCAGCTGGCGCGCTGGGAACTCTCGAATAAATGAAATGGTGGGCGCGCTCACCGCACGAAAGGTCACAACTGCCAGCGTGTGCATGTTCCTCGCAGCAAGCAGCCAGCAGAAACTACTATTACGAGCAGAGAAGCGAGGCAGAATCTTTCTCCGTTAAACGGTAGCCAGCCGGCACAGCAAGCACACGCACCATCTTTTACTGGGGATAGCCAGCCGGCGTGGTGGGAACTCTCGAAGAAATGAAATGGTGGGCGCGCTCACAGCACGAAAGGTCACAACTGCCAGCGTGTGCATGTTCCTCGCAGCAAGCAGCCAGCAGAAACTAATATTACGAGCAGAGAAGCGAGGCAGAATATTTTCGTTAAATGGCAGCGAGCCGGCACAGCACGCCCGCGCACCAACGTTAACTGCGGATAACCAGCAGGCGTGCTGGGAACTCTCGAAGGAATGAAATGGTGGGCGCTCTCACCGGACGAAAGTTACCGAATTCCCGCAGCAGTCGCCGTCACAACTGCCAGCGTGTGCATGTGCCTCGCAGTAAGCAGCCAACAGAGACGACTATTACGAGCAGAGAAGCGAGGCAGAAACTTTTCCGTTTAGCGGCAGCCAGCCGGCACAGCACGCACACGCAGCACCTTTAACTGAGGATAGCCAGTCGGCGTGCTGGGAACTCTCGAAGAAATTAAATAGTGGGCGCGCTCACCGCACGAAAGGTCACAACTTCCAGCGTGTGCATGTTCCTCGCAGCAAGCAGCCAGCAGAAACTACTATTACGAGCAGAGAAGCGGGGCAGAATATTTTCCGTTAAATGGCAGCCAGCCGGCACAGCACGCACGCGCACAAACGTTAAATAGGGATAGCCAGCCGGCCTGCTGGGAACTTTCGAAGAAATGAAATGGTGGGCGCGCTCTCCGGACGAAAGGTCGCAACTGACAGCGTGTGCATGTGCCTCGCAGCAAGCAGCCAGCAGAAACTACTATTACGAGCAGGGAAGCGAGGCAGAAACTTTTTCCGCCAAACGGCAGCCAGCCGGCACAGCACGCACACGCACCAACGTTAACTGGGGATAGCCACCCGGCGTGCTGGGAACTCTCGAAGAAAAGAAATGGTGGCGCGCTCACTGGATGAAAGGTCACAACTGCCAGCGTGTGCATGTTCCTCGCAGCAAGCATCCAGCAGAGACAACTATTACGAGCAGAGAAGCGAGGCAGAATCTTTTCCGTTTAGCGGCAGCCAGCGGGCACATCACGCACGCGCACAAACGTTAAATAAGGATAGCCAGCAGGCGTGCTGGGAACTCTCGAACGAAATGAAATGGTGCTCGCGCTCACTGGACGAAAGTCAAAAGTGCCAGCGTGTGCATGTTCCTCGCAGCAAGCATCCACCAGAGACAACTATTGCGAGCAGAGAAGCGAGGCAGAATCTTTTCCGTTCAACAGCAGCCAGCCGGCACAGCTCGCACGCGCACCAACGTTAACTGGGGATAGCACGCCGGCGTGCTGGGAACTCTCGAAGAAATGAAATGGTGCTCGCGCTCACTGGACGAAAGGTCACAACTGCCAGCGTGTGCATGTTCCTCGCAGCAAGCATCCAGCAGAGACAACTATTACGAGCAGAGAAGCGAGGCAGAATCTTTTCCGTTCAACGGCAGCCAGCCGGCACAGCACGCACACGCACCATCGTCAACTGGGGATAGCCAGCCGGCGTGCTGGGAACTCTCCAAGAATGAAATGGTGGGCGCGCTCACCGCACGAAAGGGCACAACTGCCAGCGTGTGCATGTTCCTCGCAGCAAGCAGCCAGCAGAGACAACTATTACGAGCAGAGAAGCGAAGCAGAAACTTTTTCCGTTCACGGCAGCCAACCGGCAGCGCACGCGCACCAACGTTACCCGGGGATAGCCTGCCGGCATGCTGGGAACTCTCGAAGAAATGAAATAGTGGGCGCGCTCACTGGACCAAAGTGACCGAATTCCCGCAAACACTCGCCGTCACAATTGCCAGCGTGCGCATGTGCCTCGCAGCAAGCAACAGCAGAGATTGCTATACGAGCAGAGAAACGAGGCGGAAACTTTACCGAAAAACGGCAGCATACAGGCACAGCACGCGCGCGCACCAACGTTCACTGGGGATAGCCAACCGGCGTGCTGGGAACTCTCGAAGAAATGAAATGGTGGGGCGCTCACCGGACGAAAGGTCACAACTGCCAGCGTGTGCATGTGCCTCGCAGCAAGCAGCCAGCAGAGACTATTTATTACGACCGGAGAATCGATGCAGAATCTTTTTCGTTATATGGCAGCCGGTCGACACTGCACGCACGCGCACCAACGTTAACTGGGGATAACCAGCCGGCGTGCTGGGAACTTTTGAAGAAATGAAATGGTGGGGCGCGCTCACTTGGGGAAAGGTCACAACTGCCAGCGTGTGCATGTTCCTCGATGCAAGCAGCCATCAGAGACTACTATTGCGAGCAGAGAAGCGATGCAGAAACTTTTCCGTTCAACGGCAGCCAGCCGGCAGCGCACGCGCACCAACGTTAACTGGGGATAAGCAGCCGGCGTGTTAGGAACTCTTGAAGAAATGAAATGGTGGGCGCGCTCACCGGGCAAATGGTCACAACTGCCAGCGTGTGCATGTTCCTCGCAGCAAGCAGCCAGCAGAGATTAATATTGCGAGCAGAGAAGCGAGGCAGAAACTTTTCCGTTCAAAGGCAGCCATCCGGCAGCGCACGCGCACCAACGTTAACTGGGATAGCCAGCCGGCGTGTTGGGAACTCTCGAAGAAATGAAGTAGTGGGCGCGCTCACCGGACGAAAGGACACAACTGCCTGCGTGTGCATGTTCCTAGCAGTAAGCAGCCAGCAGAGACTATTATTACGAGCAGAGAAGCGAGGCAGAAACTTTTTCATTTAGAGGAAGCCAGCCGGCACAGCACGCACGCGCATCAACTTTAACTGGGGACAGCCAGTCGGCGTGCTGGGAACTCTCGAAGAAATGAAATGGTGGGCGCTCACCGGACGAAAGTTACCGAATTCCAGCAGCAGTCGCCGTCACAATTGACAGCGTGTGCACGTGCCTCGCAGCGAGCACCAACAGACTACTATTACGAGCAGAGAAGCGAGGCAGAAACTTTTCCGTCAAACGGCAGCCAATCGGCACAGCACGCACGCGCACCAACGTTAACTGGGGATAGAAAGCCAGCGTGCTGGGTACCCTCTAAGAAATGAAATGGTGGGCGCGCTCACCGGGCTAAATTACCGAATTCCCGCAGCAGTCGCCGTCAACACTGCCGGCGTGTGCATGTGCATCGCAGCAAGCAGCCAGCAGAGACTACTATTACGAGCTGAGAAGCGAGGCAGAAACTTTTCCGTCAAACAGCAGCCAGCCAGCACAGCACGCACACGCACCAACTGTAATTGGGGAAAGCCAGCCGGCGTGCTGGGAACTCTCGAAGAAATGAAATAGTGGGCGCGCTCACCGGACGAAAGTTACTGAATTGCCGCAGCAGTCGCCGTCACAACTGACAGCGTGTGCATGTGCCTCGCAGCAAGCACCAGCAGAGACTACTATTACGATCAGAGAAGCGAGGCAGAAACCTTTCCGTCAAACGGCAGCCAGCCGGCACAGCCCGCACGCGCACCAACGTAAACTGGGGATAGCCAGCCGGCGTGCTGGGAACTCTCGTAGAAATGAGATGGTGGGTGCGCTCACCGGGAGAAAGTTACCGAATTCCCGCAGCAGTCGCCGTCAACACTGCAAGAGTGTGCATGTGCCTAGCAGCAAGCACCAGCAGAGAAGCGAGGCAGAAACCTTTCCGTCAAACGGCAGCCAGCAGGCACAGCACGCACACGCACCAACGTTAACTGGGGATAGGCAGCCGGCCGGCTGGGAACTCTTTTAGAAATGAAATGGTTGGCGCGCTCACCGGATGAAAATTACCGAATTCCCACAGCAGTCGCCGTCACAACTGCCTGCGGGTGCATGTGCCTCGCAGCAAGCAGCCAGCAGAGACTACTATTACGAGCTGAGAAGCGAGGCAGAAACTTTTTCGTCATACGGCAGCCAGCCGGCACAGCACGCACGCGCACCAACGTTAACTGGGGATAGCCAGCCGGCGTGCTGGGAACTCTCGTAGAAATGAAATGGTGGGTGCGCTCACCGGACGAAAGTTACCGAATTCCCGCAGCAGTCGCCGTCACAAATTACAGCGTGTGCATGTGCCTCGCAGCAAGCACCAGCAGAGACTACTATTACGAGCAGAGAAGTGAGGCTGAAACTTTCCCGTCAAACGGCAGCCAGCCGGCACAGCACGCACACGCACCAACGTTAACTGGGGATGGCCAGCCGGTGTGCTGGGACTCTCGAAGAAATGAAATGGTGGGCGCGCTCACCGGACGAAAGTTACCGAATTCACGCAGCATTCGCCGTCACAACTTATTGCGTGTGCATGTGCCTCGCAGCAAGCACCAGCAGAGACCACTATTACGAGCAGAGAAGCGAGGCAGAAATTTTTCCGTAAAACGGTAGCCAGCCGGCAAAGCACGCACGCGCACCAACGTTAACTGTTGATAACCAGCCGGCGTGCTGGGAACTCTTGAATAAAAGAAATGGTGGGCGCGCTCACCGGACGAAATTTGCCGAATTCCCGCCGCAGTCGCCGTCACAACTGACAGCTGTGCATTTACCTCGCAGCAAGCACCAGCAGAGACTACTATTACGAGCCGAGAAGCGAGGCAGAAACTTTTCCGTCAAACGGCAGCCAGTCGGCACAGCACGCACGCGCACCAACGTTAACTGGGGATAGCCAGCCGGCGTGCTGGGAACTCTCGTAGAAATGAAATGGTGGGTGCGCTCACCGGGAGAAAGTTACCGAATTCCCGCAGCAGTCGCCGTCAACACTGCAAGAGTGTGCATGTTCCTCGCAGCAAGCACCAGCAGACACTACGATTACGAGCAGAGAAGCGAGGCGATACTTTTCCGTCAAACTGCAGCCAGTCGGCACAGCACGCACGCGCACCAATGTTCACTGGGGATAACCAGCCGGCGTGCTGGGATCTCTCGAATAAAAGAAATGGCGGGCGCGCTCACCTTACGAAAGTTACCGAATTCCCGCAGCAGTCGCCGTCACAACTGACAGCGTGTGCATGTGCCTCGCAGCAAGCACCAGCAGAGACTACTATTACGAGCAGAGAAGCGAGGCAGAAACCTTTCCGTCAAACGGCAGCCAGCCGGCACAGCAAGCACGCGCACCAACGTTAACTGGGGAAAGCCAGCCGGCGTGCTGGGAACTCTCGAACAAATCAAATGGTGGGAGCGCTCACCGACGAAAGTTGCCGAATTGCCGCAGCAGTCACCGTCACAACTGACAGCGTGCGCATGTGCCTCGCAGCAGGCACCAGCAGAGACTACAATTACGAGTAGAGAAGCGAGGCAGCAACTTTTCCTTCAAACGACAGCCAGGCGGCACAGCACCTACGCGCACCAACGTTAACTGGGGATAGCCAGCCGGCGTAATGGGAACGCTCCAAGAAATGAAATGGAGGCCGCGCTCACCGGACGAAAGTTACCGAATTCCAGCAGCAGTCGCCGTCACAACTGACAGCGTGTGCACGTGCCTCGCAGCGAGCACCAGCAGAGACTACTATTACGAGCAGAGAAGCGAGGCAGAAACTTTTCCGTCAAACGGCAGCCAGCCGGCACAGCACGCACGCGCACCAACGTTAACTGGGGATAGCCACCCGGCGTGCTGTTTACACTCGAAGAAATGAAATGGTGGGCGCGCTCACCGGACGAAAGTTTCCGAATTCCCGCAGCAGTCGCCATCACAACTGCCTGCGTGTGCATGTGCCTCGCAGCAAGCAGCCAGCAGAGACTACTATTACGAGCTGAGAAGCGAGGCAGAAACTTTTCCGTCACACGGCAGCCAGCCGGCACAGCACGTACGCGCACCAACGTTAACTGGGGATAGCCAGCCGGCGTGCTGGGAACTCTCTAAGAAATGAAAGGGTGGGTGCGGTCACCGGGCGAAAGTTACCGAATTTTGGCAGCGATCGCCGACACAACTGACAGCGTGTGCATGTGCCTCTAAGCAAGCGCCAGCAGAGACTGCTATTACGAGCAGAGAAGCGAGGCAGAATGTTTTTCGTCAAACGGCAGCCAGCCGGCACAGCACGCAGGCGCACCAACGTTAACTCGGGATAACCAGCCGCCGTGCTGGGAACTCTCGAAGAAAAGAAATGGTGAGCGCGCTCACCGGACGAAAGTTACCGAATTACCACAGAAGTCGCCGTCACAACTGACAGCGTGTGCATGTGCCTCTAAGCAAGCACCAGCAGAGACTAATATTACGAGCAGAGAAGCGAGCAGAAACTTTTCCGTCAAACGGCAGCCAGCCGGCACAGCACGCACGCGCACCAACGTTAACTGGGGATAGCCAGCCGGCGTGCTGGGAACTCTCGTAGAAATGAAATGATGGGCGCGCTCACCTGAGGAAAGTTACCGAATTCCCGCAGCAGTCGCCGTCACAACTGACAGCGTGTGCATGTGCCTCGAAGCAACGACCAGCAGAGACTACTTTTACGAGAAGAGAGGCGAGGCAGAAACTTTTCCGTCAATCGACAGCCAGCCGGCACAGCACGTACGCGCACCAACGTTAACTGGGGTTAGCCAGCCGGCGTAATGGGAACTCTCGAATAAATGAAATGGAGGGCGCGCTCACCTTACGAAGGTTACCGAATTCCCGCAGCAGTCGCTGTAACAACTGACATCGTGTGCATGTGCCTAGCATCAAGTACCAGCAGAGACTATTATTTCGAGCAGAGAAACGAGGCAGAAACTTTTCCGTCAAACGGCAGCTAGGCGGCACAGCACGCACACGCACCAACGTTGACTGGGATAGCCAGCTGGCGTGCTGGGACTCTCGAAGAAATGAAATGGTGGGCGCGCTCACCGGACGAAAGTTACCGAATTCCCGCAGATGTCGCCGTCACAACTGACAGCGTGTGCATGTTCCTCTAAGCAAGCACCAGCAGAGACTACTATTACGAGCAGAGAAGCGAGGCAGAAACTTTTTCGTCAAACGGCAGCCAGCCAGCACAGCACGCATGCGCACCAACGTTTACTGGGGATAGCCAGCCGACGTGCTGCGAACTCATGAATAAATGAAAATGGAGGGCGCGCTCACCGGACGAAAGTTACCGAATTCCCGCAGCAGTCGCCGTCACAACTGCCTGCGTGTGCATGTGCCTCGCAGCAAGCAGCCAGAGAGACTACTATTACGTGCAGAGAAGCGAGCCAGAAACTTTTCCGTCAAATGGCAGCCAGCCGGCACAGCACCGTCACGAACCAACGTTAACTGGGGATAGTCAGCTGTCAGGCTGAGACTCTCGAAGAAATGAAATGGTGGGCGCGCTCACCGGAAGAAAGTTACCGAATTCCCGCAGCAGTCGCCGTCACAACTGCCTGCGTGTGCATGTGCCTCGCAGCAAGCAGCCAGCAGAGACTACTATTACGAGCAGAGAAGCGAGGCAGAAACTTTTCCGTCAAATGGCAGCCAGCCCGCACAGCACCCTCACGAACCAACGTTAACTGGGATAGCCAGCCGGCGTGTTGGGAACTCTCGTAGAAATTAAATGGTGGGCGCGCACACCGCACGAAAGTTACCGAATTCCCGCAGCAGTCGCCGTCACAACTGCCTGCGTGTGCATGTGCCTCGTAGCAAGCAGCCAGCAGAGACTACTATTACGAGCAGAGAAGCGAGCCAGAAACTTTTCCGTCAAATGGCAGCCAGCCGGCACAGCACGCTCACGCGCCAACGTTAACTAGGGATAGTCAGCTGTCGGGCTGGGACTCTCGAAGAAATGAAATGGTGGGCGCGCTCACCGGACGAAAGTTACCGAATTCCCGCAGCAGTCGCCGTCACAACTGACAGCGTGTGCATTTGCCTCGTAGCAAGCAGACAGCAGAGACTACTATTACGAGCAGAGAAGCGAGGCAGAAACTTTTGCGTCAAACGACAGCCAGCCGGCACAGCACGTACTCGCACCAACGTTAACTGGGGATAGCCAGCCGGCGTAATGGGAACTCTCGAAGAAATGAAATTGAGGGCGCGCTCACCGGACGAAAGTTACTGAATTCCCGCAGCAGTAACCGTCACAACTGAGAGCGTGTGCATTTGCCTCGCAGCAAGCACCAGCGGAGACTACTATTACGAGCAGAGAAGCGAGGCAGAAACTTTTCCGTCACACGGCAGCCAGCCGGCACAGCATGCACGCTCACCAACGTTAACTGGGGATAGCCAGCCGGCGTGCTGGGAACTCTCGTAGAAATGAAATGATGGGCGCGCTCACCTGACGAAAGTTACCGAATTCCCGCAGCAGTCGCCGTCACAACTGACAGCGTGTGCATGTGCCTAGCATCAAGTACCAGCAGAGACTATTATTTCCAGCAGAGAAGCGAGGCAGAAACGTTTCCGTCAAACGGCAGCCAGGCGGCACAGCACGCACACGCACCAACGTTGACTGGGATAGCCAGCTGGCGTGCTGGGACTCTCGAAGAAATGAAATGGTGGGCGCGCTCACCGGACGAAAGTTACCGAATTACCACAGAAGTCGCCGTCACAACTGACAGCGTGTGCATGTGCCTCTAAGCAAGCACCAGCAGAGACTACTATTACGAGCAGAGAAGCGAGGCAGAAACTCTTTCGTCAAACGGCAGCCAGCCAGCAAAGCACGCACGCGCACCAACGTTTACTGGGGATAGCCAGCCGACGTGCTGGGAACTCTGGAAGAAATGAAAATGGAGGGCGCGCTCACCGGACGAAAGTTACCGAATTCCCGCAGCAGTCGCCATCACAACTGACAGCGTGTGCATTTTGCCTCTCAGCAAGCATCAGCAGCGACTACTATTACGAGCAGAGAAGCGAGGCAGAAACATTTCCGTCAAACGGAAGCCAGCCGGCACAGCACGCACGCGCACACCCGTTAACTGGGATAGCCAGCCGGCGTGCTGGGAACTCTCGAACAAATCAAATGGTGGGAGCGCTCACCGGACGAAAGTTGCCGAATTGCAGCAGCAGTCGCCGTCACAACTGACAGCGTGCGCATGTGCCTCGCAGCAAGCACCAGCAGAGACGACAATTACGAGCAGAGAAGCGAGGCAGCAACTTTTCCTTCAAACGACAGCCAGGCGGCACAGCACCTACGCGCACCAACGTTAACTGGGGATAGCCAGCCGGCGTAATGGGAACGCTCCAAGAAATGAAATGGAGGCCGCGCTCACCGGACGAAAGTTACCAAATTCCAGCAGCAGTCGCCGTCACAACTGACAGCGTGTGCACGTGCCTCGCAGCGAGCACCAGCAGAGACTACTATTACGAGCAGAGAAGCGAGGCAGAAACTTTTCCGTCAAACGGCAGCCAGCTGGCACAGCACGCACGCGCACCAACGTTAACTGGGGATAGCCACCCGGCGTGCTGTTTACTCTCGAAGAAATGAAATGGTGGGCGCGCTCACCGGACGAAAGTTTCCGAATTCCCGCAGCAGTCGCCATCACAACTGCCTGCGTGTGCATGTGCCTCGCAGCAAGCAGCCAGCAGAGACTACTATTACGAGCTGAGAAGCGAGGCAGAAACTTTTTCGTCATACGGCAGCCAGCCGGCACAGCACGCACGCGCACCAACGTTAACTGCGGATAGCCAGCCGGCGTGCTGGGAACTCTCGTAGAAATGAAATGGTGGGTGCGCTCACCGGACGAAAGTTACCGAATTCCCGCAGCAGTCGCCGTCACAACTTACAGCGTGTGCATGTGCCTCGCAGCAAGCACCAGCAGAGACTACTATTACGAGCAGAGAAGTGAGGCTGAAACTTTCCCGTCAAACGGCAGCCAGCCGGCACAGCACGCACACGCACCAACGTTAACTGGGGATGGCCAGCCGGTGTGCTGGGACTCTCGAAGAAATGAAATGGTGGGCGCGCTCACCGGACGAAAGTTACCGAATTCACGCAGCATTCGCCGTCACAACTTATTGCGTGTGCATGTGCCTCGCAGCAAGCACCAGCAGAGACCACTATTACGAGCAGAGAAGCGAGGCAGAAATTTTTCCGTAAAACGGTAACCAGCCGGCAAAGCACGCACGCGCACCAACGTTAACTGTTGATAACCAGCCGGCGTGCTGGGAACTCTTGAATAAAAGAAATGGTGGGCGCGCTCACCGGACGAAATTTGCCGAATTCCCGCCGCAGTCGCCGTCACAACTGACAGCTGTGCATTTACCTCGCAGCAAGCACCAGCAGAGACCACTATTACGAGCAGAGAAGCGAGGCAGAAATTTTTCCGTAAAACGGTAACCAGCCGGCAAAGCACGCACGCGCACCAACGTTAACTGTTGATAACCAGCCGGCGTGCTGGGAACTGTTGAATAAAAGAAATGGTGGGCGCGCTCACCGGACGAAATTTGCCGAATTCCCGCCGCAGTCGCCGTCACAACTGACAGCTGTGCATTTACCTCGCAGCAAGCACCAGCAGAGACTACTATTACGAGCCGAGAAGCGAGGCAGAAACTTTTCCTTCAAACGGCAGCCAGTCGGCACAGCACGCACGCGCACCAACGTTAACTGGGGATAGCCAGCCGGCGTGCTGGGAACTCTCGTAGAAATGAAATGGTGGGTGCGCTCACCGGGAGAAAGTTACCGAATTCCCGCAGCAGTCGCCGTCAACACTGCAAGAGTGTGCATGTTCCTCGCAGCAAGCACCAGCAGACACTACGATTACGAGCAGAGAAGCGAGGCGATACTTTTCCGTTAAACTGCAGCCAGTCGGCACAGCACGCACGCGCACCAACGTTCACTGGGGATAACCAGCCGGCGTGCTGGGATCTCTCGAATAAAAGAAATGGCGGGCGCGCTCACCTTACGAAAGTTACCGAATTCCCGCAGCAGTCGCCGTCACAACTGACAGCGTGTGCATGTGCCTCGCAGCAAGCACCAGCAGAGACTACTATTACGAGCAGAGAAGCGAGGCAGAAACCTTTCCGTGAAACGGCAGCCAGCCGGCACAGCAATCACGCGCACCAACGTTAACTGGGGAAAGCCAGCCGGCGTGCTGGGAACTCTCGATCAAATCAAATGGTGGGAGCGCTCACCGACGAAAGTTGCCGAATTGCCGCAGCAGTCACCGTCACAACTGACAGCGTGCGCATGTGCCTCGCAGCAAGCACCAGCAGAGACTACAATTACGAGTAGAGAAGCGAGGCAGCAACTTTTCCTTCAAACGACAGCCAGTCGGCACAGCACCATGCGCACCAACGTTAACTGGGGATAGCCAGCCGGCGTAATGGGAACGCTCCAAGAAATGAAATGGAGGCCGCGCTCACCGGACGAAAGTTACCGAATTCCAGCAGCAGTCGCCGTCACAACTGACAGCGTGTGCACGTGCCTCGCAGCGAGCACCAGCAGAGACTACTATTACGAGCAGAGAAGCGAGGCAGAAACTTTTCCGTCAAACGGCAGCCAGCCGGCACAGCACGCACGCCCACCAACGTTAACCGGGGATAGCCACCCGGCGTGCTGCTTACTCTCGAAGAAATGAAATGGTGGGCGCGCTCACCTGACGAAAGTTTCCGAATTCCCGCAGCAGTCGCCATCACAACTGCCTGCGTGTGCATGTGCCTCGCAGCAAGCAGCCAACAGAGACTACTATTACGAGCTGAGAAGCGAGGCAGAAACTTTTCCGTCACACGGCAGCCAGCCGGCACAGCACGTAAGCGCACCAACGTTAACTGGGGATAGCCAGCCGGCGTGCTGGGAACTCTCTAAGAAATGAAAGGGTGGGTGCGGTCACCGGGCGAAAGTTACCGAATTTTGGCAGCGATCGCCGACACAACTGACAGCGTGTGCATGTGCCTCTAAGCAAGCGCCAGCAGAGACTGCTATTACGAGCAGAGAAGCGAGGCAGAAAGTTTTTCGTCAAACGGCAGCCAGCCGGCACAGCACGCAGGCGCACCAACGTTAACTGGGGATAACCAGCCGCCGTGCTGGGAACTCTCGAAGAAAAGAAATGGTGAGCGCGCTCACCGGACGAAAGTTACCGAATTCCCGCCGCAGTCGCCGTCACAACTGACAGCGTGTGCATGTGCCTCGAAGCAAGGAGCAGCAGAGACTATTATTTCGAGCAGAGAAACGAGGCAGAAACTTTTCCGTCAAACGGCAGCCAGGCGGCACAGCACGCACACGCACCAATGTTGACTGGGATAGCCAGCTGGCGTGCTGGGACTCTCGAAGAAATGAAATGGTGGGCGCGCTCACCGGACGAAAGTTACCGAATTCCCGCAGATGTCGCCGTCACAACTGACAGCGTGTGCATGTGCCTCTAAGCAAGCACCAGCAGAGACTACTATTACGAGCAGAGAAGCGAGGCAGAAACTTTTTCGTCAAACGGCACCCAGCCAGCACAGCACGCATGCGCACCAACGTTTACTGGGGATAGACAGCCGACGTGCTGCGAACTCATGAAGAAATGAAAATGGAGGGCGCGCTCACCGGACGAAAGTTACCGAATTCCCGCAGCAGTCGCCGTCACAACTGCCTGCGTGTGCATGTGCCTCGCAGCAAGCAGCCAGCAGAGACTACTATTACGAGCAGAGAAGCGAGGCAGAAACTTTTCCGTCAAATGGCAGCCAGCCGGCACAGCACCCTCACGAACCAACGTTAACTGGGGATAGGCAGCTGTCGGGCTGAGACTCTCGAAGAAATGAAATGGTGGGCGCGCTCACCGGAAGAAAGTTACCGAATTCCCGCAGCAGTCGCCGTCACAACTGCCTGCGTGTGCATGTGCCTCGCAGCAAGCAGCCAGCAGAGACTACTATTACGAGCAGAGAAGCGCGGCAGAAACTTTTCTGTCAAATGGCAGCCAGCCGGCACAGCACCCTCACGAACCAACGTTAACTGGGATAGCCAGCCGGCGGGTTGGGAACTCTCGTAGAAATTAAATGGTGGGCGCGCACATCGCACCAAAGTTACCGAATTCCCGCAGCAGTCGCCGTCACAACTGCCTGCGTGTGCATGTGCCTCGCAGCAAGCAGCCAGCAGAGACTACTATTACGAGCAGAGAAGCGAGCCAGAAACTTTTCCGTCAAATGGCAGCCAGCCGGCACAGCACGCTCACGCGCCAACGTTAACTGGGGATAGTCACCTGTCGGGCTGGGACTCTCGAAGAAATGAAATGGTGGGCGCGCTCACCGGACGAAAGTTACCGAATTCCCGCAGCAGTCGCCGTCACAACTGCCTGCGTGTGCATGTGCCTCGTAGCAAGCAGACAGCAGAGACTACTATTACGAGCAGAGAAGCGAGGCAGAAAATTTTGCGTCAAACGACAGCCAGCCGGCACAGCACGTACTCGCACCAACGTTAACTGAAGATAGCCAGCCGGCGTAATGGGAACTCTCGAAGAAATGAAATTGAGGGCGCGCTCACCGGACGAAAGTTACTGAATTCCCGCAGCAGTAACCGTCACAACTGAGAGCGTGTGCATTTGCCTCGCCGCAAGCACCAGCGGAGACAACTATTACGAGCAGAGAAGCGAGGCAAAAACTTTTCCGTCAAACGGCAGCCAGCCGGCACAGCACGCACGCGCACCAACGTTAACTGGGGATAGCCAGCCGGCGTGCTGGGAACTCTCGTAGAAATGAAATGATGGGCGCGCTCACCTGACGAAAGTTACCGAATTCCCGCCGCAGTCGCCGTCACAACTGACAGCGTGTGCATGTGCCTAGCATCAAATACAAGCAGAGACTATTATTTCCAGCAGAGAAGCGAGGCAGAAACGTTTCCGTCAAACGGCAGCCAGGCGGCATAGCACGCACACGCACCAACGTTGACTGGGATAGCCAGCTGGCGTGCTGGGACTCTCGAAGAAATGAAATGGTTTGCGCGCTCACCGGACGAAAGTTACCGAATTACCACAGAAGTCGCCGTCACAACTGACAGCGTGTGCATGTGCCTCTAAGCAAGCACCAGCAGAGACTAATATTACGAGCAGAGAAGCGAGGCAGAAACTTTTCCGTCAAACGGCAGCCAGCCGGCACAGCACGCACGCGCATTAACGTTAACTGGGGATAGCCAGCCGGCGTGCTGGGAACTCTCGTAGAAATGAAATGATGGGCGCGCTCACCTGAGGAAAGTTACCGAATTCCCGCAGCAGTCGCCGTCACAACTGACAGCCTGTGCATGTGCCTTGCATCAAGTACCAGCAGAGACTAATATTTCCAGCAGAGAAGCGAGGCAGAAACGTTTCCGTCAAACGGCAGCCAGGCGGCACAGCACGCACACGCACCAACGTTGACTGGGATAGCCAGCTGGCGTGCTGGGACTCTCGAAGAAAAGAAATGGTGAGCGCGCTCACCGGACGAAAGTTACCGAATTCCCGCCGCAGTCGCCGTCACAACTGACAGCGTGTGCATGTGCCTCGAAGCAAGGACCAGCAGAGACTACTTTTACGAGAAGAGAGGCGAGGCAGAAACTTTTCCGTCAATCGACAGCCAGCCGGCACAGCACGTACGCGCACCAACGTTAACTGGGGTTAGCCAGCCGGCGTAATGGGAACTCTCGAATAAATGAAATGGAGGGCGCGCTCACCTTACGAAAGTTACCGAATTCCCGCAGCAGTCGCTGTAACAACTGACAGCGTGTGCATGTGCCTAGCATCAAGTACCAGCAGAGACTATTATTTCGAGCAGAGAAACGAGGCAGAAACTTTTCCGTCAAACGGCAGCTAGGCGGCACAGCACGCACACGCACCAACGCTGACTGGGATAGCCAGCTGGCGTGCTGGGACTCTCGAAGAAATGAAATGGTGGGCGCGCTCACCGGACGAAAGTTACCGAATTCCCGCAGATGTCGCCGTCACAACTGACAGCGTGTGCATGTTCCTCTAAGCAAGCACCAGCAGAGACTACTATTACGAGCAGAGAAGCGAGGCAGAAACTTTTTCGTCAAACGGCAGCCAGCCAGCACAGCACGCATGCGCACCAACCTTTACTGGGGATAGCCAGCCGACGTGCTGCGAGCTCATGAATAAATGAAAATGGAGGGCGCGCTCACCGGACGAAAGTTACCGAATTCCCGCAGCAGTCGCCGTCACAACTGCCTGCGTGTGCATGTGCCTCTCAGCAAGCAGCCAGAGAGACTACTATTACGAGCAGAGAAGCGAGGCAGAAACTTTTCCGTCAAATGGCAGCCAGCCGGCACAGCACCCTCACGAACCAACGTTAACTGGGATAGCCAGCCGGCGTGTTGGGAACTCTCGTAGAAATTAAATGGTGGGCGCGCACACCGCACGAAAGTTACCGAATTCCCGCAGCAGTCGCCGTCACAACTGCCTGCGTGTGCATGTGCCTCGCAGCAAGCAGCCAGCAGAGACTACTATTACGAGCAGAGAAGCGAGCCAGAAACTTTTCCGTCAAATGGCAGCCAGCTGGCACAGCACGCTCACGCGCCAACGTTAACTAGGGATAGACAGCTGTCGGGCTGGGACTCTCGAAGAAATGAAATTGAGGGCGCGCTCACCGGACGAAAGAGACTGAATTCCCGCAGCAGTAACCTTTACAACTGAGAGCGTGTGCATTTGCCTCGCAGCAAGCACCAGCGGAGACTACTATTACGAGCAGAGAAGCGAGGCAGAAACTTTTCCGTCAAACGGCAGCCAGCCGGCACAGCACGCACGCTCACCAACGTTAACTGGGGATAGCCAGCCGGCGTGCTGGGAACTCTCGTAGAAATGAAATGATGGGCGCGCTCACCTGACGAAAGTTACCGAATTCCCGCAGCAGTCGCCGTCACAACTGACAGCGTGTGCATGTGCCTAGCATCAAGTACCAGCAGAGACTATTATTTCCAGCAGAGAAGCGAGGCAGAAACGTTTCCGTCAAACGGCAGCCAGGCGGCACAGCACGCACACGCACCAACGTTGACTGGGATAGCCAGTGGCGTGCTGGGACTCTCGAAGAAATGAAAATGGAGGGCGCGCTCACCGGACGAAAGTTACCGAATTCCCGCAGCAGTCGCCATCACAACTGACAGCGTGTGCATTTTGCCTCTCAGCAAGCATCAGCAGCGACTACTATTACGAGCAGAGAAGCGAGGCAGAAACATTTCCGTCAAACGGAAGCCAGCCGGCACAGCACGCACGCGCACACCCGTTAACTGGGATAGCCAGCCGGCGTGCTGGGAACTCTCGAACAAATCAAATGGTGGGAGCGCTCACCGGACGAAAGTTGCCGAATTGCCGCAGCAGTCGCCGTCACAACTGACAGCGTGCGCATGTGCCTCGCAGCAAGCACCAGCAGAGACGACAATTACGAGCAGAGAAGCGAGGCAGCAACTTTTCCGTCAAACGGCAGCTAGGCGGCACAGCACCTACGCGCACCAACGTTAACTGGGGATAGCCAGCCGGCGTAATGGGAACGCTCCAAGAAATGAAATGGAGGCCGCGCTCACCGGACGAAAGTTACCGAATTCCAGCAGCAGTCGCCGTCACAACTGACAGCGTGTGCACGTGCCTCGCAGCGAGCACCAGCAGAGACTACTATTACGAGCTGAGAAGCCAGGCAGAAACTTTTCCGTCACACGGCAGCCAGCCGGCACAGCACGCACGCGCACCAACGTTAACTGGGTATAGCCAGCCGGCGTGCTGGGAACTCTCTAAGAAATGAAAGGGTGGGTGCGGTCACCGGACGAAAGTTACCGAATTTTGGCAGCGATCGCCGACACAACTGACAGCGTGTGCATGTGCCTCTAAGCAAGCGCCAGCAGAGACTGCTATTACGAGCAGAGAAGCGAGGCAGAAAGTTTTTCGTCAAACGGCAGCCAGCCGGCACAGCACGCAGGCGCACAGACGTTAACTGGGGATAACCAGCCGCCGTGCTGGGAAATCTCGAAGAAAAGAAATGGTGAGCGCGCTCACTGGACGAAAGTTACCGAATTCCCGCAGATGTCGCCGTCACAACTGACAGCGTGTGCATGTGCCTCTAAGCAAGCACCAGCAGAGACTACTATTACGAGCAGAGAAGCGAGGCAGAAACTTTTTCGTCAAACGGCACCCAGCCAGCACAGCACGCATGCGCACCAACGTTTACTGGGGATAGACAGCCGACGTGCTGCGAACTCATGAAGAAATGAAAATGGAGGGCGCGCTCACCGGACGAAAGTTACCGAATTCCCGCAGCAGTCGCCGTCACAACTGTCTGCGTGTGCATGTGCCTCGCAGCAAGCAGCCAGCAGAGACTACTATTACGAGCAGAGAAGCGAGGCAGAAACTTTTCCGTCAAATGGCAGCCAGCCGGCACAGCACCCTCACGAACCAAGGTTAACTGGGGATAGTCAGCTGTCGGGCTGAGACTCTCGAAGAATTGAAATGGTGGGCGCGCTCACCGGAAGAAAGTTACCGAATTCCCGCAGCAGTCGCCGTCACAACTGCCTGCGTGTGCATGTGCCTCGCAGCAAGCAGCCAGCAGAGACTACTATTACGAGCAGAGAAGCGAGGCAGAAACTTTTCTGTCAAATGGCAGCCAGCCGGCACAGCACCCTCACGAACCAACGTTAACTGGGATAGCCAGCCGGCGTGTTGGGAACTCTCGTAGAAATTAAATGGTGGGCGCGCACACCGCACGAAAGTTACCGAATTCCCGCAGCAGTCGCCGTCACAACTGCCTGCGTGTGCATGTGCCTCGCAGCAAGCAGCCAGCAGAGACTACTATTACGAGCAGAGAAGCGAGCCAGAAACTTTTCCGTCAAATGGCAGCCAGCCGGCACAGCACGCTCACGCGCCAACGTTAACTGGGGATAGTCAGCTGTCGGGCTAGGACTCTCGAAGAAATGAAATGGTGGGCGCGCTCACCGGACGAAAGTTACCGAATTCCCGCAGCAGTCGCCGTCACAACTGACAGCGTGTGCATTTGCCTCGCAGCAAGCATCAGCAGAGACTACTATTACGAGTAGAGAAGCGAGGCAGAAATATTTCTGTCAAACGGAAGCCAGCCGGCACAGCACGCACGCGCACAAACGTTAACTGGGATAGCCAGCCGGCGTGCTGGGAACTCTCGAAGAAATGAAATGGTGGGCGCGCTCACCGGACAAAATTTACCGAAGTCCCGCAGCAGTCGCCGTCAGAACTGCCTGCGTGTGCATGTGCCTCGCAGCAAGCAGCCAGCAGAGACTACTATTACGAGCAGAGAAGCGAGGCAGAAACTTTTCTGTCAAATGGCAGCCAGCCGGCACAGCACGCTCACGCGCCAACGTTAACTGGGGATAGTCAGCTGTCGGGCTGGGACTCTCGAAGAAATGAAATGGTGGGCGCGCTCACCGGACGAAAGTTACCGAATTCCCGCAGCAGTCGCCGTCACAACTGCCTGCGTGTGCATGTGCCTCGTAGCAAGCAGACAGCAGAGACTACTATTACGAGCAGAGAAGCGAGGCAGAAACTTTTGCGTCAAACGACAGCCAGCCGGCACAGCACGCACGCGCACCAACGTTAACTGGGGATAGCCAGCCGGCGTGCTGGGAACTCTCGTAGAAATGAAATGATGGGCGCGCTCACCTGACGAAAGTTACCGAATTCCCGCAGCTGTCGCCGTCACAACTGAGAGCGTGTGCATTTGCCTCGCAGGAAGCACCAGCGGAGACTACTATTACGAGCAGAGAAGCGAGGCAGAAACTTTTCCGTCAAACGGCAGCCAGCCGGCACAGCACGCACGCGCACCAACGTTAACTGGGGATAGCCAGCCGGCGTGCTGGGAACTCTCGTAGAAATGAAATGATGGGCGCGCTCACCTGACGAAAGTTACCGAATTCCCACAGCAGTAACCGTCACAACTGAGAGCGTGTGCATTTGCCTCGCAGCAAGCACCAGCGGAGACTACTATTACGAGCAGAGAAGCGAGGCAGAAACTTTTCCGTCAAACGGCAGCCAGCCGGCACAGCACGCACGCTCACCAACGTTAACTGGGGATAGCCTGCCGGCGTGCTGGGAACTCTCGTAGAAATGAAATGATGGGCGCGCTCACCTGACGAAAGTTACCGAATTCCCGCAGTAGTCGCCGTCACAATTGACAGCGTGTGCATGTGCCTAGCATCAAGTACAAGCAGAGACTATTATTTCCAGCAGAGAAGCGAGGCAGAAACGTTTCCGTCAAACGGCAGCCAGGCGGCACAGCACGCACACGCACCAACGTTGACTGGGATAGCCAGCTGGCGTGCTGGGACTCTCGAAGAAATGAAATGGTGGGCGCGCTCACCGGACGAAAGTTACCGAATTACCACCGAAGTCGCCGTCACAACTGACAGCGTGTGCATGTGCCTCTAAGCAAGCACCAGCAGAGACTACTATTACGAGCAGAGAAGCGAGGCAGAAACTCTTTCGTAAAACGGCCGCCAGCCAGCACAGCACGCACGCGCACCAACGTTTACTGGGGATAGCCAGCCGACGTGCTGGGAACTCTGGAAGAAATGAAAATGGTGAGCGCGCTCACCGGACGAAAGTTACCGAATTCCCGCAGATGTCGCCGTCACAACTGACAGCGTGTGCATGTGCCTCTAAGCAAGCACCAGCAGAGACTACTATTACGAGCAGAGAAGCGAGGCAGAAACTTTTTCGTCAAACGGCACCCAGCCAGCATAGCACGCATGCGCACCAACGTTTACTGGGGATAGACAGCCGACGTGCTGCGAACTCATGAAGAAATGAAAATGGAGGGCGCGCTCACCGGACGAAAGTTACCGAATTCCCGCAGCAGTCGCCGTCACAACTGCCTGCGTGTGCATGTGCCTCGCAGCAAGCAGCCAGCAGAGACTACTATTACGAGCAGAGAAGCGAGGCAGAAACTTTTCCGTCAAATGGCAGCCAGCCGGCACAGCACCCTCACGAACCAAGGTTAACTGGGGATAGTCAGCTGTCGGGCTGAGACTCTCGAAGAAATGAAATGGTGGGCGCGCTCACCGGAAGAAAGTTACCGAATTCCCGCAGCAGTCGCCGTCACAACTGCCTGCGTGTGCATGTGCCTCGCAGCAAGCAGCCAGCAGAGACTACTATTACGAGCAGAGAAGCGAGCCAGAAACTTTTCCGTCAAATGGCAGCCAGCCGGCACAGCACGCTCACGCGCCAACGTTAACTGGGGATAGTCAGCTGTCGGGCTAGGACTCTCGAAGAAATGAAATGGTGGGCGCGCTCACCGGACGAAAGTTACCGAATTCCCGCAGCAGTCGCCGTCACAACTGAGAGCGTGTGCATTTGCCTCGCAGGAAGCACCAGCGGAGACTACTATTACGAGCAGAGAAGCGAGGCAGAAACTTTTCCGTCAAACGGCAGCAAGCCGGCACAGCACGCACGCGCACCAACGTTAACTGGGGATAGCCAGCCGGCGTGCTGGGAACTCTCGTAGAAATGAAATGATGGGCGCGCTCACCTGACGAAAGTTACCGAATTCCCGCAGCAGTAACCGTCACAACTGAGAGCGTGTGCATTTGCCTCGCAGCAAGCACCAGCGGAGACTACTATTACGAGCAGAGAAGCGAGGCAGAAACTTTTCCGTCAAACGGCAGCCAGCCGGCACAGCACGCACGCTCACCAACGTTAACTGGGGATAGCCTGCCGGCGTGCTGGGAACTCTCGTAGAAATGAAATGATGGGCGCGCTCACCTGACGAAAGTTACCGAATTCCCGCAGTAGTCCCCGTCACAATTGACAGCGTGTGCATGTGCCTAGCATCAAGTACAAGCAGAGACTATTATTTCCAGCAGAGAAGCGAGGCAGAAACGTTTCCGTCAAACGGCAGCCAGGCGGCACAGCACGCACACGCACCAACGTTGACTGGGATAGCGAGCTGGCGTGCTGGGACTCTCGAAGAAATGAAATGGTGGGCGCGCTCACCGGACGAAAGTTACCGAATTACCACCGAAGTCGCCGTCACAACTGACAGCGTGTGCATGTGCCTCTAAGCAAGCACCAGCAGAGACTACTATTACGAGCAGAGAAGCGAGGCAGAAACTCTTTCGTCAAACGGCCGCCAGCCAGCACAGCACGCACGCGCACCAACGTTTACTGGGGATAGCCAGCCGACGTGCTGGGAACTCTGGAAGAAATGAAAATGGAGGGCGCGCTCACCGGACGAAAGTTACCGAATTCCCGCAGCAGTCGCCATCACAACTGACAGCGTGTGCATTTTGCCTCGCAGCAAGCATCAGCAGCGACTACTATTACGAGCAGAGAAGCGAGGCAGAAACATTTCCGTCAAACGGAAGCCAGCCGGCACAGCACGCACGCGCACACCCGTTAACTGGGATAGCCAGCCGGCGTGCTGGGAACTCTCGAACAAATCAAATGGTGGGAGCGCTCACCGGACGAAAGTTGCCGAATTGCCGCAGCAGTCGCCGTCACAACTGCCTGCGTGTGCATGTGCCTCGCAGCAAGCAGCCAGAGAGACTACTATTACGAGCAGAGAAGCGAGGCAGAAACTTTTCCGTCAAATGGCAGCCAGCCGGCACAGCACCCTCACGAACCAACGTTAACTGGGGATAGTCAGCTGTCAGGCTGAGACTCTCGAAGAAATGAAATGGTGGGCGCGCTCACCGGAAGAAAGTTACCGAATTCCCGCAGCAGTCGCCGTCACAACTGCCTGCGTGTGCATGTGCCTCGCAGCAAGCAGCCAGCAGAGACTACTATTACGAGCAGAGAAGCGAGCCAGAAACTTTTCCGTCAAACGGCAGCAAGCCGGCACAGCACGCACGCGCACCAACGTTAACTGGGGATAGCCAGCCGGCGTGCTGGGAACTCTCGTAGAAATGAAATGATGGGCGCGCTCACCTGACGAAAGTTACCGAATTCCCGCAGCAGTAACCGTCACAACTGAGAGCGTGTGCATTTGCCTCGCAGCAAGCACCAGCGGAGACTACTATTACGAGCAGAGAAGCGAGGCAGAAACTTTTCCGTCAAACGGCAGCCAGCCGGCACAGCACGCACGCTCACCAACGTTAACTGGGGATAGCCTGCCGGCGTGCTGGGAACTCTCGTAGAAATGAAATGATGGGCGCGCTCACCTGACGAAAGTTACCGAATTCCCGCAGTAGTCCCCGTCACAATTGACAGCGTGTGCATGTGCCTAGCATCAAGTACAAGCAGAGACTATTATTTCCAGCAGAGAAGCGAGGCAGAAACGTTTCCGTCAAACGGCAGCCAGGCGGCACAGCACGCACACGCACCAACGTTGACTGGGATAGCGAGCTGGCGTGCTGGGACTCTCGAAGAAATGAAATGGTGGGCGCGCTCACCGGACGAAAGTTACCGAATTACCACCGAAGTCGCCGTCACAACTGACAGCGTGTGCATGTGCCTCTAAGCAAGCACCAGCAGAGACTACTATTACGAGCAGAGAAGCGAGGCAGAAACTCTTTCGTCAAACGGCCGCCAGCCAGCACAGCACGCACGCGCACCAACGTTTACTGGGGATAGCCAGCCGACGTGCTGGGAACTCTGGAAGAAATGAAAATGGAGGGCGCGCTCACCGGACGAAAGTTACCGAATTCCCGCAGCAGTCGCCATCACAACTGACAGCGTGTGCATTTTGCCTCGCAGCAAGCATCAGCAGCGACTACTATTACGAGCAGAGAAGCGAGGCAGAAACATTTCCGTCAAACGGAAGCCAGCCGGCACAGCACGCACGCGCACACCCGTTAACTGGGATAGCCAGCCGGCGTGCTGGGAACTCTCGAACAAATCAAATGGTGGGAGCGCTCACCGGACGAAAGTTGCCGAATTGCCGCAGCAGTCGCCGTCACAACTGCCTGCGTGTGCATGTGCCTCGCAGCAAGCAGCCAGAGAGACTACTATTACGAGCAGAGAAGCGAGGCAGAAACTTTTCCGTCAAATGGCAGCCAGCCGGCACAGCACCCTCACGAACCAACGTTAACTGGGGATAGTCAGCTGTCAGGCTGAGACTCTCGAAGAAATGAAATGGTGGGCGCGCTCACCGGAAGAAAGTTACCGAATTCCCGCAGCAGTCGCCGTCACAACTGCCTGCGTGTGCATGTGCCTCGCAGCAAGCAGCCAGCAGAGACTACTATCACGAGCAGAGAAGCGAGCCAGAAACTTTTCCGTCAAATGGCAGCAAGCTGGCACAGCACGCTCACGCGACAACATTAACTGGGGATAGTCAGCTGTCGGGCTGGGACTCTCGAAGAAATGAAATGGTGGGCGCGCTCACCGGACGAAAGTTACCGAATTCCCGCAGCAGTCGCCGTCACAACTGACAGCGTGTGCATTTGCCTCGCAGCAAGCATCAGCAGAGACTACTATTACGAGCAGAGAAGCGAGGCAGAAACATTTCTGTCAAACGGAAGCCAGCCGGCACAGCACGCACGCGCACAAACGTTAACTGGGATAGCCAGCCGGCGTGCTGGGAACTCTCGAAGAAATGAAATGGTGGGCGCGCTCACCGGACGAAATTTACCGAAGTCCCGCAGCAGTCGCCGTCAGAACTGCCTGCGTGTGCATGTGCTTCGCAGCAAGCAGCCAGCAGAGACTACTATTACGAGCAGAGAAGCGAGGCAGAAACTTTTCCGTCAAATGGCAGCCAGCCGGCACAGCACGCTCACGCGCCAACGTTAACTGGGGATAGTCAGCTGTCGGGCAGGGACTCTCGAAGAAATGAAATGGTGGGCGCGCTCACCTTACGAAAGTTACCGAATTCCCGCAGCAGTCGCCGTCACAACTGCCTGCGTGTGCATGTGCCTCGTAGCAAGCAGACAGCAGAGACTACTATTACGAGCAGAGAAGCGAGGCAGAAACTTTTGCGTCAAACGACAGCCAGCCGGCACAGCACGTACTCGCACCAACGTTACCTGGGGATAGCCAGCCGGCGTAATGGGAACTCTCGAAGAAATGAAATTGAGGGCGCGCTCACCGGACGAAAGTTACTGAATTCCCGCAGCAGTAACCGTCACAACTGAGAGCGTGTGCATTTGCCTCGCAGCAAGCACCAGCGGAGACTACTATTACGAGCAGAGAAGCGAGGCAGAAACTCTTTCGTCAAACGGCAGCCAGCCAGCACAGCACGCACGCGCACCAACGTTTACTGGGGATAGCCAGCCGACGTGCTGGGAACTCTGGAAGAAATGAAAATGGAGGGCGCGCTCACCGGACGAAAGTTACCGAATTCCCGCAGCAGTCGCCATCACAACTGACAGCGTGTGCATTTTGTCTCGCAGCAAGCATCAGCAGCGACTACTATTACGAGCAGAGAAGCGAGGCAGAAACATTTACGTCAAACGGAAGCCAGCCGGCACAGCACGCACGCGCACACCCGTTAACTGGGATAGCCAGCCGGCGTGCTGGGAACTCTCGAACAAATCAAATGGTGGGAGCGCTCACCGGACGAAAGTTGCCGAATTGCCGCAGCAGTCGCCGTCACAACTGACAGCGTGCGCATGTGCCTCGCAGCAAGCACCAGCAGAGACGACAATTACGAGCAGAGAAGCGAGGCAGAAACTTTTTCGTCAAACGGCACCCAGCCAGCACAGCACGCATGCGCACCAACGTTTACTGGGGATAGACAGCCGACGTGCTGCGAACTCATGAAGAAATGAAAATGGAGGGCGCGCTCACCGGACGAAAGTTACCGAATTCCCGCAGCAGTCGCCGTCACAACTGCCTGCGTGTGCATGTGCCTCGCAGCAAGCAGCCAGCAGAGACTACTATTACGAGCAGAGAAGCAAGGCAGAAACTTTTCCGTCAAATGGCAGCCAGCCGGCACAGCACCCTCACGAACCAACGTTAACTCGGGATAGTCAGCTGTCGGGCTGAGACTCTCGAAGAAATGAAATGGTGGGCGCGCTCACCGGAAGAATGTTACCGAATTCCCGCAGCAGTCGCCGTCACAACTGCCTGCGTGTGCATGTGCCTCTAAGCAAGCACCAGCAGAGACTACTATTACGAGCAGAGAAGCGAGGCAGAAACTCTTTCGTCAAACGGCAGCCAGCCAGCACAGCACGCACGCGCACCAACGTTTACTGGGGATAGCCAGCCGACGTGCTGGGAACTCTGGAAGAAATGAAAATGGAGGGCGCGCTCACCGGACGAAAGTTACCGAATTCCCGCAGCAGTCGCCATCACAACTGACAGCGTGTGCATTTTGCCTCTCAGCAAGCATCAGCAGCGACTACTATTACGAGCAGAGAAGCGAGGCAGAAACATTTCCGTCAAACGGAAGCCAGCCGGCACAGCACGCACGCGCACACCCGTTAACTGGGATAGCCAGCCGGCGTGCTGGGAACTCTCGAACAAATCAAATGGTGGGAGCGCTCACCGGACGAAAGTTGCCGAATTGCCGCAGCAGTCGCCGTCACAACTGACAGCGTGCGCATGTGCCTCGCAGCAAGCACCAGCAGAGACGACAATTACGAGCAGAGAAGCGAGGCAGCAACTTTTCCTTCAAACGACAGCCAGGCGGCACAGCACCTACGCGCACCAACGTTAACTGGGGATAGCCAGCCGGCGTAATGGGAACGCTCCAAGAAATGAAATGGAGGCCGCGCTCACCGGACGAAAGTTACCGAATTCCAGCAGCAGTCGCCGTCACAACTGACAGCGTGTGCACGTGCCTCGCAGCGAGCACCAGCAGAGACTACTATTACGAGCAGAGAAGCGAGGCAGAAACTTTTCCGTCAAACGGCAGCCAGCCGGCACAGCACGCACGCGCACCAACGTTAACTGGGGATAGCCACCCGGCGTGCTGTTTACTCTCGAAGAAATGAAATGGTGGGCGCGCTCACCGGACGAAAGTTTCCGAATTCCCGCAGCAGTCGCGATCACAACTGCCTGCGTGTGCATGTGCCTCGCAGCAAGCAGCCAGCAGAGACTACTATTACGAGCTGAGAAGCCAGGCAGAAACTTTTCCGTCACACGGCAGCCAGCCGGCACAGCACGCACGCGCACCAACGTTAACTGGGGATAGCCAGCCGGCGTGCTGGGAACTTTCTAAGAAATGAAAGGGTGGGTGCGGTCACCGGACGAAAGTTACCGAATTTTGGCAGCGATCGCCGACACAACTGACAGCGTGTGCATGTGCCTCTAAGCAAGCGCCAGCAGAGACTGCTATTACGAGCAGAGAAGCGAGGCAGAAAGTTTTTCGTCAAACGGCAGCCAGCCGGCACAGCACGCAGGCGCACCAACGTTAACTGGGGATAACCAGCCGCCGTGCTGGGAACTCTCGAAGAAAAGAAATGGTGAGCGCGCTCAACGGACGAAAGTTACCGAATTCCCGCAGATGTCGCCGTCACAACTGACAGCGTGTGCATGTGCCTCTAAGCAAGCACCAGCAGAGACTACTATTACGAGCAGAGAAGCGAGGCAGAAACTTTTTCGTCAAACGGCACCCAGCCAGCACAGCACGCATGCGCACCAACGTTTACTGGGGATAGACAGCCGACGTGCTGCGAACTCATGAAGAAATGAAAATGGAGGGCGCGCTCGCCGGACGAAAGTTACCGAATTCCCGCAGCAGTCGCCGTCACAACTGCCTGCGTGTGCATGTGCCTCGCAGCAAGCAGCCAGCAGAGACTACTATTACGAGCAGAGAAGCGAGGCAGAAACTTTTCCGTCAAATGGCAGCCAGCCGGCACAGCACCCTCACGAACCAACGTTAACTGGGGATAGTCAGCTGTCGGGCTGAGACTGTCGAAGAAATGAAATGGTGGGCGCGCTCACCGGAAGAATGTTACCGAATTCCCGCAGCAGTCGCCGTCACAACTGCCTGCGTGTGCATGTGCCTCGCAGCAAGCAGCCAGCAGAGACTACTATTACGAGCAGAGAAGCGAGGCAGAAACTTTTCTGTCAAATGGCAGCCAGCCGGCACAGCACCCTCACGAACCAACGTTAACTGGGATAGCCAGCCGGCGTGTTGGGAACTCTCGTAGAAATTAAATGGTGGGCGCGCACACCGCACGAAAGTTACCGAATTCCCGCAGCAGTCGCCGTCACAACTGCCTGCGTGTGCATGTGCCTCGCAGCAAGCAGCCAGCAGAGACTACTATTACGAGCAGAGAAGCGAGCCAGAAACTTTTCCGTCAAATGGCAGCCAGCCGGCACAGCACGCTCACGCGCCAACGTTAACTGGGGATAGTCAGCTGTCGGGCTAGGACTCTCGAAGAAATGAAATGGTGGGCGCGCTCACCGGACGAAAGTTACCGAATTCCCGCAGCAGTCGCCGTCACAACTGACAGCGTGTGCATTTGCCTCGCAGCAAGCATCAGCAGAGACTACTATTATGAGTAGAGAAGCGAGGCAAAAATATTTCTGTCAAACGGAAGCCAGCCGGCACAGCACGCACGCGCACAAACGTTAACTGGGATAGCCAGCCGGCGTGCTGGGAACTCTCGAAGAAATGAAATGGTGGGCGCGCTCACCGGACGAAATTTACCGAAGTCCCGCAGCAGTCGCCGTCAGAACTGCCTGCGTGTGCATGTGCCTCGCAGCAAGCAGCCAGCAGAGACTACTATTACGAGCAGAGAAGCGAGGCAGAAACTTTTCTGTCAAATGGCAGCCAGCCGGCACAGCACGCTCACGCGCCAACGTTAACTGGGGATAGTCAGCTGTCGGGCTGGGACTCTCGAAGAAATGAAATGCTGGGCGCGCTCACCGGACGAAAGTTACCGAATTCCCGCAGCAGTCGCCGTCACAACTGCCTGCGTGTGCATGTGCCTCGTAGCAAGCAGACAGCAGAGACTACTATTAAGAGCAGAGAAGCGAGGCAGAAACTTTTGCGTCAAACGACAGCCAGCCGGAACAGCACGCACGCGCACCAGCGTTTACTGGGGATAGCCAGCCGACGTGCTGGGAACTCTGGAAGAAATGAAAATGGAGGGCGCGCTCACCGGACGAATGTTACCGAATTCCCGCAGCAGTCGCCATCACAACTGACAGCGTGTGCATTTTGCCTCGCAGCAAGCATCAGCAGCGACTACGATTACGAGCAGAGAAGCGAGGCAGAAACATTTCCGTCAAACGGAAGCCAGCCGGCACAGCACGCACGCGCACACCCGTTAACTTGGATAGCCAGCCGGCGTGCTGGGAACTCTCGAATAAATCAAATGGTGGGAGCGCTCACCGGAGGAAAGTTGCCGAATTGCCGCAGCAGTCGCCGTCACAACTGCCTGCGTGTGCATGTGCCTCGCAGCAAGCAGCCAGAGAGACTACTATTACGAGCAGAGAAGCGAGGCAGAAACTTTTCCGTCAAACGGCAGCCAGCCGGCACAGCACCCTCACGAACCAACGATAACTGGGGATAGTCAGCTGTCAGGCTGAGACTCTCGAAGAAATGAAATGGTGGGCGCGCTCACCGGAAGAAAGTTACCGAATTCCCGCAGCAGTCGCCGTCACAACTGCCTGCGTGTGCATGTGCCTCGCAGCAAGCAGCCATCAGAGACTACTATTACGAGCAGAGAAGCGAGGCAGAAACTTTTCCGTCAAATGGCAGCCAGCCGGCACAGCACCCTCACGAACCAACGTTAACTGGGATAGCCAGCCGGCGTGTTGGGAACTCTCGTAGAAATTAAATGGTGGGCGCGCACACCGCACGAAAGTTACCGAATTCCCGCAGCAGTCGCTGTCACAACTGCCTGCGTGTGCATGTGCCTCGCAGCAAGCAGCCAGCAGAGACTACTATTACGAGCAGAGAAGCGAGCCAGAAACTTTTCCGTCAAATGGCAGCCAGCTGGCACAGCACGCTCACGCGCCAACGTAAACTGGGGATAGTCAGCTGTCGGGCTGGGACTCTCGAAGAAATGAAATGGTGGGAGCGCTCACCGGACGAAAGTTACCGAATTCCCGCAGCAGTCGCCGTCACAACTGACAGCGTGTGCATTTGCCTCGCAGCAAGCATCAGCAAAGACTACTATTACGAGCAGAGAAGCGAGGCAGAAACATTTCTGTCAAACGGAAGCCAGCCGGCACAGCACGCACGCGCACAAGCGTTAACTGGGATAGCCAGCCGGCGTGCTGGGAACTCTCGAAGAAATGAAATGGTGGGCGCGCTCACCGGACGAAATTTACCGAAGTCCCGCAGCAGTCGCCGTCAGAACTGCCTGCGTGTGCATGTGCTTCGCAGCAACCAGCCAGCAGAGACTACTATTACGAGCAGAGAAGCGAGGCAGAAACTTTTCCGTCAAATGGCAGCCAGCCGGCACAGCACGCTCACGCGCCAACGTTAACTGGGGATAGTCAGCTGTCGGGCTGGGACTCTCGAAGAAATGAAATGGTGGGCGCGCTCACCTTACGAAAGTTACCGAATTCCCGCAGCAGTCGCCGTCACAACTGCCTGCGTGTGCATGTGCCTCGTAGCAAGCAGACAGCAGAGACTACTATTAGGAGCAGAGAAGCGAGGCAGAAACTTTTGCGTCAAACGACAGCCAGCCGGCACAGCACGTACTCGCACCAACGTTAACTGGGGATAGCCAGCCGGCGTAATGGGAACTCTCGAAGAAATGAAATTGAGGGCGCGCTCATCGGACGAAAGTTACTGAATTCCCGCTGCAGTAACCGTCACAACTGAGAGCGTGTGCATTTGCCTCGCAGCAAGCACCAGCGGAGACTACTATTACGAGCAGAGAAGCGAGGCAGAAAGTTTTCCGTCAAACGGCAGCCAGCCGGCACAGCACGCACGCTCACCAACGTTAACTGGGGATAGCCAGCCGGCGTGCTGGGAACTCTCGTAGAAATGAAATGATGGGCGCGCTCACCTGACGAAAGTTACCGAATTCCCGCAGCAGTCGCCGTCACAACTGACAGCGTGTGCATGTGCCTAGCATCAAGTACCAGCAGAGACTATTATTTCCAGCAGAGAAGCGAGGCAGAAACGTTTCCGTCAAACGGCAGCCAGGCGGCACAGCACGCACACGCACCAACGTTGACTGGGATAGCCAGCTGGCGTGCTGGGACTCTCGAAGAAATGAAATGGTGGGCGCGCTCACCGGACGAAAGTTACCGAATTACCACAGAAGTCGCCGTCACAACTGACAGCGTGTGCATGTGCCTCTAAGCAAGCACCAGCAGAGACTACTATTACGAGCAGAGAAGCGAGGCAGAAACTCTTTCGTCAAACGGCAGCCAGCCAGCACAGCACGCACGCGCACCAACGTTTACTGGGGATAGCCAGCCGACGTGCTGGGAACTCTGGAAAAAATGAAAATGGAGGGCGCGCTCACCGGACGAAAGTTACCGAATTCCCGCAGCAGTCGCCATCACAACTGAGCGTGTGCATTTTTTCTCGCAGCAAGCATCAGCAGCGACTACTATTACGAGCTGAGAAGCGAGGCAGAAACATTTCCGTCAAACGGAAGCCAGCCTGCACAGCACGCACGCGCACACCCGTTAACTGGGATAGCCAGCCGGCGTGCTGCGAACTCTCGAACAAATCAAATGGTGGGAGCGCTCACCGGACGAAAGTTGCCGAATTGCCGCAGCAGTCGCCGTCACAACTGACAGCGTGCGCATGTGCCTCGCAGCAAGCACCAGCAGAGACGACAATTACGTGCAGAGAAGCGAGACAGAAACTTTTCCGTCAAACGGCAGCCAGCCGGCACAGCACGCACGCGCACCAACGTTAACTGGGGATAGCCAGCCGGCGTGCTGGGAACTCTCTAAGAAATGAAAGGGTGGGTGCGGTCACCGGAAGAAAGTTACCGAATTTTGGCAGCGATCGCCGACACAACTGACAGCGTGTGCATGTGCCTCTAAGCAAGCGCCAGCAGAGACTGCTATTACGAGCAGAGAAGCGAGGCAGAAAGTTTTTCGTCAAACAGCAGCCAGCCGGCACAGCACGCAGGCGCACCAACGTTAACTGGGGATAACCAGCCGCCGTGCTGGGAACTCTCGAAGAAAAGAAATGGTGAGCGCGCTCACCGGACGAAAGTTACCGAATTCCCGCCGCAGTCGCCGTCACAACTGACAGCGTGTGCATGTGCCTCTAAGCAAGCACCAGCAGAGACTACTATTACGAGCAGAGAAGCGAGGCAGAAACTTTTTCGTCAAACGGCACCCAGCCAGCACAGCACGCATGCGCACCAACGTTTACTGGGGATAGACAGCCGACGTGCTGCGAACTCATGAAGAAATGAAAATGGAGGGCGCGCTCACCGGACGAAAGTTACCGAATTCCCGCAGCAGTCGCCGTCACAACTGCCTGCGTGTGCATGTGCCTCGCAGCAAGCAGCCAGCAGAGACTACTATTACGAGCACAGAAGCGAGGCAGAAACTTTTCCGTCAAATGGCAGCCAGCCGGCACAGCACCCTCACGAACCAGCGTTAACTGGGGATAGTCAGCTGTCGGGCTGAGACTCTCGAAGAAATGAAATGGTGGGCGCGCTCACCGGAAGAAAGTTACCGAATTCCCGCAGCAGTCGCCGTCACAACTGCCTGCGTGTGCATGTGCCTCGCAGCAAGCAGCCAGCAGAGACGACTATTACGAGCAGAGAAGCGAGGCAGAAACTTTTCTGTCAAATGGCAGCCAGCCGGCACAGCACCCTCGCGAACCAACGTTAACTCGGATAGCCAGCCGGCGTGTTGGGAACTCTCGTAGAAATTAAATGGTGGGCGCACACACCGCACGAAAGTTACCGAATTCCCGCAGCAGTCGCCGTCACAACTGCCTGCGTGTGCATGTGCCTCGCAGCAAGCAGCCAGCAGAGACTACTATTACGAGCAGAGAAGCGAGCCAGAAACTTTTCCGTCAAATGGCAGCCAGCCGGCACAGCACGCTCACGCGCCAACGTTAACTGGGGATAGTCAGCTGTCGGGCTGGGACTCTCGAAGAAATGAAATGGTGGGCGCGCTCACCGGACGAAAGTTACCGAATTCCCGCAGCAGTCGCCGTCACAACTGACAGCGTGTGCATTTGCCTCGCAGCAAGCATCAGCAGAGACTACTATTACGAGTAGAGAAGCGAGGCAGAAATATTTCTGTCAAACGGAAGCCAGTCGGCACAGCACGCACGCGCACAAACGTTAACTGGGATAGCCAGCCGGCGTGCTGGGAACTCTCGAAGAAATGAAATGGTGGGCGCGCTCTCCGGACGAAATTTACCGAAGTCCCGCAGCAGTCGCCGTCAGAACTGCCTGCGTGTGCATGTGCCTCGCAGCAAGCAGCCAGCAGAGACTTCTATTACGAGCAGAGAAGCGAGGCAGAAACTTTTCCGTCAAATGGCAGCCAGCCGGCACAGCACGCTCACGCGCCAACGTTAACTGGGGATCGTCAGCTGTCGGGCTGGGACTCTCGAAGAAATGAAATGGTGGGCGCGCTCACCGGACGAAAGTTACCGAATTCCCGCAGCAGTCGCCGTCACAACTGCCTGCGTGTGCATGTGCCTCGTAGCAAGCAGACAGCAGAGACTACTATTACGAGCATAGAAGCGAGGCAGAAACTTTTGCGTCAAACGACAGCGAGCCGGCACAGCACGCACGCGCACCAACGTTAACTGGGGATAGCCAGCCGGCGTGCTGGGAACTCTCGTAGAAATGAAATGATGGGCGCGCTCACCTGACGAAAGTTACCGAATTCCCGCAGCAGTCGCCGTCACAACTGAGAGCGTGTGCATTTGCCTCGCAGCAAGCACTAGCGGAGACTACTATTACGAGCAGAGAAGCGAGGCAGAAACTTTTCCGTCAAACGGCAGCCAGCCGGCACAGCACGCACGCTCACCAACGTTAACTGGGGATAGCCAGCCGGCGTGCTGGGAACTCTCGTAGAAATGAAATGATGGGCGCGCTCACCTGACGAAAGTTACCGAATTCCCGCAGCAGTCGCCGTCACAACTGACAGCGTGTGCATGTGCCTAGCATCAAGTACCAGCAGAGACTATTATTTCCAGCAGAGAAGCGAGGCAGAAACGTTTCCGTCAAACGGCAGCCAGGCGGCACAGCACGCACACGCACCAACGTTGACTGGGATAGCCAGCTGGCGTGCTGGGACTCTCGAAGAAATGAAATGGTGGGCGCGCTCACCGGACGAAAGTTACCGAATTACCACAGAAGTCGCCATCACAACTGACAGCGTGTGCATTTTGTCTCGCAGCAAGCATCAGCATCGACTACTATTACGAGCAGAGAAGCGAGGCAGAAACATTTCCGTCAAACGGAAGCCAGCCGGCACAGCACGCAAGCGCACACCCCTTAACTGGGATAGCCAGCGGGCGTGCTGGGAACTCTCGAACAAATCAAATGGTGGGAGCGCTCACCGGACGAAAGTTGCCAAATTGCCGCAGCAGTCGCCGTCACAACTGACAGCGTGCGCATGTGCCTCGCAGCAAGCACCAGCAGAGACGACAATTACGAGCAGAGAAGCGAGGCAGCAACTTTTCCTTCAAACGACAGCCAGGCGGCACAGCACCTACGCGCACCAACGTTAACTGGGGATAGCCAGCCGGCGTAATGGGAACGCTCCAAGAAATGAAATGGAGGCCGCGCTCACCGGACGAAAGTTACCGAATTCGAGCAGCAGTCGCCGTCACAACTGACAGCGTGTGCACGTGCCTCGCAGCGAGCACCAGCAGAGACTACTATTACGAGCAGAGAAGCGAGGCAGAAACTTTTCCGTCAAACGGCAGCCAGCCGGCACAGCACGCACGCGCACCAACGTTAACTGGGGATAGCCAGCCGGCGTGCTGGGAACTCTCTAAGAAATGAAAGGGTGGGTGCGGTCACCGGAAGAAAGTTACCGAATTTTGGCAGCGATCGCCGACACAACTGACAGCGTGTGCATGTGCCTCTAAGCAAGCGCCAGCAGAGACTGCTATTACGAGCAGAGAAGCGAGGCAGAAAGTTTTTCGTCAAACGGCAGCCAGCCGGCACAGCACGCAGGCGCACCAACGTTAACTGGGGATAACCAGCCGCCGTGCTGGGAACTCTCGAAGAAAAGAAATGGTGAGCGCGCTCACCGGACGAAAGTTACCGAATTCCCGCCGCAGTCGCCGTCACAACTGACAGCGTGTGCATGTGCCTCGAAGCGAGGACCAGCAGAGACTATTATTTCGATCAGGGAAACGAGGCAGAAACTTTTCCGTCAAACGGCAGCCAGGCGGCACAGCACGCACACGCACCAACTTTGACTGGGATAGCCAGCTATCGTGCTGGGACTCTTGAAGAAATGAAATGGTGGGCGCGCTCACCGGACGAAAGTTACCGAATTCCCGCAGATGTCGCCGTCACAACTGACAGCGTGTGCATGTGCCTCTAAGCAAGCACCAGCAGAGACTACTATTACGAGCAGAGAAGCGAGGCAGAAACTTTTTCGTCAAACGGCACCCAGCCAGCACAGCACGCATGCGCACCAACGTTTACTGGGGATAGACAGCCGACGTGCTGCGAACTCATGAAGAAATGAAAATGGAGGGCGCGCTCACCGGACGAAAGTTACCGAATTCCCGCAGCAGTCGCCGTCACAACTGCCTGCGTGTGCATGTGCCTCGCAGCAAGCAGCCAGCAGAGACTACTATTACGAGCAGAGAAGCGAGGCAGAAACTTTTCCGTCAAATGGCAGCCAGCCGGCACAGCACCCTCACGAACCAACGTTAACTGGGGATAGTCAGCTGTCGGGCTGAGACTCTCGAAGAAATGAAATGGTGGGCGCGCTCACCGGAAGAAAGTTACCGAATTCCCGCAGCAGTCGCCGTCACAACTGCCTGCGTGTGCATGTGCCTCGCAGCAAGCAGCCAGCAGAGAATACTATTACGAGCAGAGAAGCGAGGCAGAAACTTTTCTGTCAAATGGCAGCCAGCCGGCACAGCACCCTCACGAACCAACGTTAACTGGGATAGCCAGCCGGCGTGTTGGGAACTCTCGTAGAATATAAATGGTGGGCGCACACACCGCACGAAAGTTACCGAATTCCCGCATCAGTCGCCGTCACAACTGCCTGCGTGTGCATGTGCCTCGCAGCAAGCAGCCAGCAGAGACTACTATTACGAGCAGAGAAGCGAGCCAGAAACTTTTCCGTCAAATGGCAGCCAGCCGGCACAGCACGCTCACGCGCCAACGTTAACTGGGGATAGTCAGCTGTCGGGCTGGGACTCTCGAAGAAATGAAATGGTGGGCGCGCTCACCGGACGAAAGTTACCGAATTCCCGCAGCAGTCGCCGTCACAACTGACAGCGTGTGCATTTGCCTCGCAGCAAGCATCAGCAGAGACTACTATTACGAGTAGAGAAGCGAGGCAGAAATATTTCTGTCAAACGGAAGCCAGTCGGCACAGCACGCACGCGCACAAACGTTAACTGGGATAGCCAGCCGGCGTGCTGGGAACTCTCGAAGAAATGAAATGGTGGGCGCGCTCTCCGGACGAAATTTACCGAAGTCCCGCAGCAGTCGCCGTCAGAACTGCCTGCGTGTGCATGTGCCTCGCAGCAAGCAGCCAGCAGAGACTTCTATTACGAGCAGAGAAGCGAGGCAGAAACTTTTCCGTCAAATGGCAGCCAGCCGGCACAGCACGCTCACGCGCCAACGTTAACTGGGGATCGTCAGCTGTCGGGCTGGGACTCTCGAAGAAATGAAATGGTGGGCGCGCTCACCGGACGAAAGTTACCGAATTCCCGCAGCAGTCGCCGTCACAACTGCCTGCGTGTGCATGTGCCTCGTAGCAAGCAGACAGCAGAGACTACTATTACGAGCAGAGAAGCGAGGCAGAAACTTTTGCGTCAAACGACAGCGAGCCGGCACAGCACGCACGCGCACCAACGTTAACTGGGGATAGCCAGCCGGCGTGCTGGGAACTCTCGTAGAAATGAAATGATGGGCGCGCTCACCTGACGAAAGTTACCGAATTCCCGCAGCAGTCGCCGTCACAACTGAGAGCGTGTGCATTTGCCTCGCAGCAAGCACTAGCGGAGACTACTATTACGAGCAGAGAAGCGAGGCAGAAAGTTTTCCGTCAAACGGCAGCCAGCCGGCACAGCACGCACGCTCACCAACGTTAACTGGGGATAGCCAGCCGGCGTGCTGGGAACTCTCGTAGAAATGAAATGATGGGCGCGCTCACCTGACGAAAGTTACCGAATTCCCGCAGCAGTCGCCGTCACAACTGACAGCGTGTGCATGTGCCTAGCATCAAGTACCAGCAGAGACTATTATTTCCAGCAGAGAAGCGAGGCAGAAACGTTTCCGTCAAACGGCAGCCAGGCGGCACAGCACGCACACGCACCAACGTTGACTGGGATAGCCAGCTGGCGTGCTGGGAATCTCGAAGAAATGAAATGGTGGGCGCGCTCACCGGACGAAAGTTACCGAATTACCACAGAAGTCGCCGTCACAACTGACAGCGTGTGCATGTGCCTCTAAGCAAGCACCAGCAGAGACTACTATTACGAGCAGAGAAGCGAGGCAGAAACTCTTTCGTCAAACGGCAGCCAGCCAGCACAGCACGCACGCGCGCCAACGTAAACTGGGGATAGTCAGCTGTCGGGCTGGGACTCTCGAAGAAATGAAATGGTGGGAGCGCTCACCGGACGAAAGTTACCGAATTCCCGCAGCAGTCGCCGTCACAACTGACAGCGTGTGCATTTGCCTCGCAGCAAGCATCAGGAAAGACTACTATTACGAGCAGAGAAGCGAGGCAGAAACATTTCTGTCAAACGGAAGCCAGCCGGCACAGCACGCACGCGCACAAGCGTTAACTGGGATAGCCAGCCGGCGTGCTGGGAACTCTCGAAGAAATGAAATGGTGGGCGCGCTCACCGGACGAAATTTACCGAAGTCCCGCAGCAGTCGCCGTCAGAACTGCCTGCGTGTGCATGTGCTTCGCAGCAACCAGCCAGCAGAGACGACAATTACGTGCAGAGAAGCGAGGCAGAAACTTTTCCGTCAAACGGCAGCCAGCCGGCACAGCACGCACGCGCACCAACGTTAACTGGGGATAGCCAGCCGGCGTGCTGGGAACTCTCTAAGAAATGAAAGGGTGGGTGCGGTCACCGGAAGAAAGTTACCGAATTTTGGCAGCGATCGCCGACACAACTGACAGCGTGTGCATGTGCCTCTAAGCAAGCGCCAGCAGAGACTGCTATTACGAGCAGAGAAGCGAGGCAGAAAGTTTTTCGTCAAACGGCAGCCAGCCGGCACAGCACGCAGGCGCACCAACGTTAACTGGGGATAACCAGCCGCCGTGCTGGGAACTCTCGAAGAAAAGAAATGGTGAGCGCGCTCACCGGACGAAAGTTACCGAATTCCCGCCGCAGTCGCCGTCACAACTGACAGCGTGTGCATGTGCCTCTAAGCAAGCACCAGCAGAGACTACTATTACGAGCAGAGAAGCGAGGCAGAAACTTTTTCGTCAAACGGCACCCAGCCAGCACAGCACGCATGCGCACCAACGTTTACTGGGGATAGACAGCCGACGTGCTGCGAACTCATGAAGAAATGAAAATGGAGGGCGCGCTCACCGGACGAAAGTTACCGAATTCCCGCAGCAGTCGCCGTCACAACTGCCTGCGTGTGCATGTGCCTCGCAGCAAGCAGCCAGCAGAGACTACTATTACGAGCACAGAAGCGAGGCAGAAACTTTTCCGTCAAATGGCAGCCAGCCGGCACAGCACCCTCACGAACCAGCGTTAACTGGGGATAGTCAGCTGTCGGGCTGAGACTCTCGAAGAAATGAAATGGTGGGCGCGCTCACCGGAAGAAAGTTACCGAATTCCCGCAGCAGTCGCCGTCACAACTGCCTGCGTGTGCATGTGCCTCGCAGCAAGCAGCCAGCAGAGACTACTATTACGAGCAGAGAAGCGAGGCAGAAACTTTTCTGTCAAATGGCAGCCAGCCGGCACAGCACCCTCGCGAACCAACGTTAACTCGGATAGCCAGCCGGCGTGTTGGGAACTCTCGTAGAAATTAAATGGTGGGCGCACACACCGCACGAAAGTTACCGAATTCCCGCAGCAGTCGCCGTCACAACTGCCTGCGTGTGCATGTGCCTCGCAGCAAGCAGCCAGCAGAGACTACTATTACGAGCAGAGAAGCGAGCCAGAAACTTTTCCGTCAAATGGCAGCCAGCCGGCACAGCACGCTCACGCGCCAACGTTAACTGGGGATAGTCAGCTGTCGGGCTGGGACTCTCGAAAAAATGAAATGGTGGGCGCGCTCACCGGACGAAAGTTACCGAATTCCCGCAGCAGTCGCCGTCACAACTGACAGCGTGTGCATTTGCCTCGCAGCAAGCATCAGCAGAGACTACTATTACGAGTAGAGAAGCGAGGCAGAAATATTTCTGTCAAACGGAAGCCAGTCGGCACAGCACGCACGCGCACAAACGTTAACTGGGATAGCCAGCCGGCGTGCTGGGAACTCTCGAAGAAATGAAATGGTGGGCGCGCTCTCCGGACGAAATTTACCGAAGTCCCGCAGCAGTCGCCGTCAGAACTGCCTGCGTGTGCATGTGCCTCGCAGCAAGCAGCCAGCAGAGACTTCTATTACGAGCAGAGAAGCGAGGCAGAAACTTTTCCGTCAAATGGCAGCCAGCCGGCACAGCACGCTCACGCGCCAACGTTAACTGGGGATCGTCAGCTGTCGGGCTGGGACTCTCGAAGAAATGAAATGGTGGGCGCGCTCACCGGACGAAAGTTACCGAATTCCCGCAGCAGTCGCCGTCACAACTGCCTGCGTGTGCATGTGCCTCGTTGCAAGCAGACAGCAGAGACTACTATTACGAGCAGAGAAGCGAGGCAGAAACTTTTGCGTCAAACGACAGCGAGCCGGCACAGCACGCACGCGCACCAACGTTAACTGGGGATAGCCAGCCGGCGTGCTGGGAACTCTCGTGGAAATGAAATGATGGGCGCGCTCACCTGACGAAAGTTACCGAATTCCCGCAGCAGTCGCCGTCACAACTGAGAGCGTGTGCATTTGCCTCGCAGCAAGCACTAGCGGAGACTACTATTACGAGCAGAGAAGCGAGGCAGAAACTTTTCCGTCAAACGGCAGCCAGCCGGCACAGCACGCACGCTCACCAACGTTAACTGGGGATAGCCAGCCGGCGTGCTGGGAACTCTCGTAGAAATGAAATGATGGGCGCGCTCACCTGACGAAAGTTACCGAATTCCCGCAGCAGTCGCCGTCACAACTGACAGCGTGTGCATGTGCCTAGCATCAAGTACCAGCAGAGACTATTATTTCCAGCAGAGAAGCGAGGCAGAAACGTTTCCGTCAAACGGCAGCCAGGCGGCACAGCACGCACACGCACCAACGTTGACTGGGATAGCCAGCTGGCGTGCTGGGACTCTCGAAGAAATGAAATGGTGGGCGCGCTCACCGGACGAAAGTTACCGAATTACCACAGAAGTCGCCGTCACAACTGACAGCGTGTGCATGTGCCTCTAAGCAAGCACCAGCAGAGACTACTATTACGAGCAGAGAAGCGAGGCAGAAACTCTTTCGTCAAACGGCAGCCAGCCAGCACAGCACGCACGCGCACCAACGTTTACTGGGGATAGCCAGCCGACGTGCTGGGAACTCTGGAAAAAATGAAAATGGAGGGCGCGCTCACCGGACGAAAGTTACCGAATTCCCGCAGCAGTCGCCATCACAACTGAGCGTGTGCATTTTTTCTCGCAGCAAGCATCAGCAGCGACTACTATTACGAGCTGAGAAGCGAGGCAGAAACATTTCCGTCAAACGGAAGCCAGCCGGCACAGCACGCACGCGCACACCCGTTAACTGGGATAGCCAGCCGGCGTGCTGGGAACTCTCGAACAAATCAAATGGTGGGAGCGCTCACCGGACGAAAGTTGCCGAATTGCCGCAGCAGTCGCCGTCACAACTGACAGCGTGCGCATGTGCCTCGCAGCAAGCACCAGCAGAGACGACAATTACGTGCAGAGAAGCGAGGCAGAAACTTTTCCGGCAAACGGCAGCCAGCCGGCACAGCACGCACGCGCACCAACGTTAACTGGGGATAGCCAGCCGGCGTGCTGGGAACTCTCTAAGAAATGAAAGGGTGGGTGCGGTCACCGGAAGAAAGTTACCGAATTTTGGCAGCGATCGCCGACACAACTGACAGCGTGTGCATGTGCCTCTAAGCAAGCGCCAGCAGAGACTGCTATTACGAGCAGAGAAGCGAGGCAGAAAGTTTTTCGTCAAACGGCAGCCAGCCGGCACAGCACGCAGGCGCACCAACGTTAACTGGGGATAACCAGCCGCCGTGCTGGGAACTCTCGAAGAAAAGAAATGGTGAGCGCGCTCACCGGACGAAAGTTACCGAATTCCCGCCGCAGTCGCCGTCACAACTGACAGCGTGTGCATGTGCCTCTAAGCAAGCACCAGCAGAGACTACTATTACGAGCAGAGAAGCGAGGCAGAAACTTTTTCGTCAAACGGCACCCAGCCAGCACAGCACGCATGCGCACCAACGTTTACTGTAGATAGACAGCCGACGTGCTGCGAACTCATGAAGAAATGAAAATGGAGGGCGCGCTCACCGGACGAAAGTTACCGAATTCCCGCAGCAGTCGCCGTCACAACTGCCTGCGTGTGCATGTGCCTCGCAGCAAGCAGCCAGCAGAGACTACTATTACGAGCACAGAAGCGAGGCAGAAACTTTTCCGTCAAATGGCAGCCAGCCGGCACTGCACCCTCACGAACCAGCGTTAACTGGGGATAGTCAGCTGTCGGGCTGAGACTCTCGAAGAAATGAAATGGTGGGCGCGCTCACCGGAAGAAAGTTACCGAATTCCCGCAGCAGTCGCCGTCACAACTGCCTGCGTGTCCATGTGCCTCGCAGCAAGCAGCCAGCAGAGACTACTATTACGAGCAGAGAAGCGAGGCAGAAACTTTTCTGTCAAATGGCAGCCAGCCGGCACAGCACCCTCGCGAACCAACGTTAACTCGGATAGCCAGCCGGCGTGTTGGGAACTCTCGTAGAAATTAAATGGTGGGCGCACACACCGCACGAAAGTTACCGAATTCCCGCAGCAGTCGCCGTCACAACTGCCTGCGTGTGCATGTGCCTCGCAGCAAGCAGCCAGCAGAGACTACTATTACGAGCAGAGAAGCGAGCCAGAAACTTTTCCGTCAAATGGCAGCCAGCCGGCACAGCACGCTCACGCGCCAACGTTAACTGGGGATAGTCAGCTGTCGGGCTGGGACTCTCGAAGAAATGAAATGGTGGGCGCGCTCACCGGACGAAAGTTACCGAATTCCCGCAGCAGTCGCCGTCACAACTGACAGCGTGTGCATTTGCCTCGCAGCAAGCATCAGCAGAGACTACTATTACGAGTAGAGAAGCGAGGCAGAAATATTTCTGTCAAACGGAAGCCAGTCGGCACAGCACGCACGCGCACAAACGTTAACTGGGATAGCCAGCCGGCGTGCTGGGAACTCTCGAAGAAATGAAATGGTGGGCGCGCTCTCCGGACGAAATTTACCGAAGTCCCGCAGCAGTCGCCGTCAGAACTGCCTGCGTGTGCATGTGCCTCGCAGCAAGCAGCCAGCAGAGACTTCTATTACGAGCAGAGAAGCGAGGCAGAAACTTTTCCGTCAAATGGCAGCCAGCCGGCACAGCACGCTCACGCGCCAACGTTAACTGGGGATCGTCAGCTGTCGGGCTGGGACTCTCGAAGAAATGAAATGGTGGGCGCGCTCACCGGACGAAAGTTACCGAATTCCCGCAGCAGTCGCCGTCACAACTGCCTGCGTGTGCATGTGCCTCGTTGCAAGCAGACAGCAGAGACTACTATTACGAGCAGAGAAGCGAGGCAGAAACTTTTGCGTCAAACGACAGCGAGCCGGCACAGCACGCACGCGCACCAACGTTAACTGGGGATAGCCAGCCGGCGTGCTGGGAACTCTCGTAGAAATGAAATGATGGGCGCGCTCACCTGACGAAAGTTACCGAATTCCCGCAGCAGTCGCCGTCACAACTGAGAGCGTGTGCATTTGCCTCGCAGCAAGCACTAGCGGAGACTACTATTACGAGCAGAGAAGCGAGGCAGAAACTTTTCCGTCAAACGGCAGCCAGCCGGCACAGCACGCACGCTCACCAACGTTAACTGGGGATAGCCAGCCGGCGTGCTGGGAACTCTCGTAGAAATGAAATGATGGGCGCGCTCACCTGACGAAAGTTACCGAATTCCCGCAGCAGTCGCCGTCACAACTGACAGCGTGTGCATGTGCCTAGCATCAAGTACCAGCAGAGACTATTATTTCCAGCAGAGAAGCGAGGCAGAAACGTTTCCGTCAAACGGCAGCCAGGCGGCACAGCACGCACACGCACCAACGTTGACTGGGATAGCCAGCTGGCGTGCTGGGACTCTCGAAGAAATGAAATGGTGGGCGCGCTCACCGGACGAAAGTTACCGAATTACCACAGAAGTCGCCGTCACAACTGACAGCGTGTGCATGTGCCTCTAAGCAAGCACCAGCAGAGACTACTATTACGAGCAGAGAAGCGAGGCAGAAACTCTTTCGTCAAACGGCAGCCAGCCAGCACAGCACGCACGCGCACCAACGTTTACTGGGGATAGCCAGCCGACGTGCTGGGAACTCTGGAAAAAATGAAAATGGAGGGCGCGCTCACCGGACGAAAGTTACCGAATTCCCGCAGCAGTCGCCATCACAACTGAGCGTGTGCATTTTTTCTCGCAGCAAGCATCAGCAGCGACTACTATTACGAGCTGAGAAGCGAGGCAGAAACATTTCCGTCAAACGGAAGCCAGCCGGCACAGCACGCACGCGCACACCCGTTAACTGGGATAGCCAGCCGGCGTGCTGGGAACTCTCGAACAAATCAAATGGTGGGAGCGCTCACCGGACGAAAGTTGCCGAATTGCCGCAGCAGTCGCCGTCACAACTGACAGCGTGCGCATGTGCCTCGCAGCAAGCACCAGCAGAGACGACAATTACGTGCAGAGAAGCGAGGCAGAAACTTTTCCGGCAAACGGCAGCCAGCCGGCACAGCACGCACGCGCACCAACGTTAACTGGGGATAGCCAGCCGGCGTGCTGGGAACTCTCTAAGAAATGAAAGGGTGGGTGCGGTCACCGGAAGAAAGTTACCGAATTTTGGCAGCGATCGCCGACACAACTGACAGCGTGTGCATGTGCCTCTAAGCAAGCGCCAGCAGAGACTGCTATTACGAGCAGAGAAGCGAGGCAGAAAGTTTTTCGTCAAACGGCAGCCAGCCGGCACAGCACGCAGGCGCACCAACGTTAACTGGGGATAACCAGCCGCCGTGCTGGGAACTCTCGAAGAAAAGAAATGGTGAGCGCGCTCACCGGACGAAAGTTACCGAATTCCCGCCGCAGTCGCCGTCACAACTGACAGCGTGTGCATGTGCCTCTAAGCAAGCACCAGCAGAGACTACTATTACGAGCAGAGAAGCGAGGCAGAAACTTTTTCGTCAAACGGCACCCAGCCAGCACAGCACGCATGCGCACCAACGTTTACTGTAGATAGACAGCCGACGTGCTGCGAACTCATGAAGAAATGAAAATGGAGGGCGCGCTCACCGGACGAAAGTTACCGAATTCCCGCAGCAGTCGCCGTCACAACTGCCTGCGTGTGCATGTGCCTCGCAGCAAGCAGCCAGCAGAGACTACTATTACGAGCACAGAAGCGAGGCAGAAACTTTTCCGTCAAATGGCAGCCAGCCGGCACTGCACCCTCACGAACCAGCGTTAACTGGGGATAGTCAGCTGTCGGGCTGAGACTCTCGAAGAAATGAAATGGTGGGCGCGCTCACCGGAAGAAAGTTACCGAATTCCCGCAGCAGTCGCCGTCACAACTGCCTGCGTGTCCATGTGCCTCGCAGCAAGCAGCCAGCAGAGACTACTATTACGAGCAGAGAAGCGAGGCAGAAACTTTTCTGTCAAATGGCAGCCAGCCGGCACAGCACCCTCGCGAACCAACGTTAACTCGGATAGCCAGCCGGCGTGTTGGGAACTCTCGTAGAAATTAAATGGTGGGCGCACACACCGCACGAAAGTTACCGAATTCCCGCAGCAGTCGCCGTCACAACTGCCTGCGTGTGCATGTGCCTCGCAGCAAGCAGCCAGCAGAGACTACTATTACGAGCAGAGAAGCGAGCCAGAAACTTTTCCGTCAAATGGCAGCCAGCCGGCACAGCACGCTCACGCGCCAACGTTAACTGGGGATAGTCAGCTGTCGGGCTGGGACTCTCGAAGAAATGAAATGGTGGGCGCGCTCACCGGACGAAAGTTACCGAATTCCCGCAGCAGTCGCCGTCACAACTGACAGCGTGTGCATTTGCCTCGCAGCAAGCATCAGCAGAGACTACTATTACGAGTAGAGAAGCGAGGCAGAAATATTTCTGTCAAACGGAAGCCAGTCGGCACAGCACGCACGCGCACAAACGTTAACTGGGATAGCCAGCCGGCGTGCTGGGAACTCTCGAAGAAATGAAATGGTGGGCGCGCTCTCCGGACGAAATTTACCGAACTCCCGCAGCAGTCGCCGTCAGAACTGCCTGCGTGTGCATGTGCCTCGCAGCAAGCAGCCAGCAGAGACTTCTATTACGAGCAGAGAAGCGAGGCAGAAACTTTTCCGTCAAATGGCAGCCAGCCGGCACAGCACGCTCACGCGCCAACGTTAACTGGGGATCGTCAGCTGTCGGGCTGGGACTCTCGAAGAAATGAAATGGTGGGCGCGCTCACCGGACGAAAGTTACCGAATTCCCGCAGCAGTCGCCGTCACAACTGCCTGCGTGTGCATGTGCCTCGTAGCAAGCAGACAGCAGAGACTACTATTACGAGCAGAGAAGCGAGGCAGAAACTTTTGCGTCAAACGACAGCGAGCCGGCACAGCACGTACGCGCACCAACGTTAACTGGGGATAGCCAGCCGGCGTGCTGGGAACTCTCGTAGAAATGAAATGATGGGCGCGCTCACCTGACGAAAGTTACCGAATTCCCGCAGCAGTCGCCGTCACAACTGAGAGCGTGTGCATTTGCCTCGCAGCAAGCACTAGCGGAGACTACTATTACGAGCAGAGAAGCGAGGCAGAAACTTTTCCGTCAAACGGCAGCCAGCCGGCACAGCACGCACGCGCACCAACGTTAACTGGGGATAGCCAGCCGGCGTGCTGGGAACTCTCGTAGAAATGAAATGATGGGCGCGCTCACCTGACGAAAGTTACCGAATTCCCGCAGCAGTAACCGTCACAACTGAGAGCGTGTGCATTTGCCACGCAGCAAGCACCAGCGGAGACTACTATTATGAGCAGAGAAGCGAGGCAGAAACTTTTCCGTCAAACGGCAGCCAGCCGGCACAGCACGCACGCTCACCAACGTTAACTGGGGATAGCCAGCCGGCGTGCTGGGAACTCTCGTAGAAATGAAATGATGGGCGCGCTCACCTGACGAAAGTTACCGAATTCCCGCAGCAGTCGCCGTCACAACTGACAGCGTGTGCATGTGCCTAGCATCAAGTACCAGCAGAGACTATTATTTCCAGCAGAGAAGCGAGGCAGAAACGTTTCCGTCAAACGGCAGCCAGGAGCACAGCACGCACACGCACCAACGTTGACTGGGATAGCCAGCTGGCGTGCTGGGACTCTCGAAGAAATGAAATGGTGGGCGCGCTCACCGGACGAAAGTTACCGAATTACCACAGAAGTCGCCATCACAACTGACAGCGTGTGCATTTTGTCTCGCAGCAAGCATCAGCATCGACTACTATTACGAGCAGAGAAGCGAGGCAGAAACATTTCCGTCAAACGGAAGCCAGCCGGCACAGCACGCAAGCGCACACCCCTTAACTGGGATAGCCAGCGGGCGTGCTGGGAACTCTCGAACAAATCAAATGGTGGGAGCGCTCACCGGACGAAAGTTGCCAAATTGCCGCAGCAGTCGCCGTCACAACTGACAGCGTGCGCATGTGCCTCGCAGCAAGCACCAGCAGAGACGACAATTACGAGCAGAGAAGCGAGGCAGCAACTTTTCCTTCAAACGACAGCCAGGCGGCACAGCACCTACGCGCACCAACGTTAACTGGGGATAGCCAGCCGGCGTAATGGGAACGCTCCAAGAAATGAAATGGAGGCCGCGCTCACCGGACGAAAGTTACCGAATTCGAGCAGCAGTCGCCGTCACAACTGACAGCGTGTGCACGTGCCTCGCAGCGAGCACCAGCAGAGACTACTATTACGAGCAGAGAAGCGAGGCAGAAACTTTTCCGTCAAACGGCAGCCAGCCGGCACAGCACGCACGCGCACCAACGTTAACTGGGGATAGCCAGCCGGCGTGCTGGGAACTCTCTAAGAAATGAAAGGGTGGGTGCGGTCACCGGAAGAAAGTTACCGAATTTTGGCAGCGATCGCCGACACAACTGACAGCGTGTGCATGTGCCTCTAAGCAAGCGCCAGCAGAGACTGCTATTACGAGCAGAGAAGCGAGGCAGAAAGTTTTTCGTCAAACGGCAGCCAGCCGGCACAGCACGCAGGCGCACCAACGTTAACTGGGGATAACCAGCCGCCGTGCTGGGAACTCTCGAAGAAAAGAAATGGTGAGCGCGCTCACCGGACGAAAGTTACCGAATTCCCGCCGCAGTCGCCGTCACAACTGACAGCGTGTGCATGTGCCTCGAAGCAAGGACCAGCAGAGACTATTATTTCGATCAGAGAAACGAGGCAGAAACTTTTCCGTCAAACGGCAGCCAGGCGGCACAGCACGCACACGCACCAACTTTGACTGGGATAGCCAGCTATCGTGCTGGGACTCTTGAAGAAATGAAATGGTGGGCGCGCTCACCGGACGAAAGTTACCGAATTCCCGCAGATGTCGCCGTCACAACTGACAGCTTGTGCATGTGCCTCTAAGCAAGCACCAGCAGAGACTACTATTACGAGCAGAGAAGCGAGGCAGAAACTTTTTCGTCAAACGGCACCCAGCCAGCACAGCACGCATGCGCACCAACGTTTACTGGGGATAGACAGCCGACGTGCTGCGAACTCATGAAGAAATGAAAATGGAGGGCGCGCTCACCGGACGAAAGTTACCGAATTCCCGCAGCAGTCGCCGTCACAACTGCCTGCGTGTGCAGGTGCCTCGCAGCAAGCAGCCAGCAGAGACTACTATTACGAGCAGAGAAGCGAGGCAGAAACTTTTCCGTCAAATGGCAGCCAGCCGGCACAGCACCCTCACGAACCAACGTTAACTGGGGATAGTCAGCTGTCGGGCTGAGACTCTCGAAGAAATGAAATGGTGGGCGCGCTCACCGGAAGAAAGTTACCGAATTCCCGCAGCAGTCGCCGTCACAACTGCCTGCGTGTGCATGTGCCTCGCAGCAAGCAGCCAGCAGAGAATACTATTACGAGCAGAGAAGCGAGGCAGAAACTTTTCTGTCAAATGGCAGCCAGCCGGCACAGCACCCTCACGAACCAACGTTAACTGGGATAGCCAGCCGGCGTGTTGGGAACTCTCGTAGAATATAAATGGTGGGCGCACACACCGCACGAAAGTTACCGAATTCCCGCATCAGTCGCCGTCACAACTGCCTGCGTGTGCATGTGCCTCGCAGCAAGCAGCCAGCAGAGACTACTATTACGAGCAGAGAAGCGAGCCAGAAACTTTTCCGTCAAATGGCAGCCAGCCGGCACAGCACGCTCACGCGCCAACGTTAACTGGGGATAGTCAGCTGTCGGGCTGGGACTCTCGAAGAAATGAAATGGTGGGCGCGCTCACCGGACGAAAGTTACCGAATTCCCGCAGCAGTCGCCGTCACAACTGACAGCGTGTGCATTTGCCTCGCAGCAAGCATCAGCAGAGACTACTATTACGAGTAGAGAAGCGAGGCAGAAATATTTCTGTCAAACGGAAGCCAGTCGGCACAGCACGCACGCGCACAAACGTTAACTGGGATAGCCAGCCGGCGTGCTGGGAACTCTCGAAGAAATGAAATGGTGGGCGCGCTCACCGGACGAAATTTACCGAAGTCCCGCAGCAGTCGCCGTCAGAACTGCCTGCGTGTGCATGTGCCTCGCAGCAAGCAGCCAGCAGAGACTACTATTACGAGCAGAGAAGCGAGGCAGAAACTTTTCCGTCAAATGGCAGCCAGCCGGCACAGCACGCTCACGCGCCAACGTTAACTGGGGATAGTCAGCTGTCGGGCTGGGACTCTCGAAGAAATGAAATGGTGGGCGCGCTCACCGGACGAAAGTTACCGAATTCCCGCAGCAGTCGCCGTCACAACTGCCTGCGTGTGCATGTGCCTCGTAGCAAGCAGACAGCAGAGACTACTATTACGGGCAGAGAAGCGAGGCAGAAACTTTTGCGTCAAACGACAGCGAGCCGGCACAGCACGCACGCGCACCAACGTTAACTGGGGATAGCCAGCCGGCGTGCTGGGAACTCTCGTAGAAATGAAATGATGGGCGCGCTCACCTGACGAAAGTTACCGAATTCCCGCAGGAGTCGCCGTCACAACTGAGAGCGTGTGCATTTGCCTCGCAGCAAGCACCAGCGGAGACTACTATTACGAGCAGAGAAGCGAGGCAGAAACTTTTCCGTCATACGGCAGCCAGCCGGCACAGCACGCACGCTCACCAACGTTAACTGGGGGTAGCCAGCCGGCGTGCTGGGAACTCTCGTAGAAATGAAATGATGGGCGCGCTCACCTGACGAAAGTTACCGAATTCCCGCAGCAGTCGCCGTCACAACTGACAGGGTGTGCATGTGCCTAGCATCAAGTACCAGCAGAGACTATTATTTCCAGCAGAGAAGCGAGGCAGAAACGTTTCGGTCAAACGGCAGCCAGGCGGCACAGCACGCACACGCACCAACGTTGACTGGGATAGCCAGCTGGCGTGCTGGGACTCTCGAAGAAATGAAATGGTGGGCGCGCTCACCGGACGAAAGTTACCGAATTACCACAGAAGTCGCCGTCACAACTGACAGCGTGTGCATGTGCCTCTAAGCAAGCACCAGCAGAGACTACTATTACGAGCAGAGAAGCGAGGCAGAAACTCTTTCGTCAAACGGCAGCCAGCCAGCACAGCACGCACGCGCACCAACGTTTACTGGGGATAGCCAGCCGACGTGCTGGGAACTCTGGAAGAAATGAAAATGGAGGGCGCGCTCACCGGACGAAAGTTACCGAATTCCCGCAGCAGTCGCCATCACAACTGAGCGTGTGCATTTTGTCTCGCAGCAAGCATCAGCAGCGACTACTATTACGAGCAGAGAAGCGAGGCAGAAACATTTCCGTCAAACGGAAGCCAGCCGGCACAGCACGCACGCGCACACCCGTTAACTGGGATAGCCAGCCGGCGTGCTGGGAACTCTCGAACAAATCAAATGGTGGGATCGCTCACCGGACGAAAGTTGCCGAATTGCCGCAGCAGTCGCCGTCACAACTGAGAGCGTGTGCATTTGCCTCGCAGCAAGCACCAGCAGAGACGACAATTACGAGCAGAGAAGCGAGGCAGAAACTTTTCCGTCAAACGGCAGCCAGCCGGCACAGCACGCACGCGCACCAACGTTAACTGGGGATAGCCAGCCGGCGTGCTGGGAACTCTCTAAGAAATGAAAGGGTGGGTGCCGTCACCGGAAGAAAGTTACCGAATTTTGGCAGCGATCGCCGACACAACTGACAGCGTGTGCATGTGCCTCTAAGCAAGCGCCAGCAGAGACTGCTATTACGAGCAGAGAAGCGAGGCAGAAAGTTTTTCGTCAAACGGCAGCCAGCCGGCACAGCACGCAGGCGCACCAACGTTAACTGGGGATAACCAGCCGCCGTGCTGGGAACTCTCGAAGAAAAGAAATGGTGAGCGCGCTCACCGGACGAAAGTTACCGAATTCCCGCCGCAGTCGCCGTCACAACTGACAGCGTGTGCATGTGCCTCTAAGCAAGCACCAGCAGAGACTACTATTACGAGCAGAGAAGCGAGGCAGAAACTTTTTCGTCAAACGGCACCCAGCCAGCACAGCACGCATGTGCACCAACGTTTACTGGGGATAGACAGCCGACGTGCTGCGAACTCATGAAGAAATGAAAATGGAGGGCGCGCTCACCGGACGAAAGTTACCGAATTCCCGCAGCAGTCGACGTCACAACTGCCTGCGTGTGCATGTGCCTCGCAGCAAGCAGCCAGCAGAGACTACTATTACGAGCACAGAAGCGAGGCAGAAACTTTTCCGTCAAATGGCAGCCAGCCGGCACAGCACCCTCACGAACCAGCGTTAACTGGGGATAGTCAGCTGTCGGGCTGAGACTCTCGAAGAAATGAAATGGTGGGCGCGCTCACCGGAAGAAAGTTACCGAATTTCCGCAGCAGTCGCCGTCACAACTGCCTGCGTGTGCATGTGCCTCGCAGCAAGCAGCCAGCAGAGACTACTATTACGAGCAGAGAAGCGAGGCAGAAACTTTTCTGTCAAATGGCAGCCAGCCGGCACAGCACCCTCGCGAACCAACGTTAACTCGGATAGCCAGCCGGCGCGTTGGGAACTCTCTTAGAAATTAAATGGTGGGCGCACACACCGCACGAAAGTTACCGAATTCCCGCAGCAGTCGCCGTCACAACTGCCTGCGTGTGCATGTGCCTCGCAGCAAGCAGCCAGCAGAGACTACTATTACGAGCAGAGAAGCGAGCCAGAAACTTTTCCGTCAAATGTCAGCCAGCCGGCACAGCACGCTCACGCGCCAACGTTAACTGGGGATAGTCAGCTGTCGGGCTGGGACTCTCGAAGAAATGAAATGGTGGGCGCGCTCACCGGACAAAAGTTACCGAATTCCCGCAGCAGTCGCCGTCACAACTGACAGCGTGTGCATTTGCCTCGCAGCAAGCATCAGCAGAGACTACTATTACGAGTAGAGAAGCGAGGCAGAAATATTTCTGTTAAACGGAAGCCAGTCGGCACAGCACGCACGCGCACAAACGTTAACTGGGATAGCCAGCCGGCGTGCTGGGAACTCTCGAAGAAATGAAATGGTGGGCGCGCTCTCCGGACGAAATTTACCGAAGTCCCGCAGCAGTCGCCGTCAGAACTGCCTGCGTGTGCATGTGCCTCGCAGCAAGCAGCCAGCAGAGACTACTATTACGAGCAGAGAAGCGAGGCAGAAACTTTTCCGTCAAATGGCAGCCAGCCGGCACAGCACGCTCACGCGCCAACGTTAACTGGGGATCGTCAGCTGTCGGGCTGGGACTCTCGAAGAAATGAAATGGTGGGCGCGCTCACCGGACGAAAGTTACCGAATTCCCGCAGCAGTCGCCGTCACAACTGCCTGCGTGTGCATGTGCCTCGTAGCAAGCAGACAGCAGAGACTACTATTACGAGCAGAGAAGCGAGGAGAAACTTTTGCGTCAAACGACAGCGAGCCGGCACAGCACGCACGCGCACCAACGTTAACTGGGGATAGCCAGCCGGTGTGCTGGGAACTCTCGTAGAAATGAAATGATGGGCGCGCTCACCTGACGAAAGTTACCGAATTCCCGCAGCAGTCGCCGTCACAACTGAGAGCGTGTGCATTTGCCTCGCAGCAAGCACCAGCGGAGACTACTATTACGAGCAGAGAAGCGAGGCAGAAACTTTTCCGTCAAACGGCAGCCAGCCGGCACAGCACGCACGCGCACTAACGTTAACTGGGGATAGCCAGCCGGCGTGCTGGGAACTCTCGTAGAAATGAAATGATGGGCGCGCTCACCTGACGAAAGTTACCGAATTCCCGCAGCAGTAACCGTCACAACTGAGAGCGTGTGCATTTGCCACGCAGCAAGCACCAGCGGAGACTACTATTACGAGCAGAGAAGCGAGGCAGAAACTTTTCCGTCAAACGGCAGCCAGCCGGCACAGCACGCACGCTCACCAACGTTAACTGGGGATAGCCAGCCGGCGTGCTGGGAACTCTCGTAGAAATGAAATGATGGGCGCGCTCACCTGACGAAAGTTACCGAATTCCCGCAGCAGTCGCCGTCACAACTGACAGCGTGTGCATGTGCCTAGCATCAAGTACCAGCAGAGACTATTATTTCCAGCAGAGAAGCGAGGCAGAAACGTTTCCGTCAAACGGCAGCCAGGCGGCACAGCACGCTAACGCACCAACGTTGACTGGGATAGCCAGCTGGCGTGCTGGGACTCTCGAAGAAATGAAATGGTGGGCGCGCTCACCGGACGAAAGTTACCGAATTACCACAGAAGTCGCCATCACAACTGACAGCGTGTGCATTTTGTCTCGCAGCAAGCATCAGCATCGACTACTATTACGAGCAGAGAAGCGAGGCAGAAACATTTCCGTCAAACGGAAGCCAGCCGGCACAGCACGCAAGCGCACACCCCTTAACTGGGATAGCCAGCGGGCGTGCTGGGAACTCTCGAACAAATCAAATGGTGGGAGCGCTCACCGGACGAAAGTTGCCAAATTGCCGCAGCAGTCGCCGTCACAACTGACAGCGTGCGCATGTGCCTCGCAGCAAGCACCAGCAGAGACGACAATTACGAGCAGAGAAGCGAGGCAGCAACTTTTCCTTCAAACGACAGCCAGGCGGCACAGCACCTACGCGCACCAACGTTAACTGGGGATAGCCAGCCGGCGTAATGGGAACGCTCCAAGAAATGAAATGGAGGCCGCGCTCACCGGACGAAAGTTACCGAATTCGAGCAGCAGTCGCCGTCACAACTGACAGCGTGTGCACGTGCCTCGCAGCGAGCACCAGCAGAGACTACTATTACGAGCAGAGAAGCGAGGCAGAAACTTTTCCGTCAAACGGCAGCCAGCCGGCACAGCACGCACGCGCACCAACGTTAACTGGGGATAGCCAGCCGGCGTGCTGGGAACTCTCTAAGAAATGAAAGGGTGGGTGCGGTCACCGGAAGAAAGTTACCGAATTTTGGCAGCGATCGCCGACACAACTGACAGCGTGTGCATGTGCCTCTAAGCAAGCGCCAGCAGAGACTGCTATTACGAGCAGAGAAGCGAGGCAGAAAGTTTTTCGTCAAACGGCAGCCAGCCGGCACAGCACGCAGGCGCACCAACGTTAACTGGGGATAACCAGCCGCCGTGCTGGGAACTCTCGAAGAAAAGAAATGGTGAGCGCGCTCACCGGACGAAAGTTACCGAATTCCCGCCGCAGTCGCCGTCACAACTGACAGCGTGTGCATGTGCCTCGAAGCAAGGACCAGCAGAGACTATTATTTCGATCAGAGAAACGAGGCAGAAACTTTTCCGTCAAACGGCAGCCAGGCGGCACAGCACGCACACGCACCAACTTTGACTGGGATAGCCAGCTATCGTGCTGGGACTCTTGAAGAAATGAAATGGTGGGCGCGCTCACCGGACGAAAGTTACCGAATTCCCGCAGATGTCGCCGTCACAACTGACAGCGTGTGCATGTGCCTCTAAGCAAGCACCAGCAGAGACTACTATTACGAGCAGAGAAGCGAGGCAGAAACTTTTTCGTCAAACGGCACCCAGCCAGCACAGCACGCATGCGCACCAACGTTTACTGGGGATAGACAGCCGACGTGCTGCGAACTCATGAAGAAATGAAAATGGAGGGCGCGCTCACCGGACGAAAGTTACCGAATTCCCGCAGCAGTCGCCGTCACAACTGCCTGCGTGTGCATGTGCCTCGCAGCAAGCAGCCAGCAGAGACTACTATTACGAGCAGAGAAGCGAGGCAGAAACTTTTCCGTCAAATGGCAGCCAGCCGGCACAGCACCCTCACGAACCAACGTTAACTGGGGATAGTCAGCTGTCGGGCTGAGACTCTCGAAGAAATGAAATGGTGGGCGCGCTCACCGGAAGAAAGTTACCGAATTCCCGCAGCAGTCGCCGTCACAACTGCCTGCGTGTGCATGTGCCTCGCAGCAAGCAGCCAGCAGAGAATACTATTACGAGCAGAGAAGCGAGGCAGAAACTTTTCTGTCAAATGGCAGCCAGCCGGCACAGCACCCTCACGAACCAACGTTAACTGGGATAGCCAGCCGGCGTGTTGGGAACTCTCGTAGAAATTAAATGGTGGGCGCACACACCGCACGAAAGTTACCGAATTCCCGCATCAGTCGCCGTCACAACTGCCTGCGTGTGCATGTGCCTCGCAGCAAGCAGCCAGCAGAGACTACTATTACGAGCAGAGAAGCGAGCCAGAAACTTTTCCGTCAAATGGCAGCCAGCCGGCACAGCACGCTCACGCGCCAACGTTAACTGGGGATAGTCAGCTGTCGGGCTGGGACTCTCGAAGAAATGAAATGGTGGGCGCGCTCACCGGACGAAAGTTACCGAATTCCCGCAGCAGTCGCCGTCACAACTGACAGCGTGTGCATTTGCCTCGCAGCAAGCATCAGCAGAGACTACTATTACGAGTAGAGAAGCGAGGCAGAAATATTTCTGTCAAACGGAAGCCAGTCGGCACAGCACGCACGCGCACAAACGTTAACTGGGATAGCCAGCCGGCGTGCTGGGAACTCTCGAACAAATCAAATGGTGGGAGCGCTCACCGGACGAAAGTTGCCAAATTGCCGCAGCAGTCGCCGTCACAACTGACAGCGTGCGCATGTGCCTCGCAGCAAGCACCAGCAGAGACGACAATTACGAGCAGAGAAGCGAGGCAGCAACTTTTCCTTCAAACGACAGCCAGGCGGCACAGCACCTACGCGCACCAACGTTAACTGGGGATAGCCAGCCGGCGTAATGGGAACGCTCCAAGAAATGAAATGGAGGCCGCGCTCACCGGACGAAAGTTACCGAATTCGAGCAGCAGTCGCCGTCACAACTGACAGCGTGTGCACGTGCCTCGCAGCGAGCACCAGCAGAGACTACTATTACGAGCAGAGAAGCGAGGCAGAAACTTTTCCGTCAAACGGCAGCCAGCCGGCACAGCACGCACGCGCACCAACGTTAACTGGGGATAGCCAGCCGGCGTGCTGGGAACTCTCTAAGAAATGAAAGGGTGGGTGCGGTCACCGGAAGAAAGTTACCGAATTTTGGCAGCGATCGCCGACACAACTGACAGCGTGTGCATGTGCCTCTAAGCAAGCGCCAGCAGAGACTGCTATTACGAGCAGAGAAGCGAGGCAGAAAGTTTTTCGTCAAACGGCAGCCAGCCGGCACAGCACGCAGGCGCACCAACGTTAACTGGGGATAACCAGCCGCCGTGCTGGGAACTCTCGAAGAAAAGAAATGGTGAGCGCGCTCACCGGACGAAAGTTACCGAATTCCCGCCGCAGTCGCCGTCACAACTGACAGCGTGTGCATGTGCCTCGAAGCAAGGACCAGCAGAGACTATTATTTCGATCAGAGAAACGAGGCAGAAACTTTTCCGTCAAACGGCAGCCAGGCGGCACAGCACGCACACGCACCAACTTTGACTGGGATAGCCAGCTATCGTGCTGGGACTCTTGAAGAAATGAAATGGTGGGCGCGCTCACCGGACGAAAGTTACCGAATTCCCGCAGATGTCGCCGTCACAACTGACAGCGTGTGCATGTGCCTCTAAGCAAGCACCAGCAGAGACTACTATTACGAGCAGAGAAGCGAGGCAGAAACTTTTTCGTCAAACGGCACCCAGCCAGCACAGCACGCATGCGCACCAACGTTTACTGGGGATAGACAGCCGACGTGCTGCGAACTCATGAAGAAATAAAAATAGAGGGCGCGCTCACCGGACGAAAGTTACCGAATTCCCGCAGCAGTCGCCGTCACAACTGCCTGCGTGTGCATGTGCCTCGCAGCAAGCAGCCAGCAGAGACTACTATTACGAGCAGAGAAGCGAGGCAGAAACTTTTCCGTCAAATGGCAGCCAGCCGGCACAGCACCCTCACGAACCAACGTTAACTGGGGATAGTCAGCTGTCGGGCTGAGACTCTCGAAGAAATGAAATGGTGGGCGCGCTCACCGGAAGAAAGTTACCGAATTCCCGCAGCAGTCGCCGTCACAACTGCCTGCGTGTGCATGTGCCTCGCAGCAAGCAGCCAGCAGAGAATACTATTACGAGCAGAGAAGCGAGGCAGAAACTTTTCTGTCAAATGGCAGCCAGCCGGCACAGCACCCTCACGAACCAACGTTAACTGGGATAGCCAGCCGGCGTGTTGGGAACTCTCGTAGAAATTAAATGGTGGGCGCACACACCGCACGAAAGTTACCGAATTCCCGCATCAGTCGCCGTCACAACTGCCTGCGTGTGCATGTGCCTCGCAGCAAGCAGCCAGCAGAGACTACTATTACGAGCAGAGAAGCGAGCCAGAAACTTTTCCGTCAAATGGCAGCCAGCCGGCACAGCACGCTCACGCGCCAACGTTAACTGGGGATAGTCAGCTGTCGGGCTGGGACTCTCGAAGAAATGAAATGGTGGGCGCGCTCACCGGACGAAAGTTACCGAATTCCCGCAGCAGTCGCCGTCACAACTGACAGCGTGTGCATTTGCCTCGCAGCAAGCATCAGCAGAGACTACTATTACGAGTAGAGAAGCGAGGCAGAAATATTTCTGTCAAACGGAAGCCAGTCGGCACAGCACGCACGCGCACAAACGTTAACTGGGATAGCCAGCCGGCGTGCTGGGAACTCTCGAAGAAATGAAATGGTGGGCGCGCTCACCGGACGAAATTTACCGAAGTCCCGCAGCAGTCGCCGTCAGAACTGCCTGCGTGTGCATGTGCCTCGCAGCAAGCAGCCAGCAGAAACTACTATTACGAGCAGAGAAGCGAGGCAGAAACTTTTCCGTCAAATGGCAGCCAGCCGGCACAGCACGCTCACGCGCCAACGTTAACTGGGGATAGTCAGCTGTCGGGCTGGGACTCTCGAAGAAATGAAATGGTGGGCGCGCTCACCGGGCGAAAGTTACCGAATTCCCGCAGCAGTCGCCGTCACAACTGCCTGCGTGTGCATGTGCCTCGTAGCAAGCAGACAGCAGAGACTACTATTACGGGCAGAGAAGCGAGGCAGAAACTTTTGCGTCAAACGACAGCGAGCCGGCACAGCACGCACGCGCACCAACGTTAACTGGGGATAGCCAGCCGGCGTGCTGGGAACTCTCGTAGAAATGAAATGATGGGCGCGCTCACCTGACGAAAGTTACCGAATTCCCGCAGGAGTCGCCGTCACAACTGAGAGCGTGTGCATTTGCCTCGCAGCAAGCACCAGCGGAGACTACTATTACGAGCAGAGAAGCGAGGCAGAAACTTTTCCGTCATACGGCAGCCAGCCGGCACAGCACGCACGCTCACCAACGTTAACTGGGGGTAGCCAGCCGGCGTGCTGGGAACTCTCGTAGAATTGAAATGATGGGCGCGCTCACCTGACGAAAGTTACCGAATTCCCGCAGCAGTCGCCGTCACAACTGACAGGGTGTGCATGTGCCTAGCATCAAGTACCAGCAGAGACTATTATTTCCAGCAGAGAAGCGAGGCAGAAACGTTTCGGTCAAACGGCAGCCAGGCGGCACAGCACGCACACGCACCAACGTTGACTGGGATAGCCAGCTGGCGTGCTGGGACTCTCGAAGAAATGAAATGGTGGGCGCGCTCACCGGACGAAAGTTACCGAATTACCACAGAAGTCGCCGTCACAACTGACAGCGTGTGCATGTGCCTCTAAGCAAGCACCAGCAGAGACTACTATTACGAGCAGAGAAGCGAGGCAGAAACTCTTTCGTCAAACGGCAGCCAGCCAGCACAGCACGCACGCGCACCAACGTTTACTGGGGATAGCCAGCCGACGTGCTGGGAACTCTGGAAGAAATGAAAATGGAGGGCGCGCTTACCGGACGAAAGTTACCGAATTCCCGCAGCAGTCGCCATCACAACTGAGCGTGTGCATTTTGTCTCGCAGCAAGCATCAGCAGCGACTACTATTACGAGCAGAGAAGCGAGGCAGAAACATTTCCGTCAAACGGAAGCCAGCCGGCACAGCACGCACGCGCACACCCGTTAACTGGGATAGCCAGCCGGCGTGCTGGGAACTCTCGAACAAATCAAATGGTGGGATCGCTCACCGGACGAAAGTTGCCGAATTGCCGCAGCAGTCGCCGTCACAACTGAGAGCGTGTGCATTTGCCTCGCAGCAAGCACTAGCGGAGACTACTATTACGAGCAGAGAAGCGAGGCAGAAACTTTTCCGTCAAACGGCAGCCAGCCGGCACAGCACGCACGCGCACCAACGTTAACTGGGGATAGCCAGCCGGCGTGCTGGGAACTCTCTAAGAAATGAAAGGGTGGGTGCGGTCACCGGAAGAAAGTTACCGAATTCCCGCCGCAGTCGCCGTCACAACTGACAGCGTGTGCATGTGCCTCTAAGCAAGCACCAGCAGAGACTACTATTACGAGCAGAGAAGCGAGGCAGAAACTTTTTCGTCAAACGGCACCCAGCCAGCACAGCACGCATGTGCACCAACGTTTACTGGGGATAGACAGCCGACGTGCTGCGAACTCATGAAGAAATGAAAATGGAGGGCGCGCTCACCGGACGAAAGTTACCGAATTCCCGCAGCAGTCGACGTCACAACTGCCTGCGTGTGCATGTGCCTCGCAGCAAGCAGCCAGCAGAGACTACTATTACGAGCACAGAAGCGAGGCAGAAACTTTTCCGTCAAATGGCAGCCAGCCGGCACAGCACCCTCACGAACCAGCGTTAACTGGGGATAGTCAGCTGTCGGGCTGAGACTCTCGAAGAAATGAAATGGTGGGCGCGCTCACCGGAAGAAAGTTACCGAATTCCCGCAGCAGTCGCCGTCACAACTGCCTGCGTGTGCATGTGCCTCGCAGCAAGCAGCCAGCAGAGACTACTATTACGAGCAGAGAAGCGAGGCAGAAACTTTTCTGTCAAATGGCAGCCAGCCGGCACAGCACCCTCGCGAACCAACGTTAACTCGGATAGCCAGCCGGCGCGTTGGGAACTCTCTTAGAAATTAAATGGTGGGCGCACACACCGCACGAAAGTTACCGAATTCCCGCAGCAGTCGCCGTCACAACTGCCTGCGTGTGCATGTGCCTCGCAGCAAGCAGCCAGCAGAGACTACTATTACGAGCAGAGAAGCGAGCCAGAAACTTTTCCGTCAAATGGCAGCCAGCCGGCACAGCACGCTCACGCGCCAACGTTAACTGGGGATAGTCAGCTGTCGGGCTGGGACTCTCGAAGAAATGAAATGGTGGGCGCGCTCACCGGACGAAAGTTACCGAATTCCCGCAGCAGTCGCCGTCACAACTGACAGCGTGTGCATTTGCCTCGCAGCAAGCATCAGCAGAGACTACTATTACGAGTAGAGAAGCGAGGCAGAAATATTTCTGTTAAAAGGAAGCCAGTCGGCACAGCACGCACGCGCACAAAAGTTAACTGGGATAGCCAGCCGGCGTGCTGGGAACTCTCGAAGAAATGAAATGGTGGGCGCGCTCTCCGGACGAAATTTACCGAAGTCCCGCAGCAGTCGCCGTCAGAACTGCCTGCGTGTGCATGTGCCTCGCAGCAAGCAGCCAGCAGAGACTACTATTACGAGCAGAGAAGCGAGGCAGAAACTTTTCCGTCAAATGGCAGCCAGCCGGCACAGCACGCTCACGCGCCAACGTTAACTGGGGATCGTCAGCTGTCGGGCTGGGACTCTCGAAGAAATGAAATGGTGGGCGCGCTCACCGGACGAAAGTTACCGAATTCCCGCAGCAGTCGCCGTCACAACTGCCTGCGTGTGCATGTGCCTCGTAGCAAGCAGACAGCAGAGACTACTATTACGAGCAGAGAAGCGAGGCAGAAACTTTTGCGTCAAACGACAGCGAGCCGGCACAGCACGCACGCGCACCAACGTTAACTGGGGATAGCCAGCCGGCGTGCTGGGAACTCTCGTAGAAATGAAATGATGGGCGCGCTCACCTGACGAAAGTTACCGAATTCCCGCAGCAGTCGCCGTCACAACTGAGAGCGTGTGCATTTGCCTCGCAGCAAGCACCAGCGGAGACTACTATTACGAGCAGAGAAGCGAGGCAGAAACTTTTCCGTCAAACGGCAGCCAGCCGGCACAGCACGCACGCGCACTAACGTTAACTGGGGATAGCCAGCCGGCGTGCTGGGAACTCTCGTAGAAATGAAATGAAGGGCGCGCTCACCTGACGAAAGTTACCGAATTCCCGCAGCAGTAACCGTCACAACTGAGAGCGTGTGCATTTGCCACGCAGCAAGCACCAGCGGAGACTACTATTACGAGCAGAGAAGCGAGGCAGAAACTTTTCCGTCAAACGGCAGCCAGCCGGCACAGCACGCACGCTCACCAACGTTAACTGGGGATAGCCAGCCGGCGTGCTGGGAACTCTCGTAGAAATGAAATGATGGGCGCGCTCACCTGACGAAAGTTACCGAATTCCCGCAGCAGTCGCCGTCACAACTGACAGCGTGTGCATGTGCCTAGCATCAAGTACCAGCAGAGACTATTATTTCCAGCAGAGAAGCGAGGCAGAAACTCTTTCGTCAAACGGCAGCCAGCCAGCACAGCACGCACGCGCACCAACGTTTACTGGGGATAGCCAGCCGACGTGCTGGGAACTCTGGAAGAAATGAAAATGGAGGGCGCGCTCAGCGGACGAAAGTTACCGAATTCCCGCAGCAGTCGCCATCACAACTGAGCGTGTGCATTTTGTCTCGCAGCAAGCATCAGCAGCGACTACTATTACGAGCAGAGAAGCGAGGCAGAAACATTTCCGTCAAACGGAAGCCAGCCGGCACAGCACGCACGCGCACACCCGTTAACTGGGATAGCCAGCCGGCGTGCTGGGAACTCTCGAACAAATCAAATGGTGGGATCGCTCACCGGACGAAAGTTGCCGAATTGCCGCAGCAGTCGCCGTCACAACTGAGAGCGTGTGCATTTGCCTCGCAGCAAGCACCAGCAGAGACGACAATTACGAGCAGAGAAGCGAGGCAGAAACTTTTCCGTCAAACGGCAGCCAGCCGGCACAGCACGCACGCGCACCAACGTTAACTGGGGATAGCCAGCCGGCGTGCTGGGAACTCTCTAAGAAATGAAAGGGTGGGTGCGGTCACCGGAAGAAAGTTACCGAATTTTGGCAGCGATCGCCGACACAACTGACAGCGTGTGCATGTGCCTCTAAGCAAGCGCCAGCAGAGACTGCTATTACGAGCAGAGAAGCGAGGCAGAAAGTTTTTCGTCAAACGGCAGCCAGCCGGCACAGCACGCAGGCGCACCAACGTTAACTGGGGATAACCAGCCGCCGTGCTGGGAACTCTCGAAGAAAAGAAATGGTGAGCGCGCTCACCGGACGAAAGTTACCGAATTCCCGCCGCAGTCGCCGTCACAACTGACAGCGTGTGCATGTGCCTCTAAGCAAGCACCAGCAGAGACTACTATTACGAGCAGAGAAGCGAGGCAGAAACTTTTTCGTCAAACGGCACCCAGCCAGCACAGCACGCATGTGCACCAACGTTTACTGGGGATAGACAGCCGACGTGCTGCGAACTCATGAAGAAATGAAAATGGAGGGCGCGCTCACCGGACGAAAGTTACCGAATTCCCGCAGCAGTCGACGTCACAACTGCCTGCGTGTGCATGTGCCTCGCAGCAAGCAGCCAGCAGAGACTACTATTACGAGCACAGAAGCGAGGCAGAAACTTTTCCGTCAAATGGCAGCCAGCCGGCACAGCACCCTCACGAACCAGCGTTAACTGGGGATAGTCAGCTGTCGGGCTGAGACTCTCGAAGAAATGAAATGGTGGGCGCGCTCACCGGAAGAAAGTTACCGAATTCCCGCAGCAGTCGCCGTCACAACTGCCTGCGTGTGCATGTGCCTCGCAGCAAGCAGCCAGCAGAGACTACTATTACGAGCAGAGAAGCGAGGCAGAAACTTTTCTGTCAAATGGCAGCCAGCCGGCACAGCACCCTCGCGAACCAACGTTAACTCAGATAGCCAGCCGGCGCGTTGGGAACTCTCTTAGAAATTAAATGGTGGGCGCACACACCGCACGAAAGTTACCGAATTCCCGCAGCAGTCGCCGTCACAACTGCCTGCGTGTGCATGTGCCTCGCAGCAAGCAGCCAGCAGAGACTACTATTACGAGCAGAGAAGCGAGCCAGAAACTTTTCCGTCAAATGGCAGCCAGCCGGCACAGCACGCTCACGCGCCAACGTTAACTGGGGATAGTCAGCTGTCGGGCTGGGACTCTCGAAGAAATGAAATGGTGGGCGCGCTCACCGGACGAAAGTTACCGAATTCCCGCAGCAGTCGCCGTCACAACTGACAGCGTGTGCATTTGCCTCGCAGCAAGCATCAGCAGAGACTACTATTACGAGTAGAGAAGCGAGGCAGAAATATTTCTGTTAAAAGGAAGCCATTCGGCACAGCACGCACGCGCACAAAAGTTAACTGGGATAGCCAGCCGGCGTGCTGGGAACTCTCGAAGAAATGAAATGGTGGGCGCGCTCTCCGGACGAAATTTACCGAAGTCCCGCAGCAGTCGCCGTCAGAACTGCCTGCGTGTGCATGTGCCTCGCAGCAAGCACCCAGCAGAGACTACTATTACGAGCAGAGAAGCGAGGCAGAAACTTTTCCGTCAAATGGCAGCCAGCCGGCACAGCACGCTCACGCGCCAACGTTAACTGGGGATCGTCAGCTGTCGGGCTGGGACTCTCGAAGAAATGAAATGGTGGGCGCGCTCACCGGACGAAAGTTACCGAATTCCCGCAGCAGTCGCCGTCACAACTGCCTGCGTGTGCATGTGCCTCGTAGCAAGCAGACAGCAGAGACTACTATTACGAGCAGAGAAGCGAGGCAGAAACTTTTGCGTCAAACGACAGCGAGCCGGCACAGCACGCACGCGCACCAACGTTAACTGGGGATAGCCAGCCGGCGTGCTGGGAACTCTCGTAGAAATGAAATGATGGGCGCGCTCACCTGACGAAAGTTACCGAATTCCCGCAGCAGTCGCCGTCACAACTGAGAGCGTGTGCATTTGCCTCGCAGCAAGCACCAGCGGAGACTACTATTACGAGCAGAGAAGCGAGGCAGAAACTTTTCCGTCAAACGGCAGCCAGCCGGCACAGCACGCACGCGCACTAACGTTAACTGGGGATAGCCAGCCGGCGTGCTGGGAACTCTCGTAGAAATGAAATGATGGGCGCGCTCACCTGACGAAAGTTACCGAATTCCCGCAGCAGTAACCGTCACAACTGAGAGCGTGTGCATTTGCCACGCAGCAAGCACCAGCGGAGACTACTATTACGAGCAGAGAAGCGAGGCAGAAACTTCCGTCAAACGGCAGCCAGCCGGCACAGCACGCACGCTCACCAACGTTAACTGGGATAGCCAGCCGGCGTGCTGGGAACTCTCGTAGAAATGAAATGATGGGCGCGCTCACCTGACGAAAGTTACCGAATTCCCGCAGCAGTCGCCGTCACAACTGACAGCGTGTGCATGTGCCTAGCATCAAGTACCAGCAGAGACTATTATTTCCAGCAGAGAAGCGAGGCAGAAACGTTTCCGTCAAACGGCAGCCAGGCGGCACAGCACGCACACGCACCAACGTTGACTGGGATAGCCAGCTGGCGTGCTGGGACTCTCGAAGAAATGAAATGGTGGGCGCGCTCACCGGACGAAAGTTACCGAATTACCACAGAAGTCGCCATCACAACTGACAGCGTGTGCATTTTGTCTCGCAGCAAGCATCAGCATCGACTACTATTACGAGCAGAGAAGCGAGGCAGAAACATTTCCGTCAAACGGAAGCCAGCCGGCACAGCACGCAAGCGCACACCCCTTAACTGGGATAGCCAGCGGGCGTGCTGGGAACTCTCGAACAAATCAAATGGTGGGAGCGCTCACCGGACGAAAGTTGCCAAATTGCCGCAGCAGTCGCCGTCACAACTGACAGCGTGCGCATGTGCCTCGCAGCAAGCACCAGCAGAGACGACAATTACGAGCAGAGAAGCGAGGCAGCAACTTTTCCTTCAAACGACAGCCAGGCGGCACAGCACCTACGCGCACCAACGTTAACTGGGGATAGCCAGCCGGCGTAATGGGAACGCTCCAAGAAATGAAATGGAGGCCGCGCTCACCGGACGAAAGTTACCGAATTCGAGCAGCAGTCGCCGTCACAACTGACAGCGTGTGCACGTGCCTCGCAGCGAGCACCAGCAGAGACTACTATTACGAGCAGAGAAGCGAGGCAGAAACTTTTCCGTCAAACGGCAGCCAGCCGGCACAGCACGCACGCGCACCAACGTTAACTGGGGATAGCCAGCCGGCGTGCTGGGAACTCTCTAAGAAATGAAAGGGTGGGTGCGGTCACCGGAAGAAAGTTACCGAATTTTGGCAGCGATCGCCGACACAACTGACAGCGTGTGCATGTGCCTCTAAGCAAGCGCCAGCAGAGACTGCTATTACGAGCAGAGAAGCGAGGCAGAAAGTTTTTCGTCAAACGGCAGCCAGCCGGCACAGCACGCAGGCGCACCAACGTTAACTGGGGATAACCAGCCGCCGTGCTGGGAACTCTCGAAGAAAAGAAATGGTGAGCGCGCTCACCGGACGAAAGTTACCGAATTCCCGCCGCAGTCGCCGTCACAACTGACAGCGTGTGCATGTGCCTCGAAGCAAGGACCAGCAGAGACTATTATTTCGATCAGAGAAACGAGGCAGAAACTTTTCCGTCAAACGGCAGCCAGGCGGCACAGCACGCACACGCACCAACTTTGACTGGGATAGCCAGCTATCGTGCTGGGACTCTTGAAGAAATGAAATGGTGGGCGCGCTCACCGGACGAAAGTTACCGAATTCCCGCAGATGTCGCCGTCACAACTGACAGCGTGTGCATGTGCCTCTAAGCAAGCACCAGCAGGGACTACTATTACGAGCAGAGAAGCGAGGCAGAAACTTTTTCGTCAAACGGCACCCAGCCAGCACAGCACGCATGCGCACCAACGTTTACTGGGGATAGACAGCCGACGTGCTGCGAACTCATGAAGAAATGAAAATGGAGGGCGCGCTCACCGGACGAAAGTTACCGAATTCCCGCAGCAGTCGCCGTCACAACTGCCTGCGTGTGCATGTGCCTCGCAGCAAGCAGCCAGCAGAGATTACTATTACGAGCAGAGAAGCGAGGCAGAAACTTTTCCGTCAAATGGCAGCCAGCCGGCACAGCACCCTCACGAACCAACGTTAACTGGGGATAGTCAGCTGTCGGGCTGAGACTCTCGAAGAAATGAAATGGTGGGCGCGCTCACCGGAAGAAAGTTACCGAATTCCCGCAGCAGTCGCCGTCACAACTGCCTGCGTGTGCATGTGCCTCGCAGCAAGCAGCCAGCAGAGAATACTATTACGAGCAGAGAAGCGAGGCAGAAACTTTTCTGTCAAATGGCAGCCAGCCGGCACAGCACCCTCACGAACCAACGTTAACTGGCATAGCCAGCCGGCGTGTTGGGAACTCTCGTAGAAATTAAATGGTGGGCGCACACACCGCACGAAAGTTACCGAATTCCCGCATCAGTCGCCGTCACAACTGCCTGCGTGTGCATGTGCCTCGCAGCAAGCAGCCAGCAGAGACTACTATTACGAGCAGAGAAGCGAGCCAGAAACTTTTCCGTCAAATGGCAGCCAGCCGGCACAGCACGCTCACGCGCCAACGTTAACTGGGGATAGTCAGCTGTCGGGCTGGGACTCTCAAAGAAATGAAATGGTGGGCGCGCTCACCGGACGAAAGTTACCGAATTCCCGCAGCAGTCGCCGTCACAACTGACAGCGTGTGCATTTGCCTCGCAGCAAGCATCAGCAGAGACTACTATTACGAGTAGAGAAGCGAGGCAGAAATATATCTGTCAAACGGAAGCCAGCCGGCACAGCACGCACGCGCACAAACGTTAACTGGGATAGCCAGCCGGCGTGCTGGGAACTCTCGAAGAAATGAAATGGTGGGCGCGCTCACCGGAAGAAAGTTACCGAATTCCCGCAGCAGTCGCCGTCACAACTGCCTGCGTGTGCATGTGCCTCGCAGCAAGCAGCCAGCAGAGACTACTATTACGAGCAGAGAAGCGAGCCAGAATCTTTTCCGTCAAATGGCAGCCAGCCGGCACAGCACGCTCACGCGCCAACGTTAACTGGTGATAGTCAGCTGTCGGGCTGGGACTCTCGAAGAAATGAAATGGTGGGCGCGCTCACCGGACGAAAGTTACCGAATTCCCTCAGCAGTCGCCGTCACAACTGCCTGCGTGTGCATGTGCCTCGTAGCAAGCAGACAGCAGAGACTACTATTACGAGCAGAGAAGCGAGGCAGAAACTTTTGCGTCAAACGACAGCCAGCCGGCACAGCACGCACGCGCACCAACGTTAACTGGGGATAGCCAGCCGGCGTGCTGGGAACTCTCGTAGAAATGAAATGATGGGCGCGCTCACCTGACGAAAGTTACCGAATTCCCGCAGCAGTCGCCGTCACAACTGAGCATGTGCATTTTGTCTCGCAGCAAGCATCAGCAGCGACTACTATTACGAGCCGAGAAGCGAGGCAGAAACATTTCCGTCAAACGGAAGCCAGCCGGCACAGCACGCACGCGCACACCCGTTAACTGGGATAGCCAGCCGGCGTGCTGGGAACTCTCGAACAAATCAAATGGTGGGAGCGCTCACCGGACGAAAGTTGCCGAATTGCCGCAGCAGTCGCCGTCACAACTGACAGCGTGCGCATGTGCCTCGCAGCAAGCACCAGCAGAGACGACAATTACGAGCAGAGAAGCGAGGCAGAAACTTTTCCGTCAAACGGCAGCCAGCCGGCACAGCACGCACGCGCACCAACGTTAACTGGGGATAGCCAGCCGGCGTGCTGGGAACTCATGAAGAAATGAAAGGGTGGGTGCGGTCACCGGAAGAAAGTTACCGAATTTTGGCAGCGATCGCCGACACAACTGACAGCGTGTGCATGTGCCTCTAAGCAAGCGCCAGCAGAGACTGCTATTACGAGCAGAGAAGCGAGGCAGAAAGTTTTTCGTCAAACGGCAGCCAGCCGGCACAGCACGCAGGCGCACCAACGTTAACTGGGGATAACCAGCCGCCGTGCTGGGAACTCTCGAAGAAAAGAAATGGTGAGCGCGCTCACCGGACGAATGTTACCGAATTCCCGCCGCAGTCGCCGTCACAACTGACAGCGTGTGCATGTGTCTCTAAGCAAGCACCAGCAGAGACTACTATTACGAGCAGAGAAGCGAGGCAGAAACTTTTTCGTCAAACGGCACCCAGCCAGCACAGCACGCATGTGCACCAACGTTTACTGGGGATAGACAGCCGACGTGCTGCGAACTCATGAAGAAATGAAAATGGAGGGCGCGCTCACCGGAAGAAATTTACCGAATTCCCGCAGCAGTCGCCGTCACAACTGCCTGCGTGTGCATGTGCCTCGCAGCAAGCAGCCAGCAGAGACTACTATTACGAGCAGAGAAGCGAGGCAGAAACTTTTCTGTCAAATGGCAGCCAGCCGGCACAGCACCCTCGCGAACCAACGTTAACTCGGATAGCCAGCCGGCGTGTTGGGAACTCTCGTAGAAATTAAATGGTGGGCGCACACACCGCACGAAGGTTACCGAATTCCCGCAGCAGTCGCCGTCACAACTGCCTGCGTGTGCATGTGCCTCGCAGCAAGCAGCCAGCAGAGACTACTATTACGAGCAGAGAAGCGAGCCAGAAACTTTTCCGTCAAATGGCAGCCAGCCGGCACAGCACGCTCACGCGCCAACGTTAACTGGGGATAGTCAGCTGTCGGGCTGGGACTCTCGAAGAAATGAAATGGTGGGCGCGCTCACCGGACGAAAGTTACCGAATTCTCGCAGCAGTCGCCGTCACAACTGACAGCGTGTGCATTTGCCTCGCAGCAAGCATCAGCAGAGACTACTATTACGAGTAGAGAAGCGAGGCAGAAATATTTCTGTCAAACGGAAGCCAGTCGGCACAGCACGCACGCGCACAAACGTTAACTGGGATAGCCAGCCGGCGTGCTGGGAACTCTCGAAGAAATGAAATGGTGGGCGCGCTCTCCGGACGAAATTTACCGAAGTCCCGCAGCAGTCGCCGTCAGAACTGCCTGCGTGTGCATGTGCCTCGCAGCAAGCAGCCAGCAGAGACTACTATTACGAGCAGAGAAGCGAGGCAGAAACTTTTCCGTCAAATGGCAGCCAGCCGGCACAGCACGCTCACGCGCCAACGTTAACTGGGGATCGTCAGCTGTCGGGCTGGGACTCTCGAAGAAATGAAATGGTGGGCGCGCTCACCGGACGAAAGTTACCGAATTCCCGCAGCAGTCGCCGTCACAACTGCCTGCGTGTGCATGTGCCTCGTAGCAAGCAGACAGCAGAGACTACTATTACGAGCAGAGAAGCGAGGCAGAAACTTTTGCGTCAAACGACAGCGAGCCGGCACAGCACGCACGCGCACCAACGTTAACTGGGGATAGCCAGCCGGCGTGCTGGGAACTCTCGTAGTAATGAAATGATGGGCGCGCTCACCTGACGAAAGTTACCGAATTCCCGCAGCAGTCGCCGTCACAACTGAGAGCGTGTGCATTTGCCTCGCAGCAAGCACCAGCGGAGACTACTATTACGAGCAGAGAAGCGAGGCAGAAACTTTTCCGTCAAACGGCAGCCAGCCGGCACAGCACGCACGCGCACCAACGTTAACTGGGGATAGCCAGCCGGCGTGCTGGGAACTCTCGTAGAAATGAAATGATGGGCGCGCTCACCTGACGAAAGTTACCGAATTCCCGCAGCAGTAACCGTCACAACTGAGAGCGTGTGCATTTGCCACGCAGCAAGCACCAGCGGAGACTACTATTACGAGCAGAGAAGCGAGGCAGAAACTTTTCCGTCAAACGGCAGCCAGCCGGCACAGCACGCACGCTCACCAACGTTAACTGGGGATAGCCAGCCGGCGCGCTGGGAACTCTCGTAGAAATGAAATAATGGGCGCGCTCACCTGACGAAAGTTACCGAATTCCCGCAGCAGTCGCCGTCACAACTGACAGCGTGTGCATGTGCCTAGCATCAAGTACCAGCAGAGACTATTATTTCCAGCAGAGAAGCGAGGCAGAAACGTTTCCGTCAAACGGCAGCCAGGCGGCACAGCACGCACACGCACCAACGTTGACTGGGATAGCCAGCTGGCGTGCTGGGACTCTCGAAGAAATGAAATGGTGGGCGCGCTCACCGGACGAAAGTTACCGAATTACCACAGAAGTCGCCATCACAACTGACAGCGTGTGCATTTTGTCTCGCAGCAAGCATCAGCATCGACTACTATTACGAGCAGAGAAGCGAGGCAGAAACATTTCCGTCAAACGGAAGCCAGCCGGCACAGCACGCAAGCGCACACCCCTTAACTGGGATAGCCAGCGGGCGTGCTGGGAACTCTCGAACAAATCAAATGGTGGGAGCGCTCACCGGACGAAAGTTGCCAAATTGCCGCAGCAGTCGCCGTCACAACTGACAGCGTGCGCATGTGCCTCGCAGCAAGCACCAGCAGAGACGACAATTACGAGCAGAGAAGCGAGGCAGCAACTTTTCCTTCAAACGACAGCCAGGCGGCACAGCACCTACGCGCACCAACGTTAACTGGGGATAGCCAGCCGGCGTAATGGGAACACTCCAAGAAATGAAATGGAGGCCGCGCTCACCAGACGAAAGTTACCGAATTCGAGCAGCAGTCGCCGTCACAACTGACAGCGTGTGCACGTGCCTCGCAGCGAGCACCAGCAGAGACTACTATTACGAGCAGAGAAGCGAGGCAGAAACTTTTCCGTCAAACGGCAGCCAGCCGGCACAGCACGCACGCGCACCAACGTTAACTGGGGATAGCCAGCCGGCGTGCTGGGAACTCTCTAAGAAATGAAAGGGTGGGTGCGGTCACCGGAAGAAAGTTACCGAATTTTGGCAGCGATCGCCGACACAACTGACAGCGTGTGCATGTGCCTCTGAGCAAGCGCCAGCAGAGACTGCTATTACGAGCAGAGAAGCGAGGCAGAAAGTTTTTCGTCAAACGGCAGCCAGCCGGCACAGCACGCAGGCGCACCAACGTTAACTGGGGATAACCAGCCGCCGTGCTGGGAACTCTCGAAGAAAAGAAATGGTGAGCGCGCTCACCGGACGAAAGTTACCGAATTCCCGCCGCAGTCGCCGTCACAACTGACAGCGTGTGCATGTGCCTCGAAGCAAGGACCAGCAGAGACTAATATTTCGATCAGAGAAACGAGGCAGAAACTTTTCCGTCAAACGGCAGCCAGGCGGCACAGCACGCACACGCACCAACTTTGACTGGGATAGCCAGCTATCGTGCTGGGACTCTTGAAGAAATGAAATGGTGGGCGCGCTCACCGGACGAAAGTTACCGAATTCCCGCAGATGTCGCCGTCACAACTGACAGCGTGTGCATGTGCCTCTAAGCAAGCACCAGCAGAGACGACTATTACGAGCAGAGAAGCGAGGCAGAAACTTTTTCGTCAAACGGCACCCAGCCAGCACAGCACGCATGCGCACCAACGTTTACTGGGGATAGACAGCCGACGTGCTGCGAACTCATGAAGAAATGAAAATGGAGGGCGCGCTCACCGGACGAAAGTTACCGAATTCCCGCAGCAGTCGCCGTCACAACTGCCTGCGTGTGCATGTGCCTCGCAGCAAGCAGCCAGCAGAGACTACTATTACGAGCAGAGAAGCGAGGCAGAAACTTTTCTGTCAAATGGCAGCCAGCCGGCACAGCACCCTCACGAACCAACGTTAACTGGGGATAGTCAGCTGTCGGGCTGAGACTCTCGAAGAAATGAAATGGTGGGCGCGCTCACCGGAAGAAAGTTACCGAATTCCCGCAGCAGTCGCCGTCACAACTGCCTGCGTGTGCATGTGCCTCGCAGCAAGCAGCCAGCAGAGAATACTATTACGAGCAGAGAAGCGAGGCAGAAACTTTTCTGTCAAATGGCAGCCAGCCGGCACAGCACCCTCACGAACCAACGTTAACTGGGATAGCCAGCCGGCGTGTTGGGAACTCTCGTAGAAATTAAATGGTGGGCGCACACACCGCAAAAAGTTACCGAATTCCCGCATCAGTCGCCGTCACAACTGCCTGCGTGTGCATGTGCCTCGCAGCAAGCAGCCAGCAGAGACTACTATTACGAGCAGAGAAGCGAGCCAGAAACTTTTCCGTCAAATGGCAGCCAGCCGGCACAGCACGCTCACGCGCCAACGTTAACTGGGGATAGTCAGCTGTCGGGCTGGGACTCTCGAAGAAATGAAATGGTGGGCGCGCTCACCGGACGAAAGTTACCGAATTCCCGCAGCAGTTGCCATCACAACTGACAGCGTGTGCATTTGCCTCGCAGCAAGCATCAGCAGAGACTACTATTACGAGTAGAGAAGCGAGGCAGAAATATTTCTGTCAAACGGAAGCCAGTCGGCACAGCACGCACGCGCACAAACGTTAACTGGGATAGCCAGCCGGCGTGCTGGGAACTCTCGAAGAAATGAAATGGTGGGCGCGCTCACCGGACGAAATTTACCGAAGTCCCGCAGCAGTCGCCGTCAGAACTGCCTGCGTGTGCATGTGCCTCGCAGCAAGCAGCCAGCAGAGACTACTATTACGAGCAGAGAAGCGAGGCAGAAACTTTTCCGTCAAATGGAAGCCAGCCGGCACAGCACGCTCACGCGCCAACGTTAACTGGGGATAGTCAGCTGTCGGGCTGGGACTCTCGAAGAAATGAAATGGTGGGCGCGCTCACCGGACGAAAGTTACCGAATTCCCGCAGCAGTCGCCGTCACAACTGCCTGCGTGTGCATGTGCCTCGTAGCAAGCAGACAGCAGAGACTACTATTACGGGCAGAGAAGCGAGGCAGAAACTTTTGCGTCAAACGACAGCGAGCCGGCACAGCACGCACGCGCACCAACGTTAACTGGGGATAGCCAGCCGGCGTGCTGGGAACTCTCGTAGAAATGAAATGATGGGCGCGCTCACCTGACGAAAGTTACCGAATTCCCGCAGGAGTCGCCGTCACAACTGAGAGCGTGTGCATTTGCCTCGCAGCAAGCACCAGCGGAGACTACTATTACGAGCAGAGAAGCGAGGCAGAAACTTTTCCGTCATACGGCAGCCAGCCGGCACAGCACGCACGCTCACCAACGTTAACTGGGGATAGCCAGCCGGCGTGCTGGGAACTCTCGTAGAAATGAAATGATGGGCGCGCTCACCTGACGAAAGTTACCGAATTCCCGCAGCAGTCGCCGTCACAACTGACAGGGTGTGCATGTGCCTAGCATCAAGTACCAGCAGAGACTATTATTTCCAGCAGAGAAGCGAGGCAGAAACGTTTCCGTCAAACGGCAGCCAGGCGGCACAGCACGCACACGCACCAACGTTGACTGGGATAGCCAGCTGGCGTGCTGGGACTCTCGAAGAAATGAAATGGTGGGCGCGCTCACCGGACGAAAGTTACCGAATTACCACAGAAGTCGCCGTCACAACTGACAGCGTGTGCATGTGCCTCTAAGCAAGCACCAGCAGAGACTACTATTACGAGCAGAGAAGCGAGGCAGAAACTCTTTCGTCAAACGGCAGCCAGCCAGCACAGCACGCACGCGCACCAACGTTTACTGGGGATAGCCAGCCGACGTGCTGGGAACTCTGGAAGAAATGAAAATGGAGGGCGCGCTCACCGGACGAAAGTTACCGAATTCCCGCAGCAGTCGCCATCACAACTGACAGCGTGTGCATTTTGCCTCGCAGCAAGCATCAGCAGCGACTACTATTACGAGCAGAGAAGCGAGGCAGAAAAATTTCCGTCAAACGGAAGCCAGCCGGCACAGCACGCACGCGCACACCCGTTAACTGGGATAGCCAGCCGGCGTGCTGGGAACTCTCGAACAAATCAAATGGTGGGAGCGCTCACCGGACGAAAGTTGCCGAATTGCCGCAGCAGTCGCCGTCACAACCGACAGCGTGCGCATGTGCCTCGCAGCAAGCACCAGCAGAGACGACAATTACGAGCAGAGAAGCGAGGCAGCAACTTTTCCTTCAAACGACAGCCAGGCAGCACAGCACCTACGCGCACCAACGTTAACTGGGGATAGCCAGCCGGCGTAACGGGAACGCTCCAAGATATGAAATGGAGGCCGCGCTCACCGGACGAAAGTTACCGAATTCCAGCAGCAGTCGCCGTCACAACTGACAGCGTGTGCACGTGCCTCGCAGCGAGCACCGGCAGAGACTACTATTACGAGCAGAGAAGCGAGGCAGAAACTTTTCCGTCAAACGGCAGCCAGCCGGCACAGCACGCACGCGCACCAACGTTAACTGGGGATAGCCACCCGGCGTGCTGTTTACTCTCGAAGAAATGAATTGGTGGGCGCGCTCACCGGACGAAAGATTCCGAATTCCCGCAGCAGTCGCCATCACAACTGCCTGCGTGTGCATGTGCCTCGCAGCAAGCAGCCAGCAGAGACTACTATTACGAGCTGAGAAGCCAGGCAGAAACTTTTCCGTCACACGGCAGCCAGCCGGCACAGCACGCACGCGCACCAACGTTAACTGGGGATAGCCAGCCGGCGTGCTGGGAACTCTCTAAGAAATGAAAGGGTGGGTGCGGTCACCGGACGAAAGTTACCGAATTTTGGCAGCGATCGCCGACACAACTGACAGCGTGTGCATGTGCCTCTAAGCAAGCGCCAGCAGAGAGTGCTATTACGAGCAGAGAAGCGAGGCAGAAAGTTTTTCGTCAAACGGCAGCCAGCCGGCACAGCACGCAGGCGCACCAACCTTAACTGGGGATAACCAGCCGCCGTGCTGGGAACTCTCGAAGAAAAGAAATGGTGATCGCGCTCACCGGACGAAAGTTACCGAATTCCCGCCGCAGTCGCCGTCACAACTGACAGCGTGTGCATGTGCCTCGAAGCAAGGACCAGCAGAGACTATTATTTCGAGCAGAGAAACGAGGCAGAAACTTTTCCGTCAAACGGCAGCCAGGCGGCACAGCACGCACACGCACCAACTTTGGCTGGGATAGCCAGCTGGCGTGCTGGGACTCTCGAAGAAATGAAATGGTGGGCGCGCTCACCGGACGAAAGTTACCGAATTCCCGCAGATGTCGCCGTCACAACTGACAGCGTGTGCATGTGCCTCTAAGCAAGCACCAGCAGAGACTACTATTACGAGCAGAGAAGCGAGGCAGAAACTTTTTCGTCAAACGACACCCAGCCAGCACAGCACGCATGCGCACCAACGTTTACTGGGGATAGACAGCCGACGTGCTGCGAACTCATGAAGAAATGAAAATGGAGGGCGCGCTCACCGGACGAAAGTTACCGAATTCCCGCAGCAGTCGCCGTCACAACTGCCTGCGTGTGCATGTGCCTCGCAGCAAGCAGCCAGCAGAGACTACTATTACGAGCAGAGAAGCGAGGCAGAAACTTTTCCGTCAAATGGCAGCCAGCCGGCACAGCACCCTCACGAACCAACGTTAACTGGGGATAGTCAGCTGTCGTGCTGAGACTCTCGAAGAAATGAAATGGTGGGCGCGCTCACCGGAAGAAAGTTACCGAATTCCCGCAGCAGTCGCCGTCACAGCTGCCTGCGTGTGCATGTGCCTCGCAGCAAGCAGCCAGCAGAGAAGCGAGGCAGAAACTTTTCTGTCAAATGGCAGCCAGCCGGCACAGCACCCTCACGAACTAACGTTAACTGGGATAGCCAGCCGGCGTGTTGGGAACTCTCGTAGAAATTAAATGGTGGGCGCGCACACCGCACGAAAGTTACCGAATTCCCGCAGCAGTCGCCGTCACAACTGCCTGCGTGTGCATGTGCCTCGCAGCAAGCAGCCAGCAGAGACTACTATTACGAGCAGAGAAGCGAGCCAGAAACTTTTCCGTCAAATGGCAGCCAGCCGGCACAGCACGCTCACGCGCCAACGTTAACTGGGGATAGTCAGCTGTCGGGCTGGGACTCTCGAAGAAATGAAATGGTGGGCGCGCTCACCGGACGAAAGTTACCGAATTCCCGCAGCAGTCCCCGTCACAACTGACAGCGTGTGCATTTGCCTCGCAGCAAGCATCAGCAGAGACTACTATTACGAGTAGAGAAGCGAGGCAGAAATATATATGTCAAACGGAAGCCAGCCGGCACAGCACGCACGCGCACAAACGTTAACTGGGATAGCCAGCCGGCGTGCTGGGAACTCTCGAAGAAATGAAATGGTGGGCGCGCTCACCGGACGAAATTTACCGAAGTCCCGCAGCAGTCGCCGTCAGAACTGCCTGCGTGTGCATGTGCCTCGCAGCAAGCAGCCAGCAGAGACTACTATTACGAGCAGAGAAGCGAGGCAGAAACTTTTCCGTCAAATGGCAGCCAGCCGGCACAGCACGCTCACGCGCCAATGTTAACTGGGGATAGTCAGCTGTCGGGCTGGGACTCTCGAAGAAATGAAATGGTGGGCGCGCTCACCGGAAGAAAGTTACCGAATTCCCGCAGCAGTCGCCGTCACAACTGCCTGCGTGTGCATGTGCCTCGTAGCAAGCAGACAGCAGAGACTACTATTACGAGCAGAGAAGCGAGGCAGAAACTTTTGCGTCAAACGACAGCCAGCCGGCACAGCACGCACGCGCACCAACGTTAACTGGGGATAGCCAGCCGGCGTGCTGGGAACTCTCGTAGAAATGAAATGATGGGCGCGCTCACCTGACGAAAGTTACTGAATTCCCGCAGCAGTCGCCGTCACAACTGAGAGCGTGTGCAATTGCCCCGCAGCAAGCACCAGCGGAGACTACTATTACGAGCAGAGAAGCGAGGCAGAAACTTTTCCGTCAAACGGCAGCCAGCCGGCACAGCACGCACGCGCACCAACGTTAACTGGGGATAGCCAGCCGGCGTGCTGGGAACTCTCGTAGAAATGAAATGATGGGCGCGCTCACCTGACGAAAGTTACCGAATTCCCGCAGCAGTCGCCGTCACAACTGACAGCGTGTGCATGTGCCTAGCATCAAATACCAGCAGAGACTATTATTTCCAGCAGAGAAGCGAGGCAGAAACGTTTCCGTCAAACGGCAGCCAGGCGGCACAGCACGCACACGCACCAACGTTGACTGGGATAGCCAGCTGTCGGGCTGAGACTCTCGAAGAAATGAAATGGTGGGCGCGCTCACCGGAAGAAAGTTACCGAATTCCCGCAGCAGTCGCCGTCACAACTGCCTGCGTGTGCATGTGCCTCGCAGCAAGCACCAGCGGAGACTACTATTACGAGCAGAGAAGCGAGGCAGAAACTTTTCCGTCAAACGGCAGCCAGCCGGCACAGCACGCACGCGCACCAACGTTAACGGGGGATAGCCAGCCGGCGTGCTGGGAACTCTCGTAGAAATGAAATGATGGGCGCGCTCACCTGACGAAAGTTACCGAATTCCCGCAGCAGTAACCGTCACAACTGAGAGCGTGTGCATTTGCCTCGCAGCAAGCACCAGCGGAGACTACTATTACGAGCAGAGAAGCGAGGCAGAAACTTTTCCGTCAAACGGCAGCCAGGCGGCACAGCACGCACACGCACCAACGTTGACTGGGATAGCCAGCTCGCGTGCTGGGACTCTCGAAGAAATGAAATGGTGGGCGCGCTCTCCGGACGAAAGTTACCGAATTACCACAGAAGTCGCCGTCACAACTGACAGCGTGTGCATGTGCCTCTAAGCAGGCACCAGCAGAGACTACTAATACGAGCAGAGAAGCGAGGTAGAAACTTTTCCATCAAACGGCAGCCAGCCGGCACAGCACGCACGCGCACCAACGTTAACTGGGGATAGCCAGCCGGCGTGCTGGGAACTCTCGTAGAAATGAAATGATGGGCGCGCTCACCTGACGAAAGTTACCGAATTCCCGCAGCAGTCGCCGTCACAACTGACAGCGTGTGCATGTGCCTTGCATCAAGTACCGGCAGAGACTAATATTTCCAGCAGAGAAGCGAGGCAGAAACGTTTCCGTCAAACGGCAGCCAGGCGGCACAGCACGCACACGCACCAACGTTGACTGGGATAGCCAGCTGGCGTGCTGGGACTCTCGAAGAAAAGAAATGGTGAGCGCGCTCACCGGACGAAAGTTACCGAATTCCCGCCGCAGTCGCCGTCACAACTGACAGCGTGTGCATGTGCATCGAAGCAAGGACCAGCAGAGACTACTTTTACGAGAAGAGAGGCGAGGCAGAAACTTTTCCGTCAATCGACAGCCAGCCGGCACAGCACGTACGCGCACCAACGTTAACTGGGGTTAGCCAGCCGGCGTAATGGGAACTTTCGAATAAATGAAATGGAGGGCGCGCTCACCTTACGAAAGTTACCGAATTCCCGCAGCAGTCGCTGTAACAACTGACAGCGTGAGCATGTGCCTAGCATCAAGTACCAGCAGAGACTATTATTTCGAGCAGAGAAACGAGGCAGAAACTTTTCCGTCAAACGGCATCTAGGCGGCACAGAACGCACACGCACCAACGTTGACTGGGATAGCCAGCTGGCGTGCTGGGACTCTCGAAGAAATTAAATGGTGGGCGCGCTCACCGGACGAAAGTTACCGAATTCCCGCAGCAGTCGCCGTCACAACTGCCTGCGTGTGCATGTGCCTCGCAGCAAGCAGCCAGCAGAGACTACTATTACGAGCAGAGAAGCGAGGCAGAAACTTTTCCGTCAAATGGCAGCCAGCCGGCACAGCACCCTCACGATCCAACGTTAACTGGGACAGCCAGCCGGCGTGTTGGGAACTCTCGTAGAAATTAAATGGTGGGCGCGCACACCGCACAAAAGTTACCGAATTCCCGCAGCAGTCGCCGTCACAACTGCCTGCGTGTGCATGTGCCTCGCAGCAAGCAGCCAGCAGAGACTACTATTACGTGCAGAGAAGCGAGCCAGAAACTTTTCCGTCAAATGGCAGCCAGCCGGCACAGCACGCTCACGCGCCAACGTTAACTGGGGATAGTCAGCTGTCGGGCTGGGACTCTCGAAGAAATGAAATGGCGGGCGCGCTCACGGGACGAAAGTTACCGAATTCCCGCAGCAGTCGCCGTCACAACTGCCTCCGTGTGCATGTGCCTCGTAGCAAGCAGACAGCAGAGACTACTATTACGAGCAGAGAAGCGAGGCAGAAACTTTTGCGTCAAACGACAGCCAGCCGGCACAGCACGTACTCGCACCAACGTTATCTGGGGATAGCCAGCCGGCGTAATGGGAACTCTCGAAGAAATGAAATTGAGGGCGCGCTCACCGGACGAAAGTTACTGAATTCCCGCAGCAGTAACCGTCACAACTGAGAGCGTGTGCATTTGCCTCGCAGCAAGCACCAGCGGAGACTACTATTACGAGCAGAGAAGCGAGGCAGAAACTTTTCCGTCAAACGGCAGCCAGCCGGCGCAGCACGCACGCGCACCAACGTTAACTGGGGATAGCCAGCCGGCGTGCTGGGAACTCTCGTAGAAATGAAATGATGGGTGCGCTCACCTGACGAAAGTTACCGAATTCCCGCAGCAGTCGCGGTCACAACTGACAGCGTGTGCATGTGCCAGGCATCAAGTACCAGCAGAGACTATTATTTCCAGCAGAGAAGCGAGGCAGACACATTTCCGTCAAACGGAAGCCAGCCGGCACAGCACGCACGCGCACACCCGTTAACTGGGATAGCCAGCCGGCGTGCTGGGAACTCTCCAAGAAATGAAATGGTGGGCACGCTCACCGGACGAAAGTTACCGAATTCCCGCAGCAGTCGCCGTCACAACTGCCTGCGTGTGCATGTGCCTCGGAGCAAGCAGACAGCAGAGACTACTATTACGAGCAGAGAAGCGAGGCAGAAACTTTTCCGTCAAATGGCAGCCAGCCGGCACAGCACGCTCACGCGCCAACGTTAACTGGGGATAGTCAGCTGTCGGGCTGGGACTCTCGAAGAAATGAAATGGTGGGCGCGCTCACCGGGCGAAAGTTACCGAATTCCCGCAGCAGTCGCCGTCACAACAGACAGCGTGTGCATTTGCCTCGCAGCAAGCATCAGCAGAGACTACTATTACGAGCAGAGAAGCGAGGCAGAAACATTTCCGTCAAACGGCAGCCAGCCGGCACAGCACGCACGCGCACATACATTAACTGGGATAGCCAGCGGGCGTGTTGGGAACTCTCGTAGAAATTAAATGGTGGGCGCGCACACCGCACGAAAGTTATCGAATTTCCACAGCAGTCGCCGTCACAACTGACAGCGTGTGCATGTGCCTCGCAGCAAGCACCAGCAGAGACTACTATTACGAGCAGAGAAGCGAGGCAGGAACTTTTCCTTCAAACGACAGCCAGCCGGCACAGCACGTATTCGCACCAACGTTAACTGGGAATAGCCAGGCGGCGTAATGGGAACTCTCGAAGAAATGAAATTGAGGGCGTGCTCACCGGACGAAAGTTACCGAATTCCCGCAGCAGTCGCCGTCACAACTGACAGCGTGTGCATGTGCCTCGCAGCAAGCACCAGCAGAGACTACAATTGTGAGCAGAGAAGCGATGCAGAAACTTTTCCGTCAAACGGCAGTCAGCCGGCACAGCACGCACGCGCACCAACGATAACTGGGGATAGTCAGCTGGCGTGCTGGGACTCTCGAAGAAATGAAATGGTGGGCGCGCTCAGCGGACGAAAGTTACCGAATTCCCGCAGCAGTCGCCGTCACAACTACCTGCGTGTGCATGTGCCTCGCATCAAGCCGCCAGCAGAGACTACTATTACGAGCACAGAAGCGAGGCAGAAACTTTCTCGCCAAACGGCAGCCAGCCAGCACAGCACGGACGTGCACAAACGTCAACTGGGATAGCCAACCGGCGTGCTGTGAACTCTCGAAGAAATGAAATGGTGGGCGCGCTCACCGGACGAAATTTATTGAATTCCCGCAGCAGTCGCCGTCACAACTGCCTGCGTGTGCATGTGCCTCGCAGCAAGCAGCCAGCAGAGACTACTATTACGAGCAGACAAGTGAGACAGAAACTTTTCCGTCAAATGGCAGCCTGCCGGCACAGCACGCTCACGCGCCAACGTTAACTGGGGATAGTCAGCTGTCGGGCTGGGACTCTCGAAGAAATGAAATGGTGGGCGCGCTCACCGGACGAAAGTTACCGAATTCCCGCAGCAGTCGCCGTCACAACTGCCTGCGTGTGCATGTGCCTCGTAGCAAGCAGACAGCAGAGACTACTATTACGAGCAGAGAAGCGAGGCAGAAACTTTTGCGTCAAACGACAGCCAGCCGGCACAGCACGTACTCGCACCAACGTAAACTGGGGATAGCCAGCCGGCGTAATGGGAACTCTCGAAGAAATGAAATTGAGGGCGCTCTCACCGGACGAAAGTTACCGAATTCCCGCAGCAGTAACCGTCACAACTGAGAGCGTGTGCATTTGACTCGCAGCAAGCACCAGCGGAGACTACTATTACGAGCAGAGAAGCGAGGCAGAAACTTTTCCGTCAAATGGCAGCCAGCCGGCACAGCACGCACGCGCACCAACGTTAACTGGGGATAGCCAGGCGGCGTAATGGGAACTCTCGAAGAAATGAAATGATGGGCGCGCTCACCTGACGAAAGTTACCGAATTCCCGCAGCAGTCGCCGTCACAACTGACAGCGTGTGCATGTGCCTCGCAGCAAGCACCAGCAGACTACTATTACGAGCAGAGAAGCGAGGCAGGAACTTTTCCGTCAAACGACAGCCAGCCGGCACAGCACGTACTCGCACCAACGTTAACTGGGGATAGCCAGGCGGCGTAATGGGAACTCTCGAAGAAATGAAATTGAGGGCGCGCTCACCGGACGAAAGTTACCGAATTCCCGCAGCAGTCGCCGTCACAACTGACAGCGTGTGCATTTGCCTCGCAGCAAGCACCAGCGGAGACTATTATTACGAGCAGAGAAGCGACGCAGAAACTTTTCCGTCAAACGGCAGCCAGGCGGCACAGCACGCACACGCACCAACGTTGACTGGGATAGCCAACTGGCGTGCTGGGACTCTCGAAGAAATGAAATGGTGGGCGCGCTCACCGGACGAAAGTTACCGAATTCCCACAGAAGTCGCCGTCACAACTGCCTGCGTGTGCATGTGCTTCGGAGCAAGCAGACAGCAGAGACTACTATTACGAGCAGAGAAGCGAGGCAGAAACTTTTCCGTCAAATGGCAGCCAGCCGGCACAGCACGCTCACGCGCCAACGTTAACTGGGGATAGTCAGCTGTCGGGCTGGGACTCTCGAAGAAATGAAATGGTGGGCGCGCTCACCGGGCGAAAGTTACCGAATTCCCGCAGCAGTCGCCGTCACAACTGACAGCGTGTGCATTTGCCTCGCAGCAAGCACCAGCGGAGACTACTATTACGAGCAGAGAAGCGAGGCAGAAACTTTTCCGTCAAACGGCAGCCAGCCGGCACAGCACGCACGCGCACCAACGTTAACTGGGGATAGCCAGCCGGCGTGCTGGGAACTCTCGTAGAAATGAAATGGTGGGCGCGCTCACCGGACGAAAGTTACCGAATTCCCGCAGCAGTCGCCGTCACAACTGACAGCGTGTGCATGTGCCTCGCAGCAAGCACCAGCAGAGACTACAATTGCGAGCGGAGAAGCGATGCAGAAACTTTTCCGTCAAACGGCAGTCAGCCGGCACAGCACGCACGCGCACCAACGTTAACTGGGGATAGTCAGCTGTCGGGCTGGGACTCTCGAAGAAATGAAATGGTGGGCGCGCTCACAGGACGAAAGTTACCGAATTCCCGCAGCAGTCGCCGTCACAACTGACAGCGTGTGCATTTGCCTCGCAGCAAGCATCAGCAGAGACTACTATTACGAGCAGAGAAGTGAGGCAGAAACATTTCTATCAAACGGAAGCCAGCCGGCACAGCACGCACGCGCGCAAACGTTAACTGGGATAGCCAGCCGGCGTGCTGGGAACTCTCGAAGAAATGAAATGGTGGGCGCGCTCACCGGACGAAATTTACCGAAGTCCCGCAGCAGTCGCCGTCAGAACTGCCTGCGTGTGCATGTGCCTCGCAGCAAGCAGCCAGCAGAGACTACTATTACGAGCAGAGAAGCGAGGCAGAAACTTTTCCGTCAAATGGCAGCCAGCCGGCACAGCACGCTCACGCGCCAACGTTAACTGCGGATAGTCAGCTGTCGGGCAGGGACTCTCGAAGAAATGAAATGGTGGGCGCGCTCACCGGACGAAATTTACCGAAGTCCCGCAGCAGTCGCCGTCAGAACTGCCTGCGTGTGCATGTGCCTCGCAGCAAGCGGCCAGCAGAGACTACTATTACGAGCAGAGAAGCGAGGCAGAAACTTTTCCGTCAAATGGCAGCCAGCCGGCACAGCACGCTCACGCGCCAACGTTAACTGGGGATAGTCAGCTGTCGGGCTGGGACTCTCGAAGAAATGAAATGGTGGGCGCGCTCACCGGACGAAAGTTACCGAATTCCCGCAGCAGTCGCCGTCACAACTGCCTGCGTGTGCATGTGCCTCGTAGCAAGCAGACAGCAGAGACTACTATTACGAGCAGAGAAGCGAGGCAGAAACTTTTCCGTCAAACGGCAGCCAGCCGGCACAGCACGCACGCGCACCAACGTTAACTGGGGATAGCCAGCCGGCGTGCTGGGAACTCTCGTAGAAATGAAATGATGGGTGCGCTCACCTGACGAAAGTTACCGAATTCCCGCAGCAGTCGCGGTCACAACTGACAGCGTGTGCATGTGCCAGGCATCAAGTACCAGCAGAGACTATTATTTCCAGCAGAGAAGCGAGGCAGAAACGTTTACGTCAAACGGCAGCCAGGCGGCACAGCACGCACACGCACCAACGTTGACTGGCATAGCCAGCTGGCGTGCTGGGACTCTCGAAGAAATGAAATGGTGGGCGCGCTCACCGGACGAAAGTTACCGAATTACCACAGAAGTCGCCGTCACAACTGACAGCGTGTGCATGGGCCTCTAAGCAAGCACCAGCAGAGACTACTATTACGAGCAGAGAAGCGAGGCAGAAACTCTTTCGTCAAACGGCAGCCAGCCAGCACAGCACGCACGCGCACCAACGTTTACTGGGGATAGCCAGCCGACGTGCTGGGAACTCTGGAAGAAATGAAAATGGAGGGCGCGCTCACCGGACGAAAGTTACCGAATTCCCGCAGCAGTCGCCATCACAACTGACAGCGTGTGCATTTTGCCTCGCAGCAAGCATCAGCAGCGACTACTATTACGAGCAGAGAAGCGAGGCAGACACATTTCCGTCAAACGGAAGCCAGCCGGCACAGCACGCACGCGCACACCCGTTAACTGGGATAGCCAGCCGGCGTGCTGGGAACTCTCCAAGAAATGAAATGGTGGGCGCGCTCACCGGACGAAAGTTACCGAATTCTCGCAGCAGTCGCCGTCACAACTGACAGCGTGTGCATTTGCCTCGCAGCAAGCATCAGCAGAGGCTACTATTACGAGCAGAGAAGCGAGGCAGAAACATTTCTGTCAAACGGCAGTCAGCCGGCACAGCACGCACGCGCACCAACGTTAACTGGGGATAGTCAGCTGGCGTGCAGGTACTCTCGAAGAAATGAAATGGTGGGCGCGCTCAGCGGCCGAAAGTTACCGAATTCCCGCAGCAGTCGCCGTCACAACTGCCTGCGTGTGCATGTGCCTCGTAGCAAGCAGACAGCAGAGACTACTATTACGAGCAGAGAAGCGAAGCAGAAACTTTTGCGTCAAACGACCGCCAGCCGGCACAGCACGTACTCGCACCAACGTTAACTGGGGATAGCCAGCCGGCGTAATGGGAACTCTCGAAGAAATGAAATTGAGGGCGCGCTCACCGGACGAAAGTTACCGAATTCCCGCAGCAGTAACCGTCACAACTGAGAGCGTGTGCATTTGCCTCGCAGCAAGCACCAGCGGAGACTACTATTACGAGCAGAGAATCGAGGCAGAAACTTTTCCGTCAAACGGCAGTCAGCCGGCACAGCACGCACGCGCACCAACATTAACTGGGGATAGCCAGCCGGCGTGCTGGGAACTCTCGTAGAAATGAAATGATGGGCGCGCTCATCTGACGAAAGTTACCGAATTCCCGCAGCAGTCGCCGCCACAACTGGCAGCGTGGGCATGTGCCTAGCATCAAGTACCAGCAGAGACTATTATTTCCAGCAGAGAAGCGAGGCAGAAACGTTTTCGTCAAACGGCAGCCAGGCGGCACAGCACGCACACGCACCAACGTTGACTGGGATAGCCAACTGGCGTGCTGGGACTCTCGAAGAAATGAAATGGTGGGCGCGCTCACCGGACGAAAGTTACCGAATTCCCACAGAAGTCGCCGTCACAACTGCCTGCGTGTGCATGTGCTTCGGAGCAAGCAGACAGCAGAGACTACTATTACGAGCAGAGAAGCGAGGCAGAAACTTTTCCGTCAAATGGCAGCCAGCCGGCACAGCACGCTCACGCGCCAACGTTAACTGGGGATAGTCAGCTGTCGGGCTGGGACTCTCGAAGAAATGAAATGTGGGCGCGCTCACCGGGCGAAAGTTACCGAATTCCCGCAGCAGTCGCCGTCACAACTGACAGCGTGTGCATTTGCCTCGCAGCAAGCACCAGCGGAGACTACTATTACGAGCAGAGAAGCGAGGCAGAAACTTTTCCGTCAAACGGCAGCCAGCCGGCACAGCACGCACGCGCACCAACGTTAACTGGGGATAGCCAGCCGGCGTGCTGGGAACTCTCGTAGAAATGAAATGGTGGGCGCGCTCACCGGACGAAAGTTACCGAATTCCCGCAGCAGTCGCCGTCACAACTGACAGCGTGTGCATGTGCCTCGCAGCAAGCACCAGCAGAGACTACAATTGCGAGCGGAGAAGCGATGCAGAAACTTTTCCGTCAAACGGCAGTCAGCCGGCACAGCACGCACGCGCACCAACGTTAACTGGGGATAGTCAGCTGTCGGGCTGGGACTCTCGAAGAAATGAAATGGTGGGCGCGCTCACCGGACGAAAGTTACCGAATTCCCGCAGCAGTCGCCGTCACAACTGACAGCGTGTGCATTTGCCTCGCAGCAAGCATCAGCAGAGACTACTATTACGAGCAGAGAAGTGAGGCAGAAACATTTCTATCAAACGGAAGCCAGCCGGCACAGCACGCACGCGCGCAAACGTTAACTGGGATAGCCAGCCGGCGTGCTGGGAACTCTCGAAGAAATGAAATGGTGGGCGCGCTCACCGGACGAAATTTACCGAAGTCCCGCAGCAGTCGCCGTCAGAACTGCCTGCGTGTGCATGTGCCTCGCAGCAAGCAGCCAGCAGAGACTACTATTACGAGCAGAGAAGCGAGGCAGAAACTTTTCCGTCAAATGGCAGCCAGCCGGCACAGCACGCTCACGCGCCAACGTTAACTGCGGATAGTCAGCTGTCGGGCAGGGACTCTCGAAGAAATGAAATGGTGGGCGCGCTCACCGGACGAAATTTACCGAAGTCCCGCAGCAGTCGCCGTCAGAACTGCCTGCGTGTGCATGTGCCTCGCAGCAAGCGGCCAGCAGAGACTACTATTACGAGCAGAGAAGCGAGGCAGAAACTTTTCCGTCAAATGGCAGCCAGCCGGCACAGCACGCTCACGCGCCAACGTTAACTGGAGATAGTCAGCTGTCGGGCTGGGACTCTCGAAGAAATGAAATGGTGGGCGCGCTCACCGGACGAAAGTTACCGAATTCCCGCAGCAGTCGCCGTCACAACTGCCTGCGTGTGCATGTGCCTCGTAGCAAGCAGACAGCAGAGACTACTATTACGAGCAGAGAAGCGAGGCAGAAACTTTTCCGTCAAACGGCAGCCAGCCGGCACAGCACGCACGCGCACCAACGTTAACTGGGGATAGCCAGCCGGCGTGCTGGGAACTCTCGTAGAAATGAAATGATGGGTGCGCTCACCTGACGAAAGTTACCGAATTCCCGCAGCAGTCGCGGTCACAACTGACAGCGTGTGCATGTGCCAGGCATCAAGTACCAGCAGAGACTATTATTTCCAGCAGAGAAGCGAGGCAGAAACGTTTACGTCAAACGGCAGCCAGGCGGCACAGCACGCACACGCACCAACGTTGACTGGCATAGCCAGCTGGCGTGCTGGGACTCTCGAAGAAATGAAATGGTGGGCGCGCTCACCGGACGAAAGTTACCGAATTACCACAGAAGTCGCCGTCACAACTGACAGCGTGTGCATGGGCCTCTAAGCAAGCACCAGCAGAGACTACTATTACGAGCAGAGAAGCGAGGCAGAAACTCTTTCGTCAAACGGCAGCCAGCCAGCACAGCACGCACGCGCACCAACGTTTACTGGGGATAGCCAGCCGACGTGCTGGGAACTCTGGAAGAAATGAAAATGGAGGGCGCGCTCACCGGACGAAAGTTACCGAATTCCCGCAGCAGTCGCCATCACAACTGACAGCGTGTGCATTTTGCCTCGCAGCAAGCATCAGCAGCGACTACTATTACGAGCAGAGAAGCGAGGCAGACACATTTCCGTCAAACGGAAGCCAGCCGGCACAGCACGCACGCGCACACCCGTTAACTGGGATAGCCAGCCGGCGTGCTGGGAACTCTCCAAGAAATGAAATGGTGGGCGCGCTCACCGGACGAAAGTTACCGAATTCCCGCAGCAGTCGCCGTCACAACTGCCTGCGTTGTCATGTGCCTCGGAGCAAGCAGACAGCAGAGACTACTATTACGAGCAGAGAAGCGAGGCAGAAACTTTTCCGTCAAATGGCAGCCAGCCGGCACAGCACGCTCACGCGCCAACGTTAACTGGGGATAGTCAGCTGTCGGGCTGGGACTCTCGAAGAAATGAAATGGTGGGCGCGCTCACCGGGCGAAAGTTACCGAATTCCCGCAGCAGTCGCCGTCACAACTGACAGCGTGTGCATTTGCCTCGCAGCAAGCATCAGCAGAGACTACTATTACGAGCAGAGAAGCGAGGCAGAAACATTTCCGTCAAACGGCAGCCAGCCGGCACAGCACGCACGCGCACAAACATTAATTGGGATAGCCAGCCGGCGTGTTGGGAACTCTCGTAGAAATTAAATGGTGGGCGCGCACACCGCACGAAAGTTATCGAATTCCCACAGCAGTCGCCGTCACAACTGACAGCGTGTGCATGTGCCTCGCAGCAAGCACCAGCAGAGACTACTATTACGAGCAGAGAAGCGAGGCAGGAACTTTTCCGTCAAACGACAGCCAGCCGGCACAGCACGTATTCGCACCAACGTTAACTGGGGATAGCCAGGCGGCGTAATGGGAACTCTCGAAGAAATGAAATTGAGGGCGCGCTCACCGGACGAAAGTTACCGAATTCCCGCAGCAGTCGCCGTCACAACTGACAGCTTGTGCATTTGCCTCGCAGCAAGCACCAGCGGAGACTACTATTACGAGCAGAAAAGCGAGGCAGAAACTTTTCCGTCAAACGGCAGCCAGCCGGCACAGCACGCACGCGCACCAACGTTAACTGGGGATAGCCAGCCGGCGTGCTGGGAACTCTCGTAGAAATGAAATGGTGGGCGCGCTCACCGGACGAAAGTTACCGAATTCCCGCAGCAGTCGCCGTCACAACTGACAGCGTGTGCATGTGCCTCGCAGCAAGCACCAGCAGAGACTACAATTGCGAGCAGAGAAGCGATGCAGAAACTTTTCCGTCAAACGGCAGTCAGCCGGCACAGCACGCACGCGCACCAACGATAACTGGGGATAGTCAGCTGGCGTGCTGGGACTCTCAAAGAAATGAAATGGTGGGTGCGCTCAGCGGACGAAAGTTACCGAATTCCCGCAGCAGTCGCCGTCACAACTACCTGCGTGTGCATGTGCCTCGCATCAAGCCGCCAGCAGAGACTACTATTACGAGCACAGAAGCGAGGCAGAAACTTTTTCGCCAAACGGCAGCCAGCCAGCACAGCACGGACGCGCACAAACGTCAACTGGCATAGCCAACCGGCGTGCTGTGAACTCTCGAAGAAATGAAATGGTGGGCGCGCTCACTGGACGAAATTTATTGAATTCCCGCAGCAGTCGCCGTCACAACTGCCTGCGTGTGCATGTGCCTCGCAGCAAGCAGCCAGCAGAGACTACTATTACGAGCAGACAAGTGAGGCAGAAACTTTTCCGTCAAATGGCAGCCTGCCGGCACAGCACCCTCACGCGCCAACGTTAACTGGGGATAGTCAGCTGTCGGGCTGGGACACTCGAAGAAATGAAATGGTGGGCGCGCTCACCGGACGAAAGTTACCGAATTCCCGCAGCAGTCGCCGTCACAACTGCCTGCGTGTGCATGTGCCTCGTAGCAAGCAGACAGCAGAGACTACTATTACGAGCAGAGAAGCGAGGCAGAAACTTTTGCGTCAAACGACAGCCAGCCGGCACAGCACGTACTCGCACCAACGTTAACTGGGGATAGCCAGCCGGCGTAATGGGAACTCTCGAAGAAATGAAATTGAGGGCGCTCTCACCGGACGAAAGTTACCGAATTCCCGCAGCAGTAACCGTCACAACTGACAGCGTGTGCATGTGCCTCGCAGCAAGCACCAGCAGAGACTACAATTGCGAGCAGAGAAGCGATGCAGAAACTTTTCCGTCAAACGGCAGTCAGCCGGCACAGCACGCACGCGCACCAACGTTAACTGGGGATAGTCAGCTGGCGTGCTGGTACTCTCGAAGAAATGAAATGGTGGGCGCGCTCAGCGGACGAAAGTTACCGAATTCCCGCAGCAGTCGCCGTCACAACTGCCTGCGTGTGCATGTGCCTCGTAGCAAGCAGACAGCAGAGACTACTATTACGAGCAGAGAAGCGAGGCAGAAACTTTTGCGTCAAACGACAGCCAGCCGGCACAGCACGTACTCGCACCAACGTTAACTGGGGATAGCCAGCCGGCGTAATGGGAACTCTCGAAGAAATGAAATTGAGGGCGCGCTCACCGGACGAAAGTTACCGAATTCCCGCAGCAGTAACCGTCACAACTGAGAGCTTGTGCATTTGCCTCGCAGCAAGCACCAGCGGAGACTACTATTACGAGCAGAGAATCGAGGCAGAAACTTTTCCGTCAAACGGCAGCCAGCCGGCACAACACGCACGCGCACCAACTTTAACTGGGGATAGCCAGCCGGCGTGCTGGGAACTCTCGTAGAAATGAAATAATGGGCGCGCTCATCTGACGAAAGTTACCGAATTCCCGCAGCAGTCGCCGTCACAACTGACAGCGTGTGCATGTGCCTAGCATCAAGTACCAGCAGAGACTATTATTTCCAGCAGAGAAGCGAGGCAGAAACGTTTTCGTCAAACGGCAGCCAGGCGGCACAGCACGCACACGCACCAACGTTGACTGGGATAGCCAACTGGCGTGCTGGGACTCTCGTTGAAATGAAATGGTGGGCGCGCTCACCGGACGAAAGTTACCGAATTCCCGCAGCAGTCGCCGTCACAACTGACAGCGTGTGCATGTGCCTCGCAGCAAGCACCAGCAGAGACTACAATTGCGAGCGGAGAAGCGATGCAGAAACTTTTCCGTCAAACGGCAGTCAGCCGGCACAGCACGCACGCGCACCAACGCTAACTGGGGTTAGTCAGCTGTCGGGCTGGGACTCTCGAAGAAATGAAATGGTGGGCGCGCTCACCGGACGAAAGTTACCAATTCCCGCAGCAGTCGCCGTCACAACTGACAGCGTGTGCATTTGCCTCGCAGCAAGCATCAGCAGAGACTACTATTACGAGCAGAGAAGCGAGGCAGAAACATTTCTATCAAACGGAAGCCAGCCGGCACAGCACGCACGCGCGCAAACGTTAACTGGGATAGCCAGCCGGCGTGCTGGGAACTCTCGAAGAAATGAAATGGTGGGCGCGCTCACCGGACGAAATTTACCGAAGTCCCGCAGCAGTCGCCGTCAGAACTGCCTGCGTGTGCATGTGCCTCGCAGCAAGCAGCCAGCAGAGACTACTATTACGAGCAGAGAAGCGAGGCAGAAACTTTTCCGTCAAATGGCAGCCAGCCGGCACAGCACGCTCACGCGCCAACGTTAACTGGGGATAGTCAGCTGTCGGGCAGGGACTCTCGAAGAAATGAAATGGTGGGCGCGCTCACCGGACGAATGTTACCGAATTCCCGCAGCAGTCGCCGTCACAACTGCCTGCGTGTGCATGTGCCTCGTAGCAAGCAGACAGCAGAGACTACTATTACGAGCAGAGAAGCGAGGCAGAAACTTTTGCGTCAAACGGCAGCCAGCCGGCACAGCACGCACGCGCACCAACGTTAACTGTGGATAGCCAGCCGGCGTGCTGGAAACTTGATGCATGTGCCTAGCATCAAGTACCAGCAGAGACTAATATTTCCAGCAGAGAAGCGAGGCAGAAACGTTTCCGTCAAACGGCAGCCAGGTGGCACAGCACGCACACGCACCAACGTTGACTGGGATAGCCAGCTGGCGTGCTGGGACTCTCGAAGAAATGAAATGGTGGGCGCGCTGACCGGACGAAAGTTACCGAATTCCCACAGAAGTCGCCGTCACAACTGACAGCGTGTGCATGTGCCTCTAAGCAAGCACCAGCAGAGACTACTATTACGAGCAGAGAAGCGAGGCAGAAACATTTCCGTCAAACGGAAGCCAGCCGGCACAGCACGCACGCGCACACCCGTTAACTGGGATAGCCAGCCGGCGTGCTGGGAAGTCTCGAAGAAATGAAATGGTGGGCGCGCTCACCGGACGAAAGTTACCGAATTCTCGCAGCAGTCGCCGTCACAACTGCCTGCGTGTGCATGTGCCTCGGAGCAAGCAGACAGCAGAGACTACTATTACGAGCAGAGAAGCGAGGCAGAAACTTTTCCGTCAAATGACAGCCAGCCGGCACAGCACGCTCACGCGCCAACTTTAACTGGGGATTGTCAGCTGTCGGGCTGTGACTCTCGAAGAAATGAAATGGTGGGCACGCTCACCGGGCGAAAGTTACCGAATTCCCGCAGCAGTCGCCGTCACAACTGACAGCGTGTGTATTTGCCTCGCAGCAAGCATCAGCAGAGATTACTATTACGAGCAGAGAAGCGAGGCAGAAACATTTCCGTCAAACGGCAGCCAGCCGGCACAGCACGCACGCGCACAAACGTTAACTGGGATAGCCAGCCGGCGTGTTGGGAACTCTCGTAGAAATTAAATGGTGGGCGCGCACACCGCACGAAAGTTACCGAATTCCCGCCGCAGTCGCCGTCACAACTGACAGCGTGTGCAAGTGCCTAGCATCAAGTACCAGCAGAGACTATTATTTCGACCAGAGAAGCGAGGCAGAAACTTTTCCGTCAAACGGCAGCCAGCCGGCACAGCACGCACGCGCACCAACGTTAACTGGGGATAGCCAGCCGGCGTGCTGGGAACTCTCGTAGAAATGAAATGGTGGGCGCGCTCACCGGACGAAAGTTACCGAATTCCCGCAGCAGTCGCCGTCACAACTGACAGCGTGTGCATGTGCCTCGCAGCAAGCACCAGCAGAGACTACAATTGCGAGCAGAAAAGCGATGCAGAAACTTTTCCGTCATACGGCAGTCAGCCGGCACAGCACGCACGCCCACCAACGTTAACTGGGGATAGTCAGATGGCGTGCTGGGACTCTCGAAGAAATGAAATGGTGGGCGCGCTCAGCGGACGAAAGTTACAGAATTCCCGCAGCAGTCGCCGTCACAACTACCTGCGTGTGCATGTGCCTCGCAGCAAGCAGCCACCAGAGACTACTATTACGAACAGAGAAGCGAGGCAGAAACTTTTTCGCCAAACGGCAGCCAGCCAGCACAGCACGGACGCGCACCAACGTTTACTGAGGATAGCCAGCCGACGTGCTGGGAACTCTCTAAGAAATGAAAGGGTGGGCGCGGTCACCGGACGAAAGTTACCGAATTTCGGCAGCGGTCGCCGACACAACTGACAGCGTGTGCATGTGCCTCTAAGCAAGCGCCAGCAGAGACTACTATTACGAGCAGAGAAGCGAGGCAGAATCTTTTTCTTCAAACGGCAGCCAGCCGGCACAGCACGCACGCGCACCAACGTTAACTGGGGATAACCAGCCGCCGTGCTGGCAAATCTCGAAAAAAAAAATGGTGAGCGCGCTCACCGGACGAAAGTTACCGAATTCCCGCCGCAGTCGCCGTCACAAGTGACAGCGTGTGCATGTGCCTCAAAGCAAGGACCAGCAGAGACTACGTTTACGAAGAGAGAGGCGAGGCAGAAACTTTTCCGTCAATCGACAGCCAGCCGGCACAGCACGTACGCGCACCAACGTTAACTGGGGTTAGCCAGCCGGCGTAATGGGAACTCTCGAAGAAATGAAATGGAGGGCGCGCTCACCTGACGAAAGTTACCGAATTCCCGCTGCAGTCGCCGTCACAACTGACAGCGTGTGCATGTGCCTAGCATCAAGTACCAGCAGAGACTATTATTTCGAGCAGAGAAGCGAGGCGGAAACTTTTCCGTCAAACGGCAGCCAGGCGGCACAACACGCACACGCTCAAACGTTGACTGGGATAGCCAGCTGGCGTGCTGGGACTCTCGAAGAAATGAAATGGTGGGCGCGCTTACCGGACGAAAGTTACCGAATTCCCGCAGAAGTCGCCGTCACAACTGACAGCGTGTGCATATGCCTCTAAGCAAGCACCAGCAGAGACTACTATTACGAGAAGAGAAGCGAGGCAGAAACTTTTTCGTCAAACGGCAGCCAGACAGCACAGCACGCACGCACACCAACGTTTACTGGGGATAACCAGCCGACGTGCTGGGAACTCTGGAAGAAATCAAAATGGAGGGCGCGCTCACCGGACGAAAGTTACCGAATTCCCGCAGGAGTCGCCGTCACAACTGACAGCGTGTGCATGTGCCTCGCAGCAAGCACCAGCAGAGACTACAATAGCGAGCAGAAAAGCGATGCAGAAACTTTTCCGTCATACGGCAGTCAGTCGGCACAGCACGCACGCGCACCAACGTTGACTGGGATAGTCAGCTGGCGTGCTGGGACTCTCGAAGAAATGAAATTGAGGGCGCGCTCACCGGACGAAAGTTACCGAATTCCCGCAGCAGTCGCCGTCACAACTGACAGCGTGTGCATTTGCCTCGCAGCAAGCACCAGCGGAGACTACTATTACGAGCAGAGAAGCGAGGCAGAAACTTTTCCGTCAAACGGCAGCCAGCCGGCACAGTACGCACGCGCACCAACGTTAACTGGGGATAGCCAGCCGGCGTGCTGGGAACTCTCGTAGAAATGAAATGGTGGGCGCGCTCACCGGACGAAAGTTACCGAATTCCCGCAGCAGTCGCCGTCACAACTACCTGCGTGTGCATGTGCCTCGCAGCAAGCAGCCAGCAGAGACTACTATTACGAACAGAGAAGCGAGGCAGAAACTTTTTCGCCAAACGGCAGCCAGCCAGCACAGCACGGACGCGCACCAACGTTTACTGAGGATAGCCAGCCGACGTGCTGGGAACTCTCTAAGAAATGAAAGGGTGGGCGCGGTCACCGGACGAAAGTTACCGAATTTCGGCAGCGGTCGCCGACACAACTGACTGCGTGTGCATGTTCCTCTAAGCAAGCGCCAGCAGAGACTACTATTACGAGCAGAGAAGCGAGGCAGAAACTTTTTCGTCAAACGGCAGCCAGCCGGCACAGCACGCACGCGCACCAACGTTAACAGGGGATAACCAGCCGCCGTGCTGGCAACTCTCGAAAAAAGAAATGGTGAGCGCGCTCACCGGACGAAAGTTACCGAATTCCCGCCGCAGTCGCCGTCACAACTGACAGCGTGTGCATGTGCCTAGCATCAAGTACCAGGAGAGACTATTATTTCGAGCAGAGAAGCGAGGCGGAAACTTTTCCGTCAAACGGCAGCCAGGCGGCACAACACGCACACGCTCAATCGTTGACTGGGATAGCCAGCCGACGTGCTGGGAACTCTGGAAGAAATGAAAATGGAGGGCGCGCTCACCGGACGAAAGTTACCGAATTCCCGCAGCAGTCGCCATCACAACTGACAGCGTGTGCATGTGCCTCGCAGCAAGCACAAGCAGAGACTACTATTGCGAGCAGAGAAGCGAGGCAGAAACTTTTTCGTCAAAGGGCAGCCAGCCGGCACAGCACGCACGCGCACCAACGTTAACTGGGGATAGCAAGCCGGCGGGCTGGGAACTCTAGAAGAAATGAAATGAAGGGCGCCCTCACCGGACTAAAGTTACCGAATTTCAGCAGCAGTCACCGTCACAACTGGCAGCGTGTGCATGTACCTCGCAGCAAGCAGCCAGCAGGTTAATATTACGAGCAGAGAAGCGAGGCAGAAACTTTTCCGTCAAACGGCAGCCAGCCAGCACAGCACGCACGCGCACCAACGTTTGGGATAGCCAGCCGGCGTGCTGGGAACTCTCGAAGAAATGAAATAATGGGCGCGCTCACCGGACGAAAGTTACCGAATTCCCGCAGCAATCGCGGTCACAACTGACAGCGTGTGCATGTGCCTCGCAGCAAGCGCCAGCAGAGACTACAACTACGAGCAGAGAAGCGAGGCAAAAACTTTTCCATCAAACGCCAGTCAGCCGGCACTGCACGTACGCGCACCAACTTTAACTGGGGATAGCCAGCCGGCGTAATGGGAACCCTCGAAGAAATGAAATGGAGGGCGCGCTCAGCGGACGAAAGTTACCGAATTCACGCAGCAGTCGTCGTCACAACTGACAGCGTGTGCATTTGCCTCGCAGCAAGCGAAAGCAAAGACTACTATTACGAGCAGAGGAGCGAGGCAGAAACTTTTCCGTCAAACGGCAGCCAGCCGGCACAGCACGCACGCGCACCAACGTTAACTGAGGATAGCCAGCCGGCGTGCTGGGAACTCTAAAAGAAATGAAATGGTGGGCGCGCTTACCGGACGAAAGTTACCGAATTCCCGCAGCAGTCGCCGTCACAACTGCCTGCGTGTGCATTTGCCTCGCAGCAAGCATCAGCAGAGATTACTATTACGAGCAGAGAAGCGAGGCAGAAACTTTTCCGTCAAATGGCAGCCAGCCGGCACAGCACGCTCACGAACCAACGTTTACTGGGGATAGTCAGCTGTCGGGCTGGGACTCTCGAAGAAATGAAATGGTGGGCGCGCTCGCCGGAAGAAAGTTACCGAATTCCCGCAGCAGTCGCCGTCACAACTGACAGCGTGTGCATTTGCCTCGCAGCAAGCATCAGCAGAGATTACTATTACGAGCAGAGAAGCGAGGCAGAAGCATTTCCGTCAAACGGCAGCCAGCCGGCACAGTACGCACGCGCACAAACGTTAATTGGGATAGCCAGCTGGAGTGCTGGGAAATCTCGAAGAAATGAAATGGTGGGCGCGCTCACCGGACGAAAGTTACCGAATTCCCGCAGCAGTCGCCGTCACAACTGCCTGCGTTTGCATGTGCCTCGCAGCAAGCAGCCAGCAGAGACTACTATTACGAGCAGAGAAGCGAGGCAGAAACTTTTTCATCAAACGGCAGCCAGCCGGCACAGCACGCACGCGCACCAACGTTAACTGGGGATAACCAGCCGCCGTGCTGAGAACTCTCGAAAAAAGAAATGGTGATCGCGCTCACCGGACGAAAGTTACCGAATTCCCGCCGCAGTCGCCGTCACAACTGACAGCGTGTGCATGTGCCTCGAAGCAAGGACCAGCAGAGACTACTTTTACGAAGAGAGAGGCGAGGCAGAAACTTTTCCGTCAATCGACAGCCAGCTGGCACAGCACGTACGCGCACCAACGTTAACTGGGGTTAGCCAGCCGGCGTAATGGGAACTCTAGAAGAAATGAAATGGAGGGCGCGCTCACCTGACGAAAGTTACCGAATTCCCGCAGCAGTCGCCGTCACAACTGACAGCGTGTGCAAGTGCCTAGCATCAAGTACCAGCAGAGACTATTATTTCGACCAGAGAAGCGAGGCAGAAACTTTTCCGTCAAACGGCAGCCAGGCGGCACAACACGCACACGCACCAACGTTGACTGGGATAGCCAGCTGGCGTGCTGGGACTCTCGAAGAAATGAAATGGTGGGCGCGCTCACTGGACGAAAGTTACCGAATTCCCGCAGAAGTCGCCGTCACAACTGACAGCGTGTGCATGTGCCTCTAA